>NC_041383.1:127089854-127147780 GCF_002162155.2 Triticum dicoccoides | reverse complement strand
TGGCGATGCAGGGCTTCCGGAGGGGCTTGGCTTGGTGGGGAGGAAGAGGGGGTCGCGGCGGAGCTCCTGAGCTCAGCGGAGGGGCGAGGGGTGGCCGGTGACGGCTGCTATGGCGAACGGCGGCGATGGTGGTGTTCGGCTGTGAGAGAGAGAGCGAGGGAGAGGAGGGAAGAACCGCGGGAGAGTGAGAGAGAGCAGGGGGGAGGGCGTGGCGTCGTCCGGGGCATCGAGACGAGGAGGGGAGGGGCAGGCAGGCAGGCGAGCAGGTGGCGTGGCGCGGTGGCGCGCGCGCGCGCCGGCCACACTCCCCTCCCTCTGTCGAGGACGAAGACGACAGAGGAGGGAGGCGGGCTGGGCCGCCTGCTGGCTGGGCCGGCTAGCTGGCTGGGCTGCACAGGGAGGAGCCCAGGTAAGGTCCTCCCTTTTATTTATTTCTGTTTTTTAATTTTCTGACATTTGTTTTGATTTAAATAATATATTAAATCATTTATTTACCTTATGCCAATTTTTGCAGGAGCTAGATATATTATTCCAGAGCTCCTTTATAAATGGCATAATATTTGGACATATATTAATATATATAACTAATATATTTCCAATGCAAATATTTATGCATTAATTCCAAATGCCCAAAATAAATACCTATGAGCTCTTAAAAATATTGGTTTGATTTTTATCTCTGTCCAATATTTTCAGAGAGCAACATGAGCATTTTCTTGGACCCTTTTGGAGAAATTTTTATTTGGGTCATTTTCAAAAATGATTCTGAGGGTTTCACAAATCCCCATTTCAAATTAAATGGAATTTTAAACATGATGCACACACTCTGATGCATGACTAGCTAGGGTGTGACATCGAATCCCCGCGCACCTTTAGGCGTTTAATGCCCATGGAGACCGCCATCCGGAGGCCATTTAGAAGGGCCTCGTATTCGGCTGCGTTGTTGGAGTCTGTGTACATTATCTGGAGTACGTATTGAACTGTGTCTCCGGTTGGGGATGTCAGGATGACACCAGCCCCCAGGCCGGCCAACATTTTGGAGCCGTCAAAGTGCATGATCCAATTGGAATATGCGCCGTACTCTTTAGGGAGTTCGACTTCAGTCCATTCTGCGACGAAGTCGGTCAAAACTTGTGACTTAATAGCTCGCCGTGGCTTGTAGGTTATGTCGAACGGGAGGAGCTCGATGGCCCATTTTGCAATCCGGCCAGTCGCGTCGCGGTTGTTTATAATGTCATTAAGAGGTACTTCGGAGGCTACTGTTATCGAACACTCTTGAAAGTAGTGTTGCAGCTTCCGGGATGCCATGAACACTGCGTACGCTATCTTTTGATAATGTGGATACCGGGACTAGCATGGAGTTAGGACAGTGGACACGTAGTAAACTGGTTTTTGAAGGGGGAACTTGTGTCCGTCCGTTTCTCGTTCGACGACGAGGACCGCGCTTGCAACTTGATGTGTTGCTGCGATATATAATAACATTGGTTCGCCCATGTTGGGCGCGGCCAGGACCGGATTTGTTGCCAATATGGCTTTTATTTCTTCGAGTCCGGCCATGGCGGCATCCGTCCACTCGAAGTGTTCGGTGCGCCGGAGGAGGCGATAAAGAGGTAATGCCTTTTCTCCCAAACGGGAGATAAAGCGGCTTACAGCCGTCACGCATCCAGTCAATTTTTGTATTTGTTTGAGGTCTTTTGGGATATCCAATTGTGACAGAGCTCGGATCTTGGCTGGGTTTGCTTCAATTCCTCTACCGGATACAATGAAGCCCAAGAGCTTTCCGGCTGGTACGCCGAAGATGCATTTTTCCGGATTTAGCTTAATGTCGTATGTTCGGAGATTGTCGAATGTGAGCCTCAAGTCGTCTACTAGAGTTTCGACATGCTTGGATTTGACGACCACATCGTCTATGTATGCCTCCACTGTTTTGCCGATCTGGTTTGCCAGACATGTCTGAATCATGCGCTGATATGTTGCGCCGGCATTTTTGAGCCCGAAGGGCATTGTGTTGAAGCAGAATGGGCCGTATGGAGTGATGAATGCCGTTGCGGCTTGGTCTGGCTCTGCCATCTTGATTTGGTGGTAGCCGGAGTATGCGTCGAGGAAGCACAATGAATCGTGCCCTGCGTAGCGTCAATAATTTGATCGATGCGGGGGAGGGGGAAGGGATCCTTTGGGCAAGCCTTATTAAGGTCCTTGAAGTCGACACATAGGTGCCATGATTTATCCTTCTTTGGTACCATCACCAGATTTGCTAGCCAGTCCGGATGTTTTATATCTCTGATGAATCCGGCTTCCAATAGTTTGGCAAGCTCCTCTCCCATTGCCTGTCTCTTGGGTTCGGAAAATCGCCGAAGAGCCTATTTGACTGGCTTGAATCCTTTTAGGATATTTAGGCTGTGCTCGGCCAGCCGGCGTGGGATTCCTGGCATGTCTGAAGGGTGCCAGGAAAAAATGTCCCAATTTTCCTGTAGGAATTCTCGTAGTGCGGCGTCTACATCAGGGTTTAACTGTGCCCCAATGGATGTCGTCTTTGTAGGGTCCGTTGGATGGACTTGGAATTTGACTATTTTGTCCGCTGGCTTAAAAGAGGTGGACTTGGATCTCTTATCGAGTATCACATCGTCCCTGTTCACCGTGGAGCGCAGTGCAGTGAGTTCCTCGGCCGCTAGGGCTTTGGATAGTGCCTCGAGGGCTAGTGCGGTTGTCTTATTTTCGGCGCGGAGTGCTATGTTCGGATCACTGGCAAGAGTGATGATTCCGTTGGGCCCGGGCATTTTGAGCTTCATGTATCCGTAATGGGGTATAGCTTGAAAAATTGTGAATGCCTCTCGCCCTAATAAAGCGTGATATCCGCTGCTGAACGGGGCCACTTGGAACGTGACCTCTTCGGACCTGTAATTGTCCGGCGAGCTGAACACCACATCCACTGTAATTTTTCCTGTGCAGCGTGCTTCCCGACTAGGGATTAGTCCTCTAAAGGTTGTGCTGCTTCGCTCAATGCGGCTCCAGTCTATTTCCATTTTTCGAATGGTTTCCTCGTAAATGAGGTTTAATCCGCTGTCACCATCCATGAGTACCTTGGTAAGGCGAAAGCCGTCCACTATTGGACTAAGGACCAATGCGGCTGGTGCTCGGGCTGTTCGGAATTTAGGTTCGTCACTGGCGTTAAAGGTAATAGCCGTGTCACTCCATGGATTTATTGTTGCTACTTGGTAGACTTCGGCAAGGCTGCGGAGTGTTCGTTTCCACATATTATTTGATGCGAAAGTCTCGAAGACTGTTAATACCATACTGGTATTGCTGGGCTGGTTCTCTTGAGCTAGAAGCTCTTTGCCACTTTTGGCCACCTGCCGTAGTATCCAACATGCTCGAAGGCTATGAGTTGGAGTGGCGCCCTCTGTACTATGAATTTTGCAGGGTCCATTGAGCCATCCCTCCAGTATGGTTCCGTGCCCTTTAGGGGTTTTTTTGCTTTTTGGTATTTAACCCAGGTGCCTGGCGATGATGCACCCTTTTATTTCGGACTAGGGTTGTATTCGGAGCCAGATTATCCCAAAATTTGGTTTTGGTTTTCCAGGCGCTCTCCATCGCACAGTACTTTCGTACTATGGACGTCAAGTCGGCAAAGCGTGTAATTTCACGATGACTTATGGCGTTTAGGATTCCCTTGTTCGTGCAATTATTGCAGAAAAATGAAATTGCGTCTTCCTCGCGGCAGTCCTTTATCCTGTCCATAACCAGGAGGAATCTGGCCTAGTAATGATGTACTGTTTCAGCGGGCTCTTGCCGGATTCGGGATAGATCGCTTATGTTTGGGTGGGCGGGTGGAATTAAATTCGGAACCCGTCCAATCTAAGACTCAAGGGCCGAAAAGTTTCCGAACTTGGAAGCTTGGGTTTTTGGATATTGTCCAATGAATCAAGCCCGCTGCCTGACTTTAGGTTCAGGACTTGATCGACGTCCGTCCCTCCGCGGGAATCCGGTATGGAGGGGTCGGGAATCCGGACATAGCTAGTCCTTAATATAGAGGAAGGGTCGCCGTACTGTTCCTCCACCACAGCAATGTGGTGGGTAGCCTGGGGAGAGTTGATCTCTCTCAGATGGGTTTTAGGCCCAATCTGATCATAGTCTGTAGCGACTCCCAGGGCGGCGATGCGATCCAAGAGCTCGTTTAAGGAGGAGAGCTCCATCGGATTTAGCTGCTCGACAAGTTCCGAGTTAACGTGAAGGTTGCTTTCGATGACCCGAGAAGTCATCGTCGGCTTGGCGGCCGAACAGGCGGTCATAAGAAAACCGCCTAGTCGAAGAGTTTGGCCGATGGTCAAAGCTCCTTTAGCAACGGTGCCGCCTTTAAGGACGGGACGAGGCATCCTTCCTGATGGCGACGGCACAGAGGAACTTTCAATGAAAGCACCAATGTCGGTGTCAAAACCGGCGGATCTCGGGTAGGGGATCCCGAACTGTGCTTCTAGGCGGATGGTAACAGGAGACAAGGGACACGATGTTTTTACCCAGGTTCGGGCCCTCTCGGTGGAGGTAAACCCTACTCCTGCTTGATTAATATTGATGATATGGGTAGTGCAAGAGAAGATCTACCACGAGATCAGGGAGGCTAAACCCTAGAAGCTAGCCTATGGTATGATTGTTGTTCGTCCTACGGACTAAAACCCTCCGGTTTATATAGACAGCGAAGAGGGTTAGGGTTACACAGAGTCGGTTACAATGGTAGGAGATCTACATATCCGTATCGCCAAGCTTGCCTTCCACGCCAAGGAAAGTCCCATCCGGACACGGGACGGAGTCTTCAATCTTGTATCTTCATAGTCCAGGAGTCCGGCCAAAGGTGATAGTTCGGCTATCCGGACACCCCCTAATCCGGGACTCCCTCAGTATATAAGAAGCCTAATTTGCACATAGTAAAATGTACTCTACATATACAGTTCTCCTTCAGGACCTTGTTTTCTCCTGCTCCAATACTATGTGGTTTCTGATGGCCAAAAATTGCAGGTACCGAGATCCTGAAATATTCATATAAGATTCGAATATTCTGTGAAAAACAGATTTGCAAGAAACAACATAAGGAAAAAAACAAAGAGGTTATAGAGTACAATCATTTATAGGGTGATGCCCATGCACAAAGAACATCAAGAACTGAGAATTAATTACAGTGTTCATGCTGCATTATACCTTGAACTGTTTCCAGCTTCATCCAAGACATCTAAAAGAAGCTTTTTGGTAAACACGCTTTCACTATATTCTTTTGCTGCATCATTATTTTAGGGCAATCCAGGCATCTCCTAACAATATGGTTTAGTTCTCACGCTTTCTGGGCTCAGATTCTGCTCAATAGCAAGTAAACTTACCAGATAAGTTTGCCTTGTATTCTGAAAAAAAAAACTGTTAGCATCTCAATTCGTCGTCGAAATAAAAAAAACAAGAGGTTGTCTTTGGTTTAGAAGGTGGCTGTGCATTGTGGAACTACCCCACTCAAAATATTAGACCGCTAGAACTGAAGTACGTTGGGAAAGAATCCCCAAATCTTCAAACTGAAGACCGCTAGAACTGAAGAATGTCAGCAGAGGAGAGGTAGAAGCGAGATTGATATTGATGCTCACCCTGGAAACGAAAGAAACCCGCCGTAGGCAGGGGCTTAACAAGAAGGACCCGTGGATTCCCCGAGGGACCCGTGGATTCCCCGAGGAACTCCGTTCCTTCCCATTACCCCTAAGCGGAATTGTAGACTGAATAGAGTGTCAGACTTTCTTGATGGTAATGGTGTTTGGAGGGCGGATTTGTTGAGTCTACATTTTTTTCCCTATTGATGTGGCAGCAATATGACATATCCGGACATCACCATGGCAGCAGGAGGATTTTATTGCATGGCATCCCGACCCGAAAGGGTGCTTCTCCGTTCATAACGCTTACAAACTCGCTATGGAGGAACATGATATTGTCTTGCGCCGGCAGCCTCTAGTTCCAACCCGGACGGCAACCGACGAGTGTGGAATTTGATCTGGTAGGCGGCCGTGCCGCATCGTATGCGTACAATAGCATGGAAGGCCGTTTCAGGGGCACTAGCCACCGCGGTGAGCAAGCATAAGCGGCACTTGGTGTTGACGCTGGAACGCGTCACACGAACACGTCGATGTGTACCCGCGGCACCGAGGGAGATGCTCCGCAACTCACAACGCGGGAGGCCGACTTCCAGCGCGATACGCAAGACAGCAAGCCAGCGCTTTTGGGACCCGAAACCCCACACGCCCGGGAGGGACCCCGTCTGGGCGCGCGGCGGCTATGGGCTGCCCTAGGTCGACCTGATTGCCCCTAGGGCCTCGAGGTTCGCCGCCCTGCAATGAAGAAGAACGAACGAAGAACGAGGAAGAAGAAGAACTAGGGTTAAGGAGAAAAGATAAAAGATAAAAAGTGGTAGATTGATTGATCGATTGTGTGTTGTTCAATCGGCCATCACCCCTCAGGTATATAAGAGGCGGCTAGACTTCCCGTGCAAGGAA
This sequence comes from Triticum dicoccoides, assembly GCF_002162155.2. Taxonomy (NCBI): domain Eukaryota; kingdom Viridiplantae; phylum Streptophyta; class Magnoliopsida; order Poales; family Poaceae; genus Triticum; species Triticum dicoccoides. The sequence goes on along the minus strand of NC_041383.1, from coordinate 127,141,265 downwards.
AAGGCTTGGATTCACGTCCAAAACCCTAGTCAAATTTGGATTGGTTTTGTTCGAACTTTCCAAAACTGTTCGGTTTAAACTGGCTGCACCTTGCGGGTAACTTTTGAGGTGGTAAACGACCTCGGATGGAAACGATCCCAAAAGCAATCTTGACTGTTTCGACGAGACGAACAACTTTTATGTTGAACGTTTTTTGATTAGAGTTCATCTTGAGGGTCAAATCGCTCGTGCAACACAGACTGTTATTCGCGCTACCCATCACACATGGTGTCTGGTGGGGCGCGTCACTTTTGGCTCGTAATAGTGCTGTATTCGGATGGCTCTAACTTTTGCATACGAACTTGGATTGGAACGATTCTTATATCAAAATCGATCGTTTCAACGAGACGAAGACAATCCATGTAGATCATTTTTCCATACGAGGCAGTCTTGGGGGCGTAATGTGCCGAATAGTGTTCTGAATACAAAATCTCAGTATTTCGAACACAACTTCGGCCTTGGAGATGAGATCAGATGGTGATGACCCAAACTTCAAAGATGTTCGTATCGACAATACGAAACTTTTTCATGTAGAACACTTCTCCATTTAAGGCCATTTTAAATAAGTTCTTGATTGTGCCAAAATCTGGTGTCAACACATGCCCCCCTGTTTTTCGGCAAAGCCTGTGTGCCGAAAAATAACTTGCACATAGCTTGCTCTAAGGACGATGTCAACACTCCATCGGCCATTTTGGCATATTCTTAGGACGATAAGTTTATATCGGCCATTGCTTGTGTGAATATTTTGACGCAAGCTTGGGTGAAACTTTCTCAACTTCCTTAACAATCCGATGATAAAGTCCCATAGATATGTATCTCAAGGTCATCCTTGGAACCATATTATTCACCCTTTTGCTAGGATTTTTCTGATAATCAATAATAAGCTTTCTCCAATCCTTACTTTTTGCCTGCATAAAAAAATCATTAGTGGCCGAAGCGATGAACTTCGATTCAGCCTTACCTATGTTGACGAGACTAAGCATCGGCTATTGAATGAAATACAATAAACCATGATTAACATAGTAGCCTGATGCTTGCTGTGCCAACTCTTTTGAATTGTCATGCCTAGAAATATAAACAGTTTTAAAGCAACCAAGGTAAATTTTGCATCTAGGCATACCTCAAGATAAACTACAAGTGATTCGTCAAAACATTCATAACCCTTGGATATTTGTTGCACTACTCATAACGAATCACCAAAAGCCTCAATATGTTTAGCACATATGGCAAAAGTTCCAAACCGAATAACATTGCATATTCGGCTTTGATTATTGTGCAATAAATATTTTAAGAGGCATGAGGCTTCACATAACAGCACCATATGGAGATATATAAACAACACCAACACCATGGCCATTGTTATGAATTCAACCATCGAAACATAATCTCCATAGCACTAGAGAGACAAGGTTAATATCACTTAACATGTACCTTGTCTCGGTTCCAATTGAACTAAGGACGATGTTAGAATTTCACACTGGCCATGATCGGATAGTTTCTTAGGACGATAGTTAATTATCGGCCATTATCATGAGGTCCATGTAGAATTCATCCATTAAAGAATGTATAGCCGAAATAAATAAATAAAATAGCAATAAAATATTTCGGCCCCTTTGTCTTAGCAACAAAAATGGAACTAACCAAATGTATAGTGATTTGGTAATACTCTATCATGATATGGAAAATTATGTTGCATCCATGGATCAAAATAAGTCCATGGAGGGTAAGTGATCATACCTGTGGATGAATTCCATGGCAAACGCATCAATGGCATTGTTGAAAAAATGGATGATGTGCTAACCAAAGATTTTGATGTTGTGATGCGCACCTTCGGCTTAATTGTTTGTGGCTTTCATTATTTTCCTTCTTCACTTTTATTGTACTTGTTGCAACAGAAGCATGCACATTATTTTTGTCTTGATTGATCTTCTTGGGAACCCATGCCATGTTCTTCTTTTTCAGCTCTTGTGCACTAAGATATTGTAATTTCTTCTTTTGTCAATATGATAAGCCGAGTGGGCATCTCGGCTGTGATTCTGTTTTGACCAATGGCAATTCTTTTTTGGCTTTGTGCACTCTCAACTTCTTTTCTTCAGATTTGGCACTCTGAGTCTTAACAATTGATTGCTTCATCTCATTGTCTGTAGTAGTCAATGTCAACACTTTCATTGGCTCTTTTTCATTTGAGATCAAATCTGAAGCAGCACACTTACGACCATCTCTTTTCACGCGGTAAACTTGCTTTACTACCTCTTTCTTCTTCCTTGAGGTCTGGACCGATTCCTTATGATTGAAACGGTCTTTGACGCGTGATTGTTCAAATGTTGATCTCCTTGGAGCTGCATAGTATTGGTGAGATGGTCTAGAGTAAGATGGAGAATGTGCCCTTGTATCATACATGTTCCATGATGAATATGTATCTATATGAGCATAGGGAGGCATCCACGGCATTGGCATTGGCGGCCCAAAATAAGGATATGAATATGTTGCATTAAAATTATCACTTTGCCAATACCAATCCTCATATTTGCGCCTTGGCGGTGATCTTAGTTTCTTTGCATGATTTGGCCGATAAGCATTCTTCTCTTCACTCTGCTTTTGATATTTATCCAATAGTTCAGCAACGGTGATTTTTGATCTCTTACACTTGCGCTTATTCTGGCCTTTGTTTTCTTTTGGTTTGCTTTCATCGATCATTAGATTTGCTTGCTGCCCCCCAGTCCTTGGCGTCTCCATTGTAGCTTCGATGGAACTCCCTCCCTCAAGATTATGCTCGTTATGCTCTTCAACAACTTCTTTACTTGAAAGCTTGATCCCATCACCTGCAGCTTTTACATTCTCTTTAAATGAATCGGCTTGAAGCAGCCGATGCAAAAACTTTTTGCCATCGGGACCAATCGGAATAGACTGGTCATCTCTTGGTGTTTCAACAAACTTCAATCGTCCTTTTTCAATGGCCGATTTAACTATTTGACGAAAATGTTGCAATCCTCAAAATTATGCTTGGACGAATCATGCAACTTACAATACATTTGTCCTTGGATTGATGGCTTAACATGGTGATCAAGAATTGTAATGTAATTATTTTTCAGCAACAAATCAAATATTTTATCACGCATGCTTGAATTGAAAGTATACTTCTTGTTTCCTAGACGATCTTGCTGTTTGAACGGCTTTGGAGATAAGCAAATGAATGGTTCAGATTTGGAATCTCCCCATTCGGCTATGCATTGTGTTTTCCACTCTATCTCCATGTCTTTGGATATGATATTATATTAGCATCGGTTTTCTCAATAGAATTTAACCTTGGCTTTAAATTTCTGAAACGAAGATATTTAAAACATACATGTCTCAGTTGAGACCAAGTGTAAGCCAAGTAAGAAATAAGCAAAGCTACCCAACTAGATATGAACTTTAGAGAAAGCAACGGGAAAAGTTTTGGCTGTAACAATAAGTCATTATCGGTCTTTATAAATGGTGCAGTGGGTTGACCGATATGTTCCATAACAATTTTACTGCTAACAAGTAAATTACCCTTCCTCATTGGTCTTTCAAAATTACTTATGAGAATATTTCTTATAGATGCATCAATAATGAAGTTGCGACCAAATCTGAAAATAGGTAAATTACTCGCTATGCATATCTCTTCAAATATGTTGGGAGAGCATGATAGTGGTGCAATTTGAAGAACATCTTGATCCGTCTTTGGATGGCTCCCCAACACCTTGTCATCATCTTTTTCTTGAATCCGTGCATCATTGCTTTGAAGATTTTTGTCGGCCGAACTTTGTTTGGCTACTTGTTCTTGTCCTTGAAGCTTGTCAATTTCTACGGCACGGAACTCATAGGGCAGGAAGTAGGTTCCATTAACTTCAGAAAAATCAAGCACCGTTGTTTTCCTATGCTTGCCATGCCCTTTCTCAATAATGCTTGCCTCGTTGGATTTGATGGATTCAGAATATATACTACTTGATTCGTCTTTTTCAACCGAAGCACTTTCATGTTCTGAATCATCCTTCTTTTCATTGATAGTACCAATTGGCAATGCTTCTTTTATCTGAGCCAATTCTTTTTCTATTTGTTTCTGACGGCGAGCGGCAAAATTAGCTTTAAGCTTTTTCTCAATTTCAGACCACTCCGGATATGATTGCCCCCCAATGCTTTTAGATTCTTTCGGCAATGACACACGGGTGTTGCCAAAATTTTGCAATTGTGTAGGGGGTGTATAATATAATGTAGCACTAGGTGAAGGCATATGCAGTGTTGTAAAACCATACTTTTGCTCGCCAATTTTATCAATTGGCAAAGATTCATCTTCTTGCAAAACTCTAGCTTTTATTGCGGCATAATCAGGAAATAGCCCCTTTTCATGTTGTTCAAGGCAAAGAGCACTAATTCTCTTATTTTGGGCTAAACTCTTCAATGCAGCCACCACTACCTCATCTTCTACAATGTTGGACACAACCGCTCCTGTAAAATTTACATTCATTCGGCTATAACCAGGAAGGTGTGAAGTCGAATTATGAGCATCTACAGTTGTGTATGGTGCCGAAGAATTACTAACATGAGGTGTAGCATATGACGGTTGAGAGTAACTGGCCAAATAGCCATTAGTAGCATGGCCAATTCTCTCATTCATCGGCATGGTTGGATTACTATATTGCACATTAGCTGCCGATGAATAAAAGGGTGAAACACTTTCTTGTATGGCATTAGAAATTCTAACTTGGGGTGTTTCAAATTGATTAATCGAACTCATCATGTTGCTCATCGGCATATGAATTTGTGGGGTTGCCGATGCATGGGAGTTGGGATACATATGTTGCATGTTGCTAAATTTATAAGAATTTGAAACATGAAGATTGTTTTGCATCGGCCCTTGCACATAGTTAGATGCATGATTGATAAAACTAGGGCTAGCCGATACTTTATGCTCAATAGGTGATCCAGCAACAACATATGGATTATTTGCATCTACAAAGGGGAATTGGGAACTCATATTACCTTTATAGATTGCAGCAACTTGATGACGATCTCTTCGTAGCAAGAACGGGCTGGAGACCGTTCAAAGCTTCGTCCCCAGCGGAGTCGCCAAAAAGTGTGTTGACGCTGGAACGCGTCACACGAACACGTCGATGTGTACCCGCGGCGCCGAGGGAGATGCTCCGCAACTCACACCGCGGGAGGCCGACTTCCAGCGCGATACGCAAGACAGCAAGCCGGCGCTTTTGGGACCTGAAACCCCACACGCCCGGGAGGGACCCCGTCTGGGCGCGCGGCGGCTATAGGCTGCCCTAGGTCGACCTGATCGCCCCTAGGGCCTCGAGGTTCGCCGCCCTGCAAAAAAGAAGAACGAACGAAGAACGAGGAAGAAGAAGAACGAGGGTTAAGGAGAAAAGATAAAAGATAAAAAGTGGTAGATTGATTGATCGATTGTGTGTTGTTCAATCGGCCATCACCCCTCAGGTATATAAGAGGCGGCTGGACTTCCCGTGCAAGGAAAAGGCTTGGATTCACGTCCAAAACCCTAGTCAAATTTGGATTAGTTTTGTCTGAACTTTTCAAAACTGTTCGGTTTAAACTGGCTACACCTTGCGTGTAACTTTTGAGGTGGTAAACGACCTTGGATGGAAACGAGCCCAAAAGCAATCTTGACTGTTTCGACGAGACAAACAACTTTTATGTTGAACGTTTTTTGATTAGAGTTTATGTTGAGGGTCAAATCGCTCGTGCAACACAGACTGTTATTCGCGCTACCCATCAGACATGGTGTCTCGTGGGGCGCGCCACTTTTGGCTCGTGATAGTGCTGTATTTGGATGGCTCTAACTTTTGCATACGAACTCGGATTGGAACAATTTTTATATCAAAATCGATCGTTTCGACGAGACGAAGACAATCCATGTAGATCATTTTTCCATACGAGGCAGTCTTGGGGGCATAATGTGCCGAATAGTGTTCTGAATACAAAATCTCAGTATTTCAAACACAACTTCGGCCTTCGAGATGAGATCAGATGGCGATGACCCAAACTTCAAAGATGTTCGTATCGACAATACGAAACTTTTTCATGTAGAACACTTCTCCATTTAAGGCCAATTTAAATAAGTTCTTGACTGTGCCAAAATCTGGTGTCAACACTTGGCTCATAGGGCGACTTGTACAATCTGTGGTAAGTATGATGAGGACTCGTTCCATGCACTTGTCACATGTGATAATGCGGCCACTCTTTGGGATACTATGAAAGAGGTTTGGTCCATACCTAAAAAGGAGCAAGTTGTGCACACGGGGATGAGTGGTTGTTGAATCTATTGGATCAAAATACTAGTGAGGTACGGGATATGATCATCATGCTACTGTGGAGGATCTGGTACTTGCGGAATGAATTATCGCATGGTAAAGAAATCCCTCCAGCTGAAACGTCTAAGACATTTCTATGTAGTTATCTTAGTTCTATTCGCAATGCAGCCAATCTCACCACAGAGCAAATTATCAGAGGGAAATCGCCTTTGGAGGGTGCATTGCAGCCAGTACCGATCAAGGCAGTGCCGCCGGATGCACCATGGCAGACACCACCACCACCTGGCTGGCTTGCCTTGTCTGTGGATGGATCTTATTCAGCGGAAGAGGGCTCGGCGGGAGCAGGCATGATCCTACGGGATAACTTGGGCTCTGTCATTTTTTCATCATGTCAACTATTATTCTGTTGTAACAATGTTCTCGAGGCGGAAATTCAAGCTATTAAGATTGGAATGTCTATGGCTATCGAATGGTCTAACCTTCCGGTCTTAGTACAATCGGACTCGATGGTGGCCCTTTCTTCTATGACTGATGCCTCACTTGATAAATCACCCAATGGTCAATTGGTCAGGGAGATCAAGAACTACATGCTGCAGAGGGAGTTTAAACCAGTGAAGATCGTGAGATCACAGAACATGGTCTCACATTGTCTTGCTAATTATGCCCGAACGGCTCGTAGCACCGCTTGTTGGTTGCAACGGCCACCCCCCTTCATTCATAATCTTGTATTAGCGGACTGTAAGCCTGTTACTTTGGAATAAACTTCTTTTAAACCCGCAAAAAAGAAGAAGAAGGCGACATCGAGGACATCATGGCACCGGCGCACCGCCCGTGTTCCCTTTGGCGCAAGGCACCATTATGTTGTGGCCCCATAGGGTCTCCGTCTGGTTGTCGCTCAGCATCAGGCTATCGCCGCCTGGGCCGCCAGCAACCGCACCCATGACCCATCTGAATCAGTCGTCGTGGCTGTGACCCCTCCTCGATCTCCCCGTAAAAGCACCCATGCGGCAACCTATGGTAGGAAGTGCCATCGACGACATGTTGAAGGACGTGTCGGCGGTGATGGTCTAGCATGGATCTGGATCCATCGTGGCAGCGATAGTCAAGGCGGAGACAAGTGTGGCGAGGCGATGGGCGGTCGGCATGATAACGTGTGTGAGGAGGAGACATCGAGGCGAGGGGACACTAGAGAGGAGGCGATCGACGGAGGAGAGGTCGGCGACAGGCACGGATATAATCTCGCCGCGCGCTGCTGTGAGAGAATAAGAATTCAGTCGTGCGGAAGGGAGGGGAGGTCGGAGGCTAAGGAAGGACGAAGCGATTGGTTTTCATTTTTTTGAGCTGACAAAGCAATTGATTCGGTAGACAGAGGATATTATGGCAGAAGAGGTGGAGGTTTCCTTTTCGCCCGAGCGAGGGAGAAGTGGAACGACGAGGCGAGCGAGCGAACGAACGAGGTACCACTGACCATCACCGACCGCAGACTCGTTCTTTAGGAGTAGATTAGCGGACTGTAAGCCTGTTACTTTGGAATAAACTTCTTTTAAACCCGCAAAAAAGAAGAAGAAGGAGACGTCGAGGACATCATGGCACCGGCTCCCCGCCTGTGTTCCCTTTGGCGCAAGGCACCATTATGTTGTGCCCCCACAAAGTCTCCATCTGGTTGTCGCTCAGCATCAGGCTATCGCCGCCTGGGCCGCCAGCAACCGCACCCATGACCCATCTGAATCAGTCGTCGTGGCTATGACCCCTCCTCGATCTCCCCGTATAAGCACCCATGCGGCAACCTATGGTAGGAAGTGCCATCGATGACATGTTGAAGGACGTGTCGGCGGTGATGGTCTAGCACGGATCTGGATCCATCGTGGCAGCGATAGTCAAGGCGGAGACAAGTGTGGCGAGGTGACGGGCGGTCGGTATGATAACGTGTGTGAGGAGGAGACATCGAGGCAAGGGGACACTAGAGAGGAGGCGATCGACGGAGGAGAGGTCGGCGACAGGCACGGATATAATCTCGCCGCGCGCTGCTGTGAGAGAATAAGAATTCAGTCGTGTGGAAGGGAGGGGAGGTCGGAGGCTAAGGAAGGACGAAGCGATTGGTTTTCATTTTTTTGAGCTGACAAAGCAATTGATTCGGTAGACAGAGGATATTATGGCAGAAGAGGTGGAGGTTTCCTTTTCGCCCGAGCGAGGGAGAAGTGGAACGACGAGGCGAGCGAGCGAACGAACGAGGTACCACTGACCATCACCGACCGCAGACTCGTTCTTTAGGAGTAGATTAGCGGACTGTAAGCCTGTTACTTTGGAATAAACTTCTTTTAAACCCGCAAAAAAGAAGAAGAAGGAGACGTCGAGGACATCAGGGCACCGGCGCCCCGCCCGTGTTCCCTTTGGCGCAAGGCACCATTATGTTGTGCCCCCACAGAGTCTCCATCTGGTTGTCGCTCAGCATCAGGCTATCGCCGCCTGGGCCGCCAGCAACCGCACCCATGACCCATCTGAATCAGTCGTCGTGGCTGTGACCCCTCCTCGATCTCCCCGTATAAGCACCCATGCGGCAACCTATGGTAGGAAGTGCCATCGACGACATGTTGAAGGACGTGTCGGCGGTGATGGTCTAGCACGGATCTGGATCCATCGTGGCAGCGATAGTCAAGGCGGAGACAAGTGTGGCGAGGCGACGGGCGGTCGGCATGATAACGTGTGTGAGGAGGAGACATCGAGGCAAGGGGACACTAGAGAGGAGGCGATCGACGGAGGAGAGGTCGATGACAGGCACGGATATAATCTCGCCGCGCGCTGCTGTGAGAGAATAAGAATTCAGTCGTGCGGAAGGGAGGGGAGGTCGGAGGCTAAGGAAGGACGAAGCGATTGGTTTTCATTTTTTTGAGCTGACAAAGCAATTGATTCGGTAGACAGAGGATATTATGGCAGAAGAGGTGGAGGTTTCCTTTTCGCCCGAGAGAGGGAGAAGTGGAACGACGAGGCGAGCGAGCGAACGAACGAGGTACCACTGACCATCACCATCCGCAGACTCGTTCTTTAGGAGTAGATTAGCGGACTGTAAGCCTGTTACTTTGGAATAAACTTCTTTTAAACCCGCAAAAAAGAAGAAGAAGGAGACGTCGAGGACATCATGGCACCGGCGCACCGCCCGTGTTCCCTTTGGCGCAAGGCACCATTATGTTGTGCCCCCACAGGGTCTCCGTCTGGTTGTCGCTCAGCATCAGGCTATCGCCGCCTGGGCCGCCAGCAACCGCACCAATGACCCATCTGAATCAGTCGTCGTGGCTGTGACCCCTCCTCGATCTCCCCGTATAAGCACCCATGCGGCAACCTATGGTAGGAAGTGCCATCGACGACATGTTGAAGGACGTGTCGGCGGTGATGGTCTAGCACGGATCTGGATCCATCGTGGCAGCGATAGTCAAGGCGGAGACAAGTGTGGCGAGGCGACGGGCGGTCGGCATGATAACGTGTGTGAGGAGGAGACATCAAGGCGAGGGGACACTAGAGAGGAGGCGATCGACGGAGGAGAGGTCGGCGACAGTCACAGATATAATCTCGCCGCGCGCTGCTGTGAGAGAATAAGAATTCAGTCGTGCGGAAGGGAGGGGAGGTCGGAGGCTAAGGAAGGACGAAGCGATTGGTTTTCATTTTTTTGAGCTGACAAAGCAATTGATTCGGTAGACAGAGGATATTATGGCAGAAGAGGTGGAGGTTTCCTTTTCGCCCGAGCGAGGGAGAAGTGGAACGACGAGGCGAGCGAGCGAACGAACGAGGTACCACTGACCATCACCGACCGCAGACTCGTTCTTTAGGAGTAGATATATATGCGCGGATTTTTCCTTAAATTCTGTTATTTGTTTCCTTCAAATTCGTTATTTTATTTCCTATTAAATCAAATTGCATTAATTGGAGGAATCGATTGATTTAGTAAATTAGGAAAGTTAGACTTGTGATCTTTTATACGTTAGGAAAGTGTTGCTTTACAAGAAAAGAGTGTAGAGGAAAATAAACCCGTAGAAAAGGGGTGGGAGGGGGACGAAAAAACCAGACAAAAAAACGAGACGAAAGTGGTGGGTACTATTCAACCAACTCGTTCATTAGGAATAGAGATACTGGAGTGTTATGTCTGAGCTGCCCGTCAGCATGATACGGTGGGAGAGAAATATACAAAATGATGGCTCCGACGGTTTAGAGACAAAAAGAATATTTAAATTTAAAACTAATATTTGACTTTGACACAATACATGTGGACCAATTCGTTGTCTTCGAATATAAAAACCTAATTTCCTTGAAAAAAAAGAATATAAAAACCTAATTTGACGTGGGGAGGCAATATATGCTAGGCAGCATCGCTTGCAGCTTGCAAGCCAGCTGCGTGGGTGCCGCGCGGGCTAGCTATGGGGTCCAGTTCCAAGGCTGCTTCAAGGAAGTCTGACGGCGTCGTCGTCGTCGTCCTCGTGGAGAACACTCCTCCACGGCTGCCTCGGCGGGGCCATGGCGGCGGGGGAGAAAGTCCCAGCAAGCGGCGGGTTGGCGCAGCAGCCACCGCCGATCGTCACGAACAACGACCTGCCGCTGGCGGCGTCCAACTCCAACCTGCACGCCTTCACGTTCGCGGAGCTGTGCGCGGCGACCGAGGGGTTCGCCTGCTGCAACCAAATCGGCAGCGGCGAGTTCGGGACGGCGTACAGGGGATTCATCGAGGACGGTGTCCGGCCGGGGCTCCCGGCGCAGCCCGTCGCCGTCAAGCGGACACGGTGGCGGGTCGACAACTACGTCGAGGGAATGGTGGTACGTACCTACTCCTCGATGTCAGCCCCCAATTTCACATTGATCAGATGTACTCCATCTCCATCTCTCGGCTACCGTGTGATCAGAAGGAGGCGATGTTCCTCGGGGAGCTGCAGCTGCGGCATCCCTGCCTGGTGAGGATGATCGGCTACTGCTGCGAGGAGGAGCACAGGCTCCTCGTCTACGAGCTCATGGACCATGGCAGCTTGGACGACTACTTCTTCAAGCGTACGTACGCACACAAGGAGCCCTCCTAGCGTTGATTCTATCCCCAATTCCCCATATGTGCAAATCAGAAAATGACATCGAAATGAATTCATTTCATGTGATGCAAATTTCAGCTTTTTATCGTCCCGTGCTGCCATGGTCAACCAGACTAAGCATCGTCTTAGCTACGGCGAAAGGGCTGGTGTCCCTCCACGGCGCGGAGAAGCCATTGATCTGCGGCGAATTCAATGCCTCCGACATCCTACTGGACTCGGTAGGAGACCATTCTGCATCTCTCGCCCTTGTTAAATGTTAACTACGCAACTTGGGAGGACACAACCGGCTAATAGTTTATGCTCCTTCTCCAGGATAACAATGCCAAGATCTCGCTCTCGGGCCTGAGGCTTGACACGAGAGCGAGCGACGGCTCGGTCACCACCACGCGCTCGCGCCTTGGAACACCGCGCGGCAGCGCACCGGAGTACGTCATGTCCGGCAGTCTCACCCCGAAATGCGACGTGTACAGCTTCGGGGTGGTGTTGTTGGAGATTCTGATCACAGGGATGAAGTGGGTAGACATGAAAAGACCCGTCAAGGAGGAGCGGAACCTGTTGGAGTACGCGCGGCCGAATCTCGAAGACCCGGTTAAACTGGCAGGGATCATGGATAGAGCATTGAAGGCCATCTACCCAGTGGCAGCCGCACACAAGGCTGCCCTGGTCACATACAAGTGTCTCCATGTCAAACCCGAGGAGAGGCCAGACATGTCGGACGTCGTGAAGGCGCTGGATCTGCTTACCGACGCCGCCATCAAGGAGGATCAGTTGCCGGTGCCGGCGCCCGTGTCGCCCAACTCCAACATGCACAGGTTCACCTTTGCGGAGCTGAGCGCCGCAACCGGAGGGTTCGCCTCAGGAAACAAAATCGGCAGCGGCAGTTTCGGGACGGTGTACAGGGGATCCCTCGAGGACGGCTTCCGGCCGGGGCTCCCGGCGCAGCCAGTCGCCGTCAAGAGAGTCCGTGCTGACGACTACCACTCCGAGGAACATCTGGTACGTAGGTAGATCGATGTACGTGTTCTGTTAGTGAATAGTATCTCTAATCAACTTCCTTCTCTGTGATTAGAAAGATTCGATATTCCTGGGGGAGCTGCAGCCGCGGCAGCCGAGCCTGGTGAAGATGATCGGCTACTGCTACGAGGGGCTGCACAGGCTTCTCGTCTACGAGCTAATGGGCCATGGCAGCTTGGCAAACTACCTCTCCAGTGGTAAGTCAGTACGCACGAAACCTCCCAATTAACGCCTTGACTTTAATTAACCCACATTTACAAAACTACGTACTACTCCTTTTGAAAGTGATCTGTGATGTGTGCAGAGCATGATTCATGATTAATGATTTCTGCAAGAATTGAAATGGATCAAGTTAATTTTCCAGTGATTTGTACCTGCAAAACAATTTCATGTGATATCTATTGGCAAAATAATATCATGTATCATATGTTTTAGATATTCGTGTTGTGTTGTCATGGTCAACACGGTTAAGCATTGCTCTAGCTACCGCGAAAGGGTTGTTGTCCCTCCATGGTGAAGAGAAGCCACTGATCTCCGTCAAATTTAACGCCTCCAACATCTTACTAGACTCGGTGATCATTCTTCCTCTTTTTTTAGTGATTGTTTATTTAGTCCATATGCATGGAATTTTGAGAGGATAACAATTTTTTGATGAAATAAACTCTGCACCCTAATTTCATTGAAATAAAATTGATAGTACAACACAATAAACATGTTTTGTTTGGTTGACCGTGCCCACTAGGCAACGATTGGAAAGAAAGAAACAACCACCTAACGCGAGAGGAACGGGCAACAAATTTTTGATGAGGGGCGCTTTTAATTAATTCAAATATAGCATCAAGCAAATACAAAGCATGATTAGCAATACCCGGCCTCTATACAACTAAGATGCACACAGTCAAAACTATACTTAATCATAATTAAAGAAGTGGTTCTAGGTATAGTTTTCTTAATTTACTTTTGCAATCACGATTTTTTCCATTTGACAAGAACTTCGTATTTTCGTTTATGCACTGAAAGAGTCAGGGCATCGTAATTAAGCATTTTATCAACAGGGCCACTAGAAAGACCATCGATTGCCACTATTACCTGGCTAGACCCAACATACACTCGCTAATGATTTTTACTCTTTGTACACTTCAGTATAACAATGTCAAGCTATCAGACCTGTGGTTCGCCAGAAAATACGGGAAAGGTGACGATCCTAACGTGTACACACTCGTAACAAGTGGGTACGGCTCTGCGCCGGAGTATGTCATGTCCGGGGACTTCACCAAGAAGAGCGACGTGTACTGTTTCAGAGTGGTGTTACTGGAGATCCTAACCGGGCAGAGGTTGGCCTGGTTGGCCTGTGCTTCAGAACAGAACCTGCGGAACCTACGACCACGTCTGAGAGACCCGCTCAAGCTAGGGAGGGTCATGGACCCGGTGTTGAAAGACATTTACCCGGTGGCAGCGGCACATGATGCTTGCATGGTCGCGTATAGGTGCCTTCACGCAAGCCCCGGGAACATGTTGGCTGTTGTGGAGGCGCTTGATTTGCTTGTTGGTGTCACCGTCGCGGACGAGGTCGAAGTTAGTCAGACAAGCACAAGGTCATGATCGTGAGCTAAGCTTTGTCATCGTTTCCATGTAAACATGTTAATCCGATCTCTATTTTCTTGTAATTATGTAGACGATCACTGTCCTTGTGTTTATACTTATGTACTATGGCGTGTTTGCATGTTTAATTCACTATGTTGTTTCTCTCTTATGGATACATCAAAAAAGACATCCAAGAAGGCATATTATTATTATTATCAGGACGAGGAAATCTCAGGCGGGAAGTGCAAGGCCAACTGGAAGCTCGTAACCTCGCCGGTGGACCGCGGTGGCCTTGGCATTCCAGACATGGTACGTTTTGCGCCCGCACTCCGCCTACGGTGGCTCTGGCTCGCATGGAAGCATCCGGACAGGCCATGGGTCGGCACGGGATCGCCGTGCGACGACAAGGACAGAGAACTATTCGCCGCTGAAACTAGAGTTGACATAGGAAATGGAAGGAGGGCCACGTTCTGGAACTGCACCTGGCTCGGCGATCAGCCGCTAAAACTTCAGTTCCCTCTGCTGTTCGCCAACTCATCAAGAAAGAACCGATCGGTGGCTGAAGCGCTCCAGGGCGACAGATGGATCCTTGATCTCCGGAGAAGCAATGCGATGGAGATCATCCCGCAGCTGGTCTCTCTGCGCCGCAGCATCCGCGAGGCCAATCTCACCTTGTGGGAAGAGGTGGAGGATGAGATCTCTTGGCGGGCGGGAGCTCAGTACAGTGCCAAATCAGCCTACGATGCTCAGTTCGATGGGCAGCCAAGAGGTGCACTACAACAGCTCATCTGGAAGGTATGGGCGCCAGGGAAAATCAAGTTCTTCATGTGGCTGTTGCACCATGACCGGCTCTGGTGCAACGACCGGCTGCAGCGGCGCGGATGGAAGAATGGCTACTTCTGCCAGTTATGCCTCAGAAACTTGGAGAGCTCGGCGCACCTCCTTTGGGACTGCCCCACGTCACAGCTGATTTGGGCCAGGGCAGCAGCATGGAGGGGCTGCGGCGCGCTCAGCCCAGTAACCTGGGACGGGTGCAAGACCACAACGGAGGTTGTCACTGCAATAGTCTCTGCATCATCACCATCCAACAGACGAGCCTCCAAATCCATGCTGGCTCTGGTTGCATGGAACATCTGGCAGGAACGCAACAGCTGCACGTTCAGGAAGAAGGAGGCTTGCGTTGACGATGTGATCAGTGCTTGCAGAAGAGAAATAGAGCAATGGAGGCTGGCAGGAGCAAAAGGATTAGAGCCCCCCTTCGGGGATATCACATGAGAAATAAACCTTAGACGATATCCAGAGGATAGGGGAAGGGGGAGAGCCTGCGTGCTCTTCTTTAAACCCGGTCTTTCTTTCTTCTGTTGCTAATCTCCTTTGATTAGTGACAATTTTTGTAACTCTCTCTTCTGCTAAATCAATGAAAAGCCAGGCATCTGGGTCTTTTAAAAAAAAGGCATATTATATCGGATACTCCTTCCGTCCCAAAATAAGTGTCTTAACTTTATACTACCTTTATTGAAACACCTATTTTGGATGTAGACACTTATTTTGGGACTGAGGGAGTATTTAGCAAGAAAAATAATGGGCAGTACAGTTGAAACACAACTGGACAGTACCAATTTTTTTTACATTGCCAAATATACTACTCCCTCCATCCCAAATAAGTAACGCCGATTTAGTACAAAGTCCATACAAAATTATACTAAATCAACGACACATATTTTGGCACGAAGGGGGTATTCTTCTTCTTCCTTCGATTGTACGCCACTCGGCAGAGATTGAAATTGCACCGAACCAACAGTGAAAGAAAGAGATATGTGCAAACGTCTTCGTTATACCACGATTTAAAGACAGCAATAACCACTCGTCCATTGAGATGAAATCTAGAAGTCGTTGAAGAAACATCAGTTGAAGCATCATGCCATGCAAAACAAGCTTGCAATCCGTCAACATCGTTTCAGAGGGTTGGATAAACCAGACCATGCCGAAGAATAATACAAATAAGATGTCAAAGTTGTCACACTAATGGCTGGCCAATTGCTCTGCTTGAATGACACACCAGAAACCAAGATATGAAGACAGCCAACATATCTGGTGATACAAACTCCCACGGGACAAAAAACTCCCTTCACGCCGGAACGGACATTGTCAAGGTAGGAAGAGACTAAAGAGACCTTGTTCCAACACATCATTGCTGCCATCGTCGCCTCGCCGATAAGGACATAAAACGGAATGGGCGGGCGGGTCCCTACTCCTCTTGCCACCGAGGGGGCCATCGAACGGGAACCCGATGCAGGTGCGTGGGGGGGGGGGACTTGGTGGCAACGGCTAGGGTTGAGAAAGGTCGCGCTCACTTTGACAACAAACTTGAGTTAATCCATAAGGTTTTAGTAGACAACATAGCAGTCAAGTTATCTAGACCCCTGCACAAAACTTAAGTCGTGTTTAAATCTTTTTTAACTAAAGTATCTGAATGCTACATGAAACATAAGCCAGATGACAGACGCAGAGACCTTAAAAAATTATAAGAGAATTTAGATCACTAAATTAGTGATCTAAATGCTTTTATATTTTTTTTACAGAGGGAGTTACTGGTTTATGCCTTCCGATGCGCAATTTTTGAGTTAATGGACAGAAGTGTGCATCTGGTCCAAGTTTATGGACCAGTGGGGCATTTTACTCCAGAACGTTCTAGGCAAAAGAAAACCGTGTCGTCGCTTGGAAGCAGTAGAATGCATTAGTTGGATTCTTTTTTTTAGAAACATGAGATATTTTTTAGACAAAATGGAGAATTTTTTGTAGTAGTACATTTGTTGTTGGAGAAATATAATGGGTTGCTAACTGGGCCACCCCTTGGTAACACACGCGGCGGAATGCCCAAAGGCCCATCGGCTGAAGCAGCCGCCGCCCCATTTGCTGCGGGGGAGAGCCCTGAAAACAAAATTGGTGCGGGGGAGAAGGCGAGTAGCGAACTGGCGATCGAACTCCATCCCCAAAATTTCGAAATCCAAAAGCGGCAAAGAAGTCCACGCCATTTCGGCGAATCCCTCCGTAAGTTGGATCCCTTCCTCCCTCAGCCCCTCTCGCTGCGATCCCATCCCCATACGCACATTCCTCCATGGATTTTCCTGCATAATCCTTACGCCGGGGTGCCCGAACCTGTACGCAGGCCATCTGCTCGACGAAATGCGCCGGACAACCTCCCGGCGCTGGGGGCCTTACCGCCGCGCTGGCCAGGCATCAGCCTCCGCCGCCGGCGCCGGCGCCGTCGGGGTCGACCGCCTCAGCGCCCTCCCGGACGCGCTCCTGCACCACATCATGTCGTTCCTCAAGGCGTGGGAGGTGGTGCCCACCTGCGTGCTCGCGCGGCGGTGGCACCACCTCTGGGCGTCTGTGCCCTGCATCGACCTCCGCGTGCGCCACTCCTCCTTCCGCGATGCCAACCCGCCGGAGGAGTTCCGTGACTTCGTGGACAGCCTCTTCCTCCACCGTGATGTGTCCGCGTCGGTGGACACGCTCCGCCTGCGGTCCAGCGACGACTATGTGGGCTTCGACGAGAAAGATGCCAACTCGTGGATCAGGACTGCTATCAGCCGCAAAGCGCGGGTTATTCATCTTGTTGGACATCGTAAGGGAGTCGCGTCGTTGGACCGCGTGCCCTTCGTCTCTTGCCACCTCAAGATCTTGAAGTTGTCGTATGCCAGGCTCGACGATAGGATCCTTGGACAGCTTTCTTCTAGTTGCAAATCCTTGGAAGAGCTGGATCTGAAGGATTGCTTGGTCACTGGCCCTAAGATTGTGTCTACCTCTTTGAAGACATTAATCATGCTCAAATGCACGTTCAATTGGGACTTCTCCATTACTGCTCCGAACCTCGTGCTGCTGCGCCTCATCACACCTTCCGTCCGAGTTCCGTCATTTATCAACTTTGGGTCACTGGTCACAGGCACCATCATACTTGATGATTCTCTCTTGTGTGATGATTTTGGATACATCAGTGATGAAGATAATTTTGATGAAACTACTGATGATGATAACCACAACAATGATAAGAGAGAGAGCTATAAGATTCATGATGACTGTTCCTTGAGTGATGATGATTTTGGATACATCAGTGATGATGATTTTGGATACATCAGTGATGATAACTTTGGATACATCAGTGATGATGGCAATTTTGATAATTTTGGATTTGGATATGGTTTTCCTAAAGGAAGATATGGACACAGTCGTTACAAGGATAATTATGATTATGGTAGCGATATTGATAGTGATGACAATACCTATGAATATAGTGAGATTGCAAATGATGCAAAGTATGGCTACAAAGGGGCCAAGCTTTCCAGTGAAGATGGTAAGTATGGTGGAAACAGTGGTCGAAATTATAGTAAGATTCTAGGTGGCCAAAATATGCTTGAGAGCCTTTCTACTGCTACGAGTTTGGACTTGTTAAGTGATGCTGGAGAGGTATAGCTATCACCATCTTTTACTGATCTGTCTCTTTCCTCTCTTATTTTCTATTTATATTTTCTGCAGTTATCATCGGACATTTTTTTCCGGACGTTTCACAAAGAAACGTCATGTTCCCTTGAACAGAACACATGTGTCGAATGAACACATTTCTGACCTTCTGCTCTGGTGTCAATACCTGGGTACAGAGTTTAAATGAATAAAGTAGTACTGGTTTGCTTAACCATCAAATGTAGTAGGGCACTGTAGCTTCGAGGGAGCATTGTTTACCATTTACATTCTCATAGGATTGTTTGTCGTTTTTCTCTTTGTTGCAACAGTATATCTTTTCAACAGATTAACTATATATAATGTAAAAAACTGATTAATTATATCCAGTCATTATAAGAGAGTCTAAGGCTGATGTTCCTTCAGTTACTAGAAAACTGATTAAGGATTTTTGTAGGAATTATATACGATAGGATTTCTAAATGAAAAATTTCCTATAGAGCCATTTGGTATATAGGAATGAATTCCTATTCCCATGTAGGACCTGTTCCTGTCCTTCACATTTCAAAGGGGGGAAAACATTAGCTCATACCTAATGGAAAAATTCCTATCCTATGAACCAAGTGACATCTCTTTTCCTATAGGAACTGAGATGCATGTCATCTCACTTCCAATGACTTTTCTATTCTTATGATTTTCCTATCCTATGAACCAAAGGAGGGTATCTTTGTTTTCCCTTCTTTTTTGAGATGGGTATCTTTGTTTTCCCTTCTTTTTTGAGATGGGTATCTTTGTTTTATTCTTTCTGTTGAATAAACCACTCGTATGCTGTTTGTATTGTGAGAACTGAGAAGTTGATTCGACTTACTACTGCTCTTTGCTAAATACTCTTTTGGCTGCAATATGAAGGTGGTTCTGAGTAGGGAATTGAAAAGGTGTCCAACTTTTAGCAACCTGAAGACCCTGTCCCTTGGTGAATGGTGTATGGCCGCTGATTTTGATGCATTAATTTTCCTGCTACAGCATTCACCTAATATAAAGAGGCTTTTTCTCCAACTTAAATTGGTATGTGTGATTACATATTTGGTGTATGCTACTTGATCATTTACTTTATTTTTCTGATCGCATGCTTATTAACAATTTGGTTGTTGTGCTAAAGAACTTCGGCATGAGGAAGGCATTGGAAACAGGTATCAAGCTTGAGAGGAGATCATTTACTTGCAAAGACCTTAGAATGGTTAAGATCAAATGCTCAAAGGATGATGGGAGAGTCCATACCTTGGCACATATGTTCAGTGCAAATGGTATACCCCTTCAGTATATATATGTGCGTCGGAGCGGGAATGCTCGTGAGTCATACCTTCTCTTCATATACCATTTTGTATTTACTTCCAGTATCAGTATTTCCTTACTGGTTTGTTGGTTTATATATTCATGTGCTATTTACTGAGATGTAATGACACACATTGCCATGTTCCTGAAAAGCGAATTATGTTTTAGGTGGCATATGATCTGCTTAGTGTATCATTGATATTCTATTACATGAGAAGTGTATTCTATTAAATTAGAAGATGTTCTTTCATACATGGTCCTAATCTATAGTCATCTACTTTCTGATATTTCTACTAGATCTCCGCGGCCAGAAGTTTATGAGGGAACTCGCCAAGCAAGAACTGGATGAATGTGGGGATGACTGGATGTAACATGACATCCAGAAGTTTACGGGGTCTTCTAGATATTAAATCCTACCGCGATCAAATCGTCCCTTATGTAGTTAGCAAGGACCTAGTAAGCACTGATAATGCTTTCAAAGCTTCACCGGATCTTTTGATGTCTTTTTTTGGTAGCATGGATGATGGAACTATTTATCGGTACAAATCGTCGGGAAGTTCTTCCTAGAATCGTGGTGGGATGAGTTCATATGTGTGGTCTGTGGTAACTTTGCTTTCTTACCGGAACAGAAACAAAATTATGGATGCTCCTTGCCTGAATTGTGGTGCAGCTGAGATACGCTTTGTTATTTCACTCTGAATGTATGACTGTACGGTTCATTTGTTAGATTTTTTTAATCTTCGTAAGTAGTGTATTGAAATACGTTTCATCTACAGTAAAAAGGAAATACACTTCATATACATCAGGTAGAATATCAATATTGAAGTAAGCTTCATGCTCTGCAATCATGTGTGCCTACAACTACGAGCAGCGAGGTACTTTCTCTCTGAATAACAAATGCTAACACACCTGAAAAACTGCACAACATTTTTTTGTTGAAAAAGCGCACAGTTAATAAGAGAGCGAATTTCACATGTTACCCACTGTTTTGTGTATTTGTGATAGTATTTACCCCATTTAAATTTTCTGCCACATTGTACCTCAAAATTGTTGTCTTGTGTCTAGTTTAACCCAATTTAATAATTTGCCTGATTTTAACCGGTTGGGTCCACTTGTCAAGATGATGTGTGTGATGGCCAATATTCCAACTTGGGAGTGTAAACCAGATGGGAGTATCCTCCCTACCCACCTAATCGGACTCGCGTCCCCGTCCGCCTAATCAGCAAAACCTTGCCCATGGCAAATCTAGTTTTGGTTGTCGCTTTGCCGCCCTTTGTTCATCTTTACCCCACTGCTTGCGGTTTCACACAGTGGGTCTGACTTGACCATTGACCAAACCACCAAACATGGTGCAGTCAAATGAGCTGGGTGGTTTTATGGCATGTGCTCAGGGGGGATGCCGAGTGAAAGCTTTGCGCTTTGTCGCTGACGACGACGATGCTTGCGGGCGGTGTTATCTTCATGAAGACCTCGTCGTGGTGCTCCTCTTCGTGTCAGAGTTTCGGGTGAAGACCCTGGTCCCTTCTGGACAACGGCGATGCTCTGCACCGTTCTCCCTCCTCGGGGTGTTGTCGTGGAGCTTAGGTGTTTGGGGCATTGTGTAGCGTTGTACTCGGTTTTCCCAATGCTTTCTTTCGGTAGCGTAGTCGTGTTCTGCATGATTAGATTATCTTGGGATCGACATTGTATGAGAGCTACCTCACCATCTTGTATCGTTCGACCGTGTACTTGGTTTGGGGATTGCTTATATATAAAGCGGGGCGAAAGCCTGTTTCGAGGTTTTATGGCCTGTGCTGGCAGACGGGGATGTAAGAGCAAACCTAGTAGAGTCACCATATTGTGCATCGGAAGGCCAACGTGAGCGCGGCGTCCATTTCTGCTAGGCTGCTATCAACATTGAGTCAAAAATACTCGAGGGCGGCGGGTAGGCGGGTCCCTCCGACGACTGATTCAACCTTACGGTGAGCGTCGTCCTCGGTCAACTCCAAGTAGTCCCACGCCTTCTTCCAGTACTCTCTTGGCGCGGGCCTCATAGGTCTTACCGGGAGGATGCGGCCGCACCAATGATCGGAGTTGAGTGCGGCGGCGGCGACTAAGGAGGGTTGAGAGGGGGCGGGGTGTCGACCGGTGAAGTGGGGCGGATGAGGTGAGTGTGTCGGCGATGGGGACGGGGGACAGAGATTGAATGTGGTGCTGATCCGTAACTCTAATTCCGTACGTACGAAGCTATTTGAAAAGAAAAACGTACGAAGCTGTCCTTACGTCGAGCGTCTCTCGGTATACACTGCCACAATTTAATTTATTTTTTTCAATGTTGACAATGCCACAAATTTACAAACGGGGGTACAAGTGGAGTTCACTCTCAATAAAAAAAGAGAAGACCGAGTTTACCCCATCCCACTCCACAATTCACTCTCAATCAGCCGCCGCCGGAAACCGAGAAAGCGGCAACAAACTCCGCCCATTTCGCCGAGTCTCTCTCCTCTTGGTAAGTTCCATTCCATCCCTTCCTCCACAGATCACAAAATCTCCACGAGGCCGCGCCGTGTGACCCTAAACCTGCGTGCAGGTCTTCTGCTCGACGAAATGCGCCGGAGCACCACCCAGCGCCCGGGGCCGCGCCGCGGCGCCGGCGGGAAGCCCGGCTCCCGCGTCCAGGTCGCCGTGAAGCCCGACCGCCTCAGCGCCCTCCCGGACGCGCTCCTGCACCGCATCATGTCGTCCCTCAAGGCGTGGGAGGCGGTCCGCACCTGCGTGCTCGCGCGCCGGTGGCGCCACCTCTGGGCGTCCGCGCCCTGCGTCGACCTCCGCCTGCACCACTCCTCCGGCCGCGACGCCGACCCGCCGGAGGAGTTCCGCCACTTCGTGCACCGCCTCTTCCTCCTCCGCGACGCGTCGGCGCCCGTGGGCACGCTCCGCCTGCGGTCCGGCGACGAGGACGCGGGCTACGACGAGGACGACGCCAGCGCGTGGATCAGGGCCGCCATCAACCGCAACGCGCGGGTCATCCATCTCGCTGGGCATCGCTTGGAGATCGCGTCGTTGGACCGCGTGCAGTTCGTCTCCTGCCACCTCAAGGTGCTGAAGCTGTCGTATGCCAGGCTCAACGACAGGATCCTCAAGCAGCTCTCTTCTAGCTGCACGTCTTTGGAGGAGCTGGATCTGAAGGATTGCCTGGTGACAGGCCCTGGGATTGTGTCTGCCTCTTTGAAGACTTTAATCATGCTCAAATGCAAGATCAACTGCGCCTTCTCCATTGCTGCTCCGAACCTCCTACTTCTGCGCCTCACCACACCTTACGTCCGAGTCCCATCGTTCAAGAACTTGGGGTCACTGGTCACAGGCACTATCATACTTGATGACTCTTTCTTGGGTGATGACTTTGAACACATCAGTGATGAAGATGACTGTGATGGAACTACTGATGACGACGGGGATGAGAGCGATGATAATGATTGGACAGAGAGCTCTAAGATTCATGATGACTCTTCCTTGGGTGATGATTTTGGATATGATCATTTTATAAGGTTTGGATATGGACATACTTTTGCTGAAGAAAGTTACACGCACGGTCATTACAAGGATAATTTTGATTATGGTAGTGATATCAATAGCGATGACAATACCTGTGAATACAGTGAGATTGCAAATGATGCAAAGTATGGCTACAAAGGGGCCAAGCTTTCCAGTGAAAATGGTAACTATGGTGGAAACAGAGAATGCAATGGCAGGAAGATTTTAGGTGGACGTCATATTCTTGGGTCTCTTTCAAGTGCTAGAACTTTGGAGTTGTTGACTGATGCTGGAGAGGTATAGCTGTCAGCACCTTTTACTGATCTCTCTATCTTTGAGTACGAAAATTTCCATGCTATAGCCATAATTGTTTTTAGCAGCCTTTTCTGATCTTCACAAAAGACATTTATGTTGCTCCCAATATAACGCATATATGTCCAATGTGCACATTTCGTACATAGGTACCAACCCCTGGTTAGCACAGTTGACTTGCTGAAGAGTTCAGAATTCAGATCAAGAAATTAGTACTAGCTCATTTCATCATCAAAGTAGTAGGTGAAATCACTGAGATAAGGAAGTGTGTGTGGCTTCAACAGACCATTATTCATCATTTATTTATTTCAGATTAATGTTTGCCATTTTCTTGTATTCTTATTACTGTTTATATTGTTGTATAATTAACTATTTTGAGTATGCACGTAAAATGGCAACGTCCCTTCACATTATAGAAAAGAATGCTGAATCATATTTTACCAATAGGCGCTAATCATGGCTACACATTACTCTCTGTCTTTTCCTTTTCGTGTTGGGTATGCTTTTTTCCTCTGCATATCAAATAGACCTCTTATGTCCAGTATGTAAAATGTGAAGTTGATTCAAATTATTATTGTTCTTTGCTGAATACATTATAGTATGTTGATTCAAATATGAAGTTGATTCAAATACATTATAGTATGTCTTTTCCTTTTCGTGGTGGGTATGTTTGTTTTCTTCTCTGCATATTAAATAAACCTCTTGTATTCAGTATATGAAATATAAAATTGATTCAAATTACTATGTTTATTTGCTGAACACTCATTTTATGTGCAATGTGTAGGTGGTTCTGAGTAGGGAACTGAATATGTGTCCAACTTTTGACAACCTGAAGACCCTGTCCCTTGGCGAATGGTGTATGGCTGCAGACTTTGATGCATTAATTTTCTTGCTGCAGCACTCACCTAATATACAGAAGCTCTTTCTCCAACTTAAAATTGTATGTGTAATTACATATTTGGGGCTTATGCTTACTTGATTATCTTTTAGTTTTGAGTACCTGAACACATGCTTAACAACTTTCTTGATCTGCAAAAGAACTTCAATACCAGAAAGGCATCAGAAACAGGTATCAAACTACAGGGAAGATCATTTACTTGCAAAGACCTTCAAATGGTGAAGATTACATGCTCAAAGGATGATGGGAGAGTCCATAAGTTGGCAAATTTGTTTAGGGAAAATGGAATACCCCTCAAGAAAATTTATGTCCGCCGCAGTGGGAGTGCTTGTGAGTCATACCTTCTCTTCAGATAACATTTCGTATTTATTTGTGTTATCGGTATTATTACTTGCTTGTGTGTTTCTGTGCTATTTGCTGACGGATGTAAGCTGCATATTGTCTTGTTCCACCTTCCCCGAAAAGCTACATGTTTTTATGTGCATATAATCTGCTTGATGTCTTGTCACCATTCTGTTAAATTGAAAGTATATTTGTGAACTTAAATATGTTTCTTCTGTGCATGATCCTAAACTACACATTTATCATCTCCTTGATAATTCTACCAGATCTCCGTAGCCAGAAGCAGATGAAAGAATTCGCCAGGCGTGAACTGGAGTTTTGGGGGATGTAACATCCAGCAGCCTCATTTGCTTTCAGATAAGAAATCCTGTACCATGGTCTCCACGAAGCTCTGATCGTGCTCTCAAAGCTGCGCGGAAATTCTCGATGCCCTCTTTTTTTTTGTAACATGCATGGCTGATGGTTATGGCCATCAATCATTGGAATGTTCTTCCCCGTATGATGATTTGAGACTTTAAATTTTTTAAACCAGTAGTAGGTCTAGGCTCAACCGCTCAAGTTCATTTTTGCTTTGTTCCTGTAACGGATATGAATGCTCCTCGTTTGAGTGTTTTAGACTGGTACGTCTCAGGAGTTTGCCATGCAACCATGTCGTTTCTACGATGACAAATGTTGATCCTTATATAGGCGGCTTTAGTGCCGTGCAAATCCAGATGTTATATACTACTCCCTCCATTTCATAATATAAGAACGTTTTTGACACTAGTGTAATATAAGAACGCTTTTGACACTAGTGTAGTTTAAAAACGTTCTTATATTTTAGAACAGAGGGAATAGTAGTAGAACGAGATGACAGTAACAATAAAACTAGGTGCATATTGCCAACTCGTTCTTAGACGTACAGTAACAGTAAAGATGCGGCAGCATCAACCGAATGCAGTGCTGATAATACCGGCAAGTAAAATCGACCAACACTTGGGAAATAAACCCTTAGAGCATCTCCAACAGCGGTGATATATATCACGCGCGGAGCGGTTGGACGCGCTCCAGCAGGCGCGGGAGACTCTGGCGTGCGGGAAAAAAATCGCACATGCCCGAGCCCGCCAACCGCCACTCCAGTGCCTTTCTTCTTCCCAGCCACCCCCTTCTTCCTCACATCTAGCGCCCCGTCACCGCCGCCGCGCCTTCTCCCCCGCCGTCGACATGCCGCTGTGCGCTCGAAGCAGCTCCGGCTACCGCGGCGTCAATGCTCGCCCCTCCAGCATGCTTTACGTGGAGATCCGCTCCGGCGGCTTGCGTCTCGGTGTCGGGACATTCGAGACCGCCAACGAGGCCGTCCGCGCGTACGACGCGGCGGCGTGGCGCCTCTCGAGACCACGTTCGCAGATGAACTTCGACGACGCGCCGACGTGCCAACAGGCGCAAGACTTCACGCCTCCACCGCGACTAATAACCGACGAGGACCGCCGCACATGTATGAAGGCACTCTCGGTGGCGACGTCATGCAGGAAGTGCTGGCGCCACTCCGCAATGGCGTACTCATCTGCCTCGGCACATAGATAACAATAGACTTGTACATACAAAATTCACAGCCTTCATACAAAATTCTATACATAACAATAGACCATAGATAAGAAATCCACAAATAATTCTCAAAAAACATATACAAAATTTCAGAATTCTTGTAAACTAGTATTTTCAGAAATATTACAATTGATATCCATCAGTTCACAAAGATTCAAATATCGGTCGATCCAAATTTCCTTGCGACCAAGTGTTGGCCTAAACTGTTTTCATGTGCCATCATAGTTCAAGTTTGTTCACAACAAAGAAAAAAATTGAATTATCAATTGCCATGTCCGTGGCAGCGATACTTTCGAATAAGATGAACTGCAAGACGACGATCACTAGCCCTACTTATGTTTTATGTCATTTCCGCATCGCCGTCAGATATTATAACTTGATGTTCACTGAACTACACAAAAAATTAAGTTAGCACTGGTTTACATTTTCAATAGAATAATTTTGAGTATATAAACGGATTAAGATGAAATAATATCAACCAACATGTTGTATGTGCAGTGTGCATAATAAAATCGAGACCACACTTGCTTGCAAAAAGAATATAATTTTTTCAAGCTTCTTTGAGCATCTACAAAGTACTCAGATTCAGAATGTCCTATGAACCAGAATGCCACTTGCAGTCAATACTAAGTACTCAGATTTAATATCCATTTGTCAGGGGATAAAGCAAAAAGAATCAAATTTATGATCAAGCTGATGTCTGTGTGTGTGTCATCCTATGCCATGTAAAAATGTTGGACAAGATTCTGACCGAAGCAAGCAAGAAAAATAATCACAAGCTGGAAAAGCACGACTAGAGTACCAAATTACTAATAAATACGTAGTATGTGGCCACACTATACTGCTACTTACAAGCTACTTCATGATGAGTAAATCATTTGTCAAACAGATTGCTACACAAGTTCACTTAAATGACAACATGTCCTAATCGGAGCAATAGGGAAAAGAAAGTAAAGAAATAACATCTTTAACTAGCTAGGCACTTGGCAAGCTGGTAGTACTATCAGATTCCTTATAATGAGGGGAGCTCCTTTTCACACTTATGCCTTTTGTATTCCAAGGCAAATTAAAATAAGGCATATGTCTACGGGGAGCTCTTGGCTAGTTCATTGTGACTTATTATCATAATTAGTTTGCTACTTTATCTATTATGTTGTCATCAATGCCAAAATGGGGAGGTTAAAAGGGCATTTATGCCCTTAATTATTTTTGTGCTAATGACAACATAGCTTGCTGTTCTAACCACATGCTTGAGTCTATAAATAGTGCTGCCACGTCATGGAAGAATGCATCGATGGTTAGGTGCTCCTCAATTCGAAAAGGTAAAAGAAGAATTTTGCCAGTGTCTTTACTTCTTAATATTTTAGTCCATAATAGGGCAACTACACTATCAATAGGGGGTTCGCCATGAAGGTATTGTGGGAATCGACTACACTTACACCAAATATATGTACCCAAGTCATATAAAAATGTGCGAGGAGAGGTCCTCTAATTCTACTAAGGTACACATGTTCTGGAAACCCTAGAGCCTCCGGGGTAGCCAGGAACTTCTGAGGCAGGTTTCGGGGCGTTGAGAGAGATTGCACAAACTGTGCAATTGTCTCTCGAAACCTGAGAATCTGCCTGAAACTTCTAGTGGTCGGAACTTCCAGGACTGCCTGGAACTTCCGGAGGTAAAAGAATCTGTGAAAATCGGTTGGATTTTCGGTGACCTTATAAATTTACTTTTTGTTCTCCAAGAAGAAAATGATGACTCCATTTCTCTCATTTCCATTTTTAAAACTTGATTTCTTGAGGATCACCCCCTAGCCACCCAAAGCTCTTGATCTTTTGAGGAGTGAAGGAGTAGTGCCCCATCTACACATTCACCAAAGCAAAGGAGATTCCTCCTTGTTTTCGTGGCGAATCTTGTTACTCTAGGAGGTTGAAGACTTCTAGGTGATAGGAATGCTCCAGCGAGGAACCAAATTGTGATTTACCCCGAAAAGTTTGTGAAGGTTTGGAGCCACCTAAAGGTCTGTGGTCTACCACTAATGGTCGAGAGTCACATTTGTTGTGATATCTCAAGGAGAATAGGGATGAGCCTTCGTGGTAACACCCAACCCTCTAATCGTGACTAGTTCCCCTCCAAGGAAGTGAACAGTAAGATACATCCTCATCTCCAGAGTTCGGTTATTCCTAACCCTAGCTCCTTACTTGTGGTTACTTTTTCCTTGTCCTTGCAGTCGGTATATCGTATTATGTTGTTCAGTTTGCACTATTATTGCTATCATCTTTGCTAGAAACTTGACTCACCTTTGCAATTGTTAGGCATACGTTGATATTCCCCATTTTCCTAAACTTGCTAATTAACAAGTAAATTTTTAATTTTTTCTATTCACCCCCTCTCTAGGTCCATGTCGATCCTTTTGGATGACATTCCTCAGATTTGCTCAGACTTGATCGTCAAGGTGAAAATCCATGATTTGGCCTTCGGCAGTTGGATCTGGCGATGATGGCGCTTGAGCATCGTTCCCTTCGTGAAGGCATTGCTATTGGACAACATTTATTGTTTACTTGTGATGTCAAGGCATGGTTGTTGCGGATATGGTCGTTGTTGGAGTTTGTTAATCATTGTTTTCATCGTGGCCGGTCGCTGAAAAGAAAACAAAATCACCCCCGCGTTGCCCTCCTCTGGCGAATCGGGGGGCGACTCCTCCAGCACCGCCGCCAGGTCCTCTCCCTCCCCCTTATCGTCTCTCCGCCGCTGGAGGCGCCGCCGGCAAAACCCGGGCGGGCTCCAGTAAGGGCGGCGGCGGGGCAGCTTCCTGGGCAACCTCCCCCTCCCCTCCTCTCCTCGTTGGGGCGCGGTGGTGCGCGCCAGATCCACGAGGCCCAGTGGTTGGGAGAGGCGGCGGTCCACAGCGGGCGGCGGGCAGGGCTCTGCGGCGGCGTGGAGGCCCAGGCGATGGTGAGGATGAGGCAGTGTCGGCCGGGGCTGACGGGCCAGATCTGGGCGCCACGAGCCTGCGGGCTGTTGTCGTGTTCATCCTCACTGCGGGTGGTGCAGCACCCGCTGCTCGTGGCGGGTGTGGCGGTGGTGGATGGGGCTCCCGGCGGTCTTCCGGCGGTGGCGTCGATCCGAGTGGCCTTCGATCCCCCTCCTCATCATCTTGGCGCTATTTCCGTCGAAGAGTTGACCCTCTCCCAGTTGAAGTCCATCATTGTCTCGCGCCCGGTGCAGCAGGACCGAACTCGTCTCGCACCCATGTAGCAGGACCGAGCTCGTCTCACGATCGGTGCGGCAGGACGGTCGATGGAGGCCAGTTTTGGCTGACCTATTGGGTCTCGGCACTTGGGGTCGGCCAGGGGTGCGAAAGACGGGGCCTTTCCGCTCGTCTCTTTGGTTGGGGTAGCGGCGGGTTTCGGGTGAGGGGGTGTCAAGGTCTTGGTTGCCGGGGTGGCGGCCCTGGTGGTGGTAGCATGGTACTCTTGGGCAGAGCCCATGGCTTGGTGCTGCCCGGTGGCCATGGCCGTATGGGCAGTGTGGCTGCCGGGGTGTGGCGTTCAGTGGCGGTGAGTGTTGGCCGGGGTGAAAACCTGTTCTATCTTCGGACGGACCGGCGGCGACGAAGCTCGTTCCCTTCTTGAAGGCGTCGTCGCGGCTCTCATTGCCCGTCGTGATGCTCCGGGGGAAACTCTGATCCTTGGATCGGGCGGTGGCGGCGCTCTGGTATCATGAACTTCCTGAAGGCACCGCCTTGGAGCCCACGGTTCGTCATATGTGGCTTCATCTCCTTGCGGTGGCCTTAGTGCTAGGGGTGGTGTTGCTGCGCTCGGCGCTTATGTATCCTGCCTTGGGTGTGTGTGTGTGTTGTAGTGGCGTGCATTTGTACCAGGTGGTTGATGATCATTGCTTTATATATAAAGCGGGGTGAAAGCCTAGTTTCATCATTGTGAAGTTTTTTTACTCCACCAATGCATAGCTTCGGTCTTGTATGACTTTGCTATTTGCTGGTGTGATTCTTCGTGTGTGCGTTACTATTGTTTTGGGGGAAAACTTCCAATCTATTCATCGTCTGTCATGACAGTATAAAGAACACCATAAATAATAAAAATTACATCTGGATCTGTAGACCATCTAGCGATGACTACAAGCACCGGAGTAAGCCGAAGGTAGACCATAGTCAACACCTCTCCCTCACCGTAGCAAGGAATTTTTTGTTGTGGTAGATAGTCAAGAAGTCGTCGTGCTAAGGCGCCACAGGACCAACGCACCAGAACAACAACCATCGCCGATGAGTAGAAGCATAGATCGGGAGGATCCAAACCGTAGTCACACAAACGAAGATTGGATCCACATAGATTCATCGATGACGAACATCAACCGAATCCTACAAGATTTTTCGGAGACACACCTCCACATGCCCTTCGATGACACTAGACACACTGCCGAAAATGAGGGCTAGGCGTGAGGACCTTATTCCATCCGCAAGGAGCCGCCGCCGCCGCCTTACCGAGATGGACACAAACCCCAATCGACCTAAAAACACCTAAAATTGGGTAGGAACCCTCCTGCCTGCAAGGGCCGATGCCCACCACGCCTCCATGGTCCTAAGGTCATAGAAGACGAGGTGGAACGATGGCGCCGTTGACGGGAGGCGGAGATACCCTAATCACCTGGGCAATTGTGAGAGGAGGCGAAGTAGTATTTAGTCTCTCAATTATTGGCATTGATGGTTGTGTCCGTTGGTGTTAGTTATGTGTGCATCCTAACTACACATAGGTTAGGTCTAAAAAAACTACACAGAGATTAGGTGTATGCTTATTGTGTTTGTATTTTTTGACGCGCTTTGCATCCAATCGCTTCGAAAATACGAATACCAAAATCAGGAAGGCACTATCCTAATTTGCATATTTTATTTTATTTTTGAGAATATATCCAATCTGCATTTTTTTAGTGTATATCTTTTTTTCCTGAGAATCTTTTGAGTGTATATCCTTTTTTCTTGAGAAACTTTTGAGCGTATATCCAATCTGCATCTAGTCCGTTTACGCCCTAACTAACTGTCCAAGACCTAGACCGTTTAAGGAGCGTCTCGATGGGCCGAGGGCCTACAGAGGAGGAGAAAGTTGTAGCATCGCAACTGCGAGAAGCCATGAGACAAGAGGAGATTTGGCTTAAGCAACGGTCGCGAGTGCTCTGGTTACGGGTGGGAGATCGTAACACCGGCTACTTCCAAGCTCAAGCCGCCCACCGCAAGAGGATTAACCGTATTACTTCTTTGGAAAACTCACAAGGACAAATTTTCCAAGATCCAGAGGAGGTGAAGGAGGAAATCAGCAGTTTTTATCACGCCTTGTACCAGACACAAGGCTTTCATCCCATGGATGACTTATTGAATTGTGTGCAGCCCAGCGTTACCGACAAAATGAATGATCATATCAACAGACCATATGTGGCGGCAGAAGTGAAAAAGGCTCTGTTTGACATGGCGCCATCTAAGGCCCCGGGGGTCGATGGGTTCATGATAACCCACAAGTGTAGGGGATCGCAACAGTTTTCGCTAAGTAAGAGTGTCGAACCCAACGAGGATCTAAAGGTAGAATAAATATTCCCTCAAGTTCTATCGACCACCGATACAACTCTACGCACGCTTGACGTTCGCTTTACCTAGAACAAGTATGAAACTAGAAGTACTTTGTAGGAGTTGTTGGATAGGTTTGCAAGATAATAAAGAGCACGTAAATAAAAGCTAGAGGCTATTTAAATAAAGAAGCACTAAAGTAAATATTAGTAGAGAGCTTTTTGTTATGAGAAAGTTATTTGTCCAAGGCAATCGATAACTAGACCGGTAATCATTATTGCAATTCTACTTGAGGGAGAGGCATAAGCTAACATACTTTCTCTACTTGGATCATATGCACTTATGATTGGAACTCTAGCAAGCGTCCGCAACTACTAAAGATTCATTAAGGTAAAACCCAACCATAGCATTAAAGTATCAAGTCCCCTTTTATCCCATACGCAAACAACCTACTTACTCGGGTTTGTGTTTCAGTCACTCATTCAACCCACCATAAGCAAATCATAAACATATTGCAAACCCTACAGCGCGAATCCCTCATGCTTGCGCGACACGGAGGGCACAATAGGACAGCACCAATAATAAAGCATGCAACTCAAACCAATCACGATCATCAATTAACCCATAGGACAAAACAGATCTACTCAAACATCATAAGATAGCCATACATCATTGGGGAATAATATATAGCGTTGAGCACCATGTTTAAGTAGAGATTATAGCGGGTAAGAGAGAGGTTACACCGCTGCATAGAGGAAGGAAGAGTTGGTGGAGATGTTGGTGAAGATGGCGGCGGTGTTGGTGAAGATCGCGGTGATGATGATGGCCCCCGGCAGCGCTCCGGCGCCACCGGAAGCAAGGGGGAGAGGGCCCCCCTTCTTCTTATTCTTCCTTGACCTCCTCCCTAGACGTGAGAAGGGTTTCCCCTCTGTTCCTTGGCTCCCATAGCGTGGGAGGGGCGAGAGCCCCTCCGAGATTGGATCTATCTCTCTATTTCTGCGTTCTCAGATTCTACCCCTTCACCGTTTCTTAAATATCCGGAGATCTGTAACTCCGATTGGGGTGAATCTTTCACCCAGATTTTTCTCATAAAATTAGATTTCTTGCGGCAAAAGAAGGGCATCAACCGCCTTACGGGTGGCCCACGAGAGGCCAGGGCACGCCTGCCTCCCTGGGGCGCACCCCCCTATCTCGTGGCCACCTCGGACACCGTTTCACGTTGATTCTTCTTCCGGAAAATCCCAAATATTCCAAAATAATTCTCCGTCTGTTTTTATCCCGTTTGGATTCCGTTTGATATTGGTTTTCTGCGAAACATAAAACATGCAACAGACAGGAACTGGCACTGGATCAATATGTTAGTCCCAAAAATAGTATAAAAGTTGCCAAAAGTATATGAAAGTTGAAGAATATTGGCATGGAACAATCAAAAATTATAGATACGACGGAGACGTATCAGCATCCCCAAGCTTAATTCCTGCTCGTCCTCGGGTAGGTAAATGATAAAAAGATAATTTTTGATGTGGAATGCTACATAGCATAATCTTGATCATATATCTAATCATGGCATGAATATTAAGACACTAGTGATTCAAAGCAATAGTCTATCATTTGACATAAAAACAATAATACTTCGAGCTTACCAATAAAGCAATCATGTCTTTTCAAAACAACATGGCCAAAGAAAGTTATCCCTACAAAATCATATAGTCTGGCTGTTGCTCTATCTTCATCACACAAAGTATTTAATCATGCACAACCCCGATGACAAGCCAAGCAATTGTTTCATACTTTAGTAATCTCAAACTTTTTCAACTTTCACGCAATACATGAGCGTGAGCCATGGATATAGCACTATAGATGGAATAGAAAATGATGGTGGGGGTTATGTGGAGAAGACAAAAAGGGAGAAAGTCTCACATCAACTAGGCGTATTAACGGGCTATGGAGATGCCCATCAATAGATATCAATGTGAGTGAGTAGGGATTGCCATGCAACGGATGCACTATAGCTATAAGTGTATGAAAGCTCAAACTGAAACTAAGTGGGTGTGCATCCAACTTGCTTGCTCATGAAGACCTCGGGCATTTGAGGAAGCCCATCATCGGAATATACAAGCCAAGTTCTATAATGAAAATTTCCACTAGTATATGAAAGTGATAGCATAGGAGGATCTCTCTATGAAGAACATGGTGCTACTCTGAAGCACAAGTGTGGTAAAAGGATAGTAACATTGCCCCTTCTCTCTTTTTCTCTCATTTTTTTTATTTTTTCTCTTTTTTTTCTTTATTATTATTATTTTTATTTTTGGTGGGCTTCTTTGGCCTCTTTTTTATATGGGCTTCTTTGGCCTCTTTTATTTTTCATAAAGTCCGGAGTCTCATCCCGACTTGTGGGGGAATCATAGTCTCCATCATCCTTTCCTCACTAGGGCAATGCTCTAATAATGATGATCATCACACTTTTATTTACTTACGGCTCAATATCTAGAACAAAGATATGACTCTATATGAATGCTTCCAGCGGTGTACCGGGATGTGCAATGATCTAGTGTAGCAATGACATCAAAAAACGGACAAGCCATGAAAACATCATGCTAGCTATCTTACGATCATGCAAAGCAATATGACAATGAAAATCTCAAGTCATGTATATGATGATGATGATGATGAAAGTTGCATGGCAATATATCTCGGAATGGCTATGGAAATACCATGATAGGTAGGTATGGTGGCTATTTTGAGGAAGATATAAGGAGGCTTATGTGTGATAGAGCATATCATATCACGGGTTTTGGATGCACCGGCGAAGTTTGCACCAACTCTCGAGGTGAGAAAGGGCAATTCACGATACCGAAGAGGCTAGCAATATGTGGAAGGGTGAGAGTGCGTATAATCCATGGACTCAACATTAGTCATAAAGAACTCATATACTTATTGCAAAAATCTACAAGCCATTGAAAACAAAGTACTACGCGCATGCTCTAGGGGGATAGATTGGTAGGAAAAGACCATCGCTCGTCCCCGACCGCCACTCATAAGGAAGACAATCAATAAATAAAATTGTGCTCCAACTTCATCACAAACCGGTTCACCATACGTGCATGCTACGGGAATCACAAACCTCAACACAAGTGTCTCTACAATCCACAACCACATACTAGCATAACTCTAATATCACCACCTTTATATCGCAAAACTATTGCAAGGAATCAAACATATCATATTCAGTGATCCACAAGTTTATGTAGGATTTTATGACTAACCATGTGAATGACCAATTCCTGTCATCTCTCTAAAAAGATATAAGTGAAGCAAGAGAGTTTAATTCTTTCTACAAAAGATATGCCCACGCTCTAACAAATATAAGTGAAGCAAAAGAGCATTCTACAAATGGCGGTTGTCTATATGAAGAGAAACAGGCAATCCAAACTTCAAATGATATAAGTGAAGCACATGAAGCATTCTATAAAGCCATACTCAAAAGATATAAGTGAAGTGCAATGAGCATTCTATAAATCAACCAAGGACTATCTCATACCAGCATGGTGCATAAAATAAAAATGAAAACTAAATGCAAAAGACACTCCAAGACTTGCACATAATGCATAAACAAAACGAATTCGAAAACATACCGATACTTGTTGAAGAAAGAGGGGATGCCTTCCGGGGCATCCCCAAGCTTAGATGCTTGAGTATCCTTGAATATTTACTTGGGGTGCCTCAGGCATCCCCAAGCTTGAGATCTTTCCTCTCTTCCTTTTCCTCATATCGAGACATCCTCGATTAGACACTACATCCACACAAAACTTCAACAGAAAACTCGGTAAGATCCGTTAGTATAATAAAGCAAATCACCACTCTAAGTACTGTTGCGAACCAATTCATATTTGTTTTTTGCATTGTGTATACTTTAATATATATTTTCCATGGCTTAATCCACTAATATAAATTGATAGTTTCATCAAAACAAGCAAACTATGCATCAAAAACAGAATCTGTCAAAAACAGAACAGTCTGTAGCAATCTGAACATTCACCATACTTCTAGTACCCCAAAAATTCTACCAAAATTAGGAAAAATAAACAAGTTGTACATCAAGATATTTCAAAAGGAATCAGAACCATTTGACGTTCCAGTTAAAAATGTAAAATCAAGCACTACAGCCAAAGTTTCTGTCCTGCACCGTACAAACCAACAGGCATTGTAAACATCCTAAAGGCAAACCTTGGCACATTATTTTTATAATACAATGGAATTATACAAGGGAATAATTATTTTTGTTGAAAAGTTTCTGTAATCAAGATTCACAAAGTTTCTGTGAGCATGAACAAAGTTCAAGGAGCTCTCCCACTTCAACAATGCTTGTCTTTCTCACTTTCACTTCCCTTTTCGAAAAGTTTTTAGGTTCCCCTCTTTATTTTTTTTGTTTTTAAACTATATGAAAGCAAAAAGAAATAAATGACTCTCTAAAACTTCCGGGTTGTCTCCTTGGCAGCGCTTTCTTTAAAGCCATTAAGCTAGGCATTTAGTGCTCAAGTAATGAATCCACCCGGATCCCAAGGTATATCAAAGCCAATTTTAATTAACAATGATTTGTAATTTAGTAGTGAGCACAAAGTAACATATATCATGCAACAACAAAGTCTAACTCTCTTCCTATGCATCAGCATGTCATAAAAGAATAATTCATGCACACATAGTAAAGGCCAATGCATAGTATAAACAGTTTCTTGCAATTTTATCGTATTGGAAACATAGAGAGGTGGAGATGTAGTTCCTCTCTCATAATAATTTCAAGTAGGAGCAGCAAGCACATGCATATTATATTCATTAAAAGCATCATATGCAACGGTAAAAGGCAACCCATCAATATAATCCTTAATAAGCACAAACTTCTCCGATATAGTGTAGTAGGGAGAATTCAAAAAGATAATAGGACTATCATGCGTGGGTGTAATAGCAACAATTTCATGTTTAACATAAGGAACTATAGCAAGTTCATCTCCATAAGCATAATTCATATTGGCATCTTGGCCACAATCCTAGAAAGCATCATCAAAAAGGGATATTTCAAACAAATTCAAGGGATCATAGCAATCATCATAGAAATCATCCTTCGGTAAGCACGAAGGGGAATTAAACAATGTATGAGTTGAAGAGTTACTCTCATTAGAAGGTGGGTACGGGTAGCTAATCCGCTCTTCCTTCTTTTGTTCTTCGCTCTCCTCATCATCTTTTTCATCCAATGAGCTCACTGTTTCATCAATTTCTTCTTCCATAGCTTCCTGCAAAATATTAGTCTCTTCTTGGACATCGTTGACTTTCTTCATAAAAGCATTAATATAGTAATTGTATTCATAAGTTTCATAGCAATATCCAAGTATAGCAAGATTTTCCATCCTATAACCATCATCATCAAAAGCTTCATACTTTTCAAACAAAGCTTCAATATCATAGGTAGCCTTAAAAGCAACAAATTCTTCTATTTGTTCCACATCATCGTAATCATATTTACCATTAGCATAGGAAGCTAAGGTTTCATTATCGTTAAATTTGCATGAAAAGGGGAGGTGTGGAGCCTCCATCCTAGAGCAACAAGTAATATCATATCTCAAGCATAGATTCCAGGCATACCAACGCAACATAATAAATTGATCCCATAATAGTTTCCCTTTTTGTGTCGAGCGATAATCCCTAAAGTATTCATGTTGATCCAACGTGTCTCCCATTATAAAGTTGAATGGGGCTTTCTCAGGATTATCAAAGTAGTACATAATATCTCTCACATAATGAGAGTCGGGGGTTTTAGGAGTTACCCCATCTTCATGAGTAGCAAGTACAGCTAATTGTTTTGGTATTTTGCGTTCCATATCCATAATTAAATATAGAGAACAACTAAGAACAACAAATAAAAAATACTTAGTGATAAAGCAAACAGGCACACACGAGAATATTCACCCCATGCTATGACTCCCCGGCAACGACGCCAGAAAAAGGTCTTGATAACCCACAAGTGTAGGGGATCGCAACAATTTTTGATAAGTAAGAGTGTCGAACCCAATAAGGAGCTAAAGGTAGAATAAATATTCCCTCAAGTTCTATCGACCACCGATACAACTCTACGCACGCTTGACGTTCGATTTACCTAGAACTAGTATGAAACTAGAAGTACTTTGTAGGAGTTGTTGGATAGGTTTGCAAGATAATAAAGAGCACGTGCAATTCTATTTGAGGGAGAGGCATAAGCTAACATACTTTCTCTACTTGGATCATATGCACTTATGATTGGAACTCTAGCAAGCGTCCGCAACTACTAAAGATTCATTAAGGTAAAACCCAACCATAGCATTAAAGTATCAAGTCCCCTTTTATCCCATACGCAAACAACCTACTTACTCGGGTTTGTATTTCAGTCACTCACGCAACCCACCATAAGCAAATCATAAACATATTGCAAACCCTACAGCGGGAATCCCTCACGCTTGCGCAACACGGAGGGCACAATAGGACAGCACCAATAATAAAGCATGCAACTCAAACCAATCACAATCATCAATTAACCCATAGGACAAAACGGATCTACTCAAACATCATAAGATAGCCATACATCACTGGGGAATAATATATAGCGTTGAGCACCATGTTTAAGTAGAGATTACAGCGGGTAAGAGAGAGGTTACACCGCTGCATAGAGGGAGGAAGAGTTGGTGGAGATGTTGGTGAAGATGGCGGCGGTGTTGGTGAAGATCGCGGTGATGATGATGGCCCCCGGCAGCGCTCCGGCGCCACCGGAAGCAAGGGGGAGAGGGCCCCCCTTCTTCTTCTTCTTCTTCCTTGACCTCCTCCCTAGATCGGAGAAGGGTTTCCCCTCTGTTCCTTGGCTCCCATAGCGTGGGAGGGGCGAGAGCCCCTCCGAGATTGGATCTATCTCTCTGTTTCTGCATTCTTAGATTCTACCCCTTCACCGTTTCTTAAATATCCGGAGATCCGTAACTCTGATTGGGGTGAATCTTTCGCCCAGATTTTTCTCATAAAATTAGCTTTCTTGCGGCAAAAGAAGGGCATAAACCGCCTTACGGGTGGCCCACGAGAGGCTAGGGCGCGCCTGCCTCCCTGGGGCACGCCCCCCTATCTCGTGGCCACCTCGGACACCGTTTCACGTTGATTCTTCCTCCGAAAAATCCCAAATATTCCAAAATAATTCTCCGTCCGTTTTATACCATTTGGATTCCGTTTGATATTGGTTTTCTGCGAAACATAAAATATGCAATAGACAGGAACTGGCACTGGGCACTGGATCAATATGTTAGTCCCAAAAATAGTATAAAAAGTTTCCAAAAGTATATGAAAGTTGAAGAATATTGGCATGGAACAATCAAAAATTATAGATACGACGGAGACGTATCAGTTCATAGCGGGGTTTTACCAACGGCATTGGGAGGTCCTTGGTGAGGACATCACAGTGGCCGTGCTACAGTTCCTGAATGGAGGAGAGCTACCTTTGGGTCTGAATGATACTTCCATCACTTTGATTCCCAAGGTACGACACCCGCAAAAAATTTCTCAATTCAGGCCGATTGCTCTTTGCCCTGTTCTTTATAAGATTGCAGTCAAAGCAATTGCAAATAGAGTTCGAGGGATATTGGACGAGGTGATTGGCGAGGAACAAAGCGCCTTTGTCCCGGGCCAGTTGATCACAGGTAATGTACTGGTGGCGAACAGAAGTATTCATGCTATCAAGAGGCGAAAGAAGGGTAAAAATGCATGTTGCATGGTGAAGCTCGACATGCTCAAAGCATATGATAGAGTGGAATGGCACTATCTCGAGGCAATGCTAGTCAGGTTGGGCTTCGGTGATAACTTTGTTCGCTTGATTATGACGTGTGTGACTTCGGTCCGGTTCACGATCAAGGTAAATGAAGATCTTCTCCCTTATTTTACTCCTTCGAGGGGGCTGCGACAGGGCTGCCCTATGTCACCATATCTGTTTCTTGTATGTGCTCAAGGCCTTACTTCACTACTGAATAATTTTGGTGGCGCATATGTGGACAGAGGCATCAGGGTGAGCATCCATGCACCTTGGGTTAATCACCTATTATTTGCTGACGACAGCTTGATTTCCCTCAGTGCAAAATCTCAAAGCACAGAGAGGCTCAATGAGATTCTCCAGATTTACGCTGAATGCTTCGGACAGGCAGTGAACCGGGAGAAAAGTCCGATCTATTTTAGTGCCAATACGGGACAGCCCTTTCGACAGAGCATGAAACAATCTCTTGGTATCTTTGTGGAAGCTTTCTCTGAACGTTACCTGGGCCTCCCAACAGCGATTGGGAAAATTACCAGTGGGACTTTCGAACACATGGTGGACAGGTGTCGTGATAAAATACGGGGCTGGTCAGAGCGAAACATGGCCTGTGCGGCTAGGGAGGTTCTTCTCAAGACGGTCGTCCAGTCGATCCCCACCTTCAGCATGAGTTGTTTCCTCTTGACGAAGAAAGTTTGCAAATCGATCACTTCTTGCATGGCTAAATACTAGTGGGACAGTTCGATCGACAAGCGTTCGCTACACTGGCTCTCGTGGGACAAGCTCGAGGTGCCTAAAGTAAAGGGTGGCATGGGTTTTCGCAACATGCAGTCCTTCAACCTCGCTATGCTTGGGAAACATGGTTGGCGTCTTCTTACAAGACCAGGCTCTTTGTGTGCTAGGGTACTGAAAGGAAAATATTACCCTCACACAGATTTTCTCAATGCAACAGTTCCGGCCAAAGCGTCGATGACCTGGAAGGCAAAAGTGGCAGGACGAGATGCACTACAGGTTGGTCTCATTCGTCGAGTTGGCGATGGATCAACCATCTCAACATGGACTGACAGCTGGATTCTGAACACGACCACAATGAAACCTACGGGGCGTATTGTGTTGGAAATATGCCGTAGATGCAATAATAAAATGATTATTATTATATTTCCTTGTTCATGATAATTGTCTGTTATTCATGCTATAATTGTGTTATCCGGAAATCGTAATACATGTGTGAATACATAGACCACAACATATCCCTAGTGAGCCTCTAGTTGACTAGCTCGTTGATCAACTGATAGTCATGGTTTCCTGACTATGGACATTGGATGTCGTTGATAACGGGATCACATCATTAGGAGAATGATGTGATGGACAAGACCCAATCCTAAGCATAGCACAAGATCGTGTAGTTCGTTTGCTAGAGCTTTTCCAATGTCAAGTATCTTTTCCTTAGACCATGAGATCGTGTAACTCCCGGATACCGTAGGAGTGCTTTGGGTGTACCAAACGTCACAACGTAACTGGGTGACTATAAAGGTATACTACGGGTTGATACGTCTCCAACGTATCTATAATTTTTGATTGCTCCATGCTACTTTATCTACTGTTTTAGGCAATATTGGGCTTTATTATCCACTTTTATATTATTTTTGGGACTAACCTATTAACCGGAGGCCCAACCCAGATTTGTTGTTTTATGCCTATTTCAGTGTTTCGAGGAAAAGGAATATCAGACGGAGTCAAAACAGAACGAAATCAACTGGAGAAGTTATTTTTGGAAGGAAAGCCACCCGATGGACT
Organism: Triticum dicoccoides; assembly: GCF_002162155.2. Taxonomy (NCBI): domain Eukaryota; kingdom Viridiplantae; phylum Streptophyta; class Magnoliopsida; order Poales; family Poaceae; genus Triticum; species Triticum dicoccoides. The sequence goes on along the minus strand of NC_041383.1, from coordinate 127,099,656 downwards.
TGGAGTGCACGTTAGGAGATACGGGAGGTGCTCACGAGGGTGGGGGCGCGCCCCCCTGGGTGCGCCCCCTGCCTCGTGGGACCCCCGTAGCTCCACCGACGTACTTCTTTCACCCATATATACCTACGTATCGTAAAACTTCCAGAACAGAACCTAGATCGGGAGTTCCGCCGCCGCAAGCCTCTGTAGCCACCAAAAACCAATGGGGACCCTGTTCCGGCACCCTGCCAGAGGGGGATCCCATCACTGGAGGCCATCTTCATCATCCCGGCGCTATCCATGACGTGGAGGGAGTAGTTCACCCTCGGGGCTGAGGGTATGTACCAGTAGCTATGTGTTTGGTCTCTCTCTCTCTCTCTCTCGTGTTCTCTCTCGTGTTCCCTCTATGGCACGATCTTGATGTATCCCGAGCTTTGCTATTGTATTTGGATCTTATGATGTTTCTCCCCCTCTACTCTCTTGTGATGAATTGAGTTTCCCCTTTGAAGTTATTTTATTGGATTGAGTCTTTTATGAGAACACTTGATGTATGTCTTGCGATCCACTTGATGTATGTTTTGGTGATCAACTTGCGGGTTTTGTGACATTGGGAACCTATGCATAGGGGTTGGCACACGTTCTTGACTCTCTGGTAGTAGCTTTGGGGCACTCTTTGAAGTACTTTTATGTTGGTTGGATGAATCTGAGATTATGTGACACATATCATATAATCATGCCCACGGATACTTGAGGTGACAATGGAGTATCTAGGTGACATTAGGGTTTTGGTTGATTTGTTTCTTAAGGTGTTATTCTAGTACGAACTCTTTTATAGATTGATCCGAAAGAATAACTTTGAGGTGGTTTCGTACCCTACCATAATCTCTACGTTTGTTCTCCACTATTAGTGGCTTTGGAGTGACTCTTTGTTGCATGTTGAGGGCTTGTTATATGATCTATCTATGTTATTATTGTTGAGAGAACTTGCACTAGTGAAAGTATGAACCCCAGGCCTTGTTTCCTATCATTGCAATACCATTTACGCTCACTTTTACCACTTGTTTACTTGCTGTTTTTATTATTTCAGATTACAAAAACCTATATCTACTATCTATTTTGCACTTGTATCACCATCTCTTCGCCGAACTAGTGCACCTATAAAATTTACCATTGTATTGGGTGTGTTGGGGACACAAGAGACTCTTTGTTATTTGGTTGCAGGGTTGTTTGAGAGAGACCATCTTCATCCTACGCCTCCTACGGATTGATAAACCTTAGGTCATCCACTTGAGGGAAATTTGCGACTGTCCTACAAACCCGTGCACTTGCAGGCCCAACAACGTCTACAAGAAGAAGGTTGTGTAGTAGACATCAAGCTCTTTTCTGGCACCGTTGCCGGGGAGGCTAGGTAAAGGGTAGTCACACTCCGTCAACTAAGCTCTTTTTTTGGCGCGGTGAGTGCTTGAAGGTATATCTTTAGATCTTGCAATCGAATCTTTTTGTTTCTTGTTTTAGCACTAGTTTAGTTTATAAAAGAAAACTACCAAAAAAATGGAGTTAAGTTTGTCTCATACGCTTCATCTTTTTAATATCTTTCGTGAGTATGATGGAAAGGATAATTGTGCTCAAGTGCTAGAAGAAGAAATCTCTAAATTGTTTGGCACTAAATCTTTGAATGATGAGCATGATTGCAATGTTGTTAGTATGAATTCTTTGAATATCCATGATGCTAATGATGATTGCACTAGTTATGATGAAAATGCCTCCTATAAGCATGACAATTTTTGTGGAGTGCATTGGGCTTGCAAGGAGGCATAAGTACTTAGAAACTAAATTGTTGCAAGAAGAGCTAGATGAATGTGCTGAAAAATTCAATATTTTTCGCGCTCCTTGTGAACTTTGCAATGAACATGGTCATTTAAAGCTCCAATGCTATTTGTTTCATGATCAAGTCGTGTCCAAATATTGTGATAATTTGATTACCCTTGAGCATCATAAAGAGTTTAGCCTTCTTTTGGGTTATGAAGAAATGAAGCGTATAACTGAGGGTATTCCAAAATGTAGTCTTGATAAAATTCTTGATTTTGATCTAGAGAAAATTTATATGTATTGTGCGGAGAATTGCATTGAAAATCCTTATATTGCCAATTACCTAAAGAAAAGAAAGCAAATGGAAGATGATGAGAATACTAATGAAAGGGAAGAGGCTTCCCAATCTCCTCCTATTATTTCATATGATGAATCAGGTAACGAGGAGGAGCTTTCTATTCAGCCAATCTCATCAATAAGGAGCTCAAAGAGGAAGGTTGAACCTACACATAATGTGAAGAAGAAAAAGAAAAGAAGGAGCATCAAAGGTAAAAAGGTATCCCTCCCAAATGATGTTGCTCCTACTACTACTTGTGATGATGATAATTGCTATACTATTGGTGCTATCCATATTTTTAATGATGAGAGTGATTATGCTTATGATATGAAAGGGCCCAAGCTTGGGGAAGATATGTTTGATGAGGATGAAATATTTGACAATATATTTGCTGAAATTAATGATTGTCCCAAGCTTGGGGATGCTACGTTTAATCAAGATGATATTTTTAGCATCCCAAGTTTTGATATGCAAAGTTGTTATGATGATAGCATGCCTCTTTATGATGATTATATTGATGAAAGTGGGTTTGGAAGAGTGTCAACTTTAGGTAGTATTAATACCACTATTTTGGAGGATGTTGAATCTTATTGTGATGAATATGAAAGTGGATTTGGAAGAGTGTCAACTTTATTTAGTGATTCCACTATCTTGGGAGAGGTTTCAATCGATTATGATGAGAATGAAGTTGCTACTTATGATGATTATTGTGATGAAACTTATGCTATAAAAAGTAGTGAGGATTATATTTACAAATCTTGTCATGATTATGATTACCCTTTTTCTGAACATTACTCTTTTAATGTGGAAACAATTTTTAGTGTTCAAGTCTCTCATGATACTCCCGCTACTATTCATGAGAAGAAATTTGCTTATGTTGAGAGTAGCAAATTTTCTATGCTTGTAGATCATGAAAAGAATGCTTTAGGTGCTGGTTATATTGTGGAATTCATTCATGATGCTACTAAAAATTATTATGAGAGAGGAACATATGCTTGTAGGAATTGCAATAATGTCAAGTTTCCTCTCTATGTGTTGAAATTCTTGAAGCTATGCTTGTTATATCTTCCTATGCTAGTTGATTATTGTTCCCATAAGTTGTTTGCTCACAAAATCCATATGCATAGGAAGTGGGTTAGACTTAAATGTGCTAGTCATATTCTTCATGATGCTCTCTTTATGTTTCAATTCTTATCTTTTATGTGAGCATCATTGTCATCATTATGCCTAGCTAGAAAGGCATTAAAGAAATGTGTTGATTCTGTTTTCATTGTGTTGTTTGCTTATTTTGATGCATCTATGGCTAGTATTAAGTGGTATGAACCATAGAGATGTTAGTATACAGTAGATATTACACCAATATGAATTTAGAATGAGTTCATTAGAGTACCTAAGTGGTGGTTTTATTTTCTTATACTAACGGAGCTTACGAGTTTTGTTTTGAGTTTTGTGTGGTTGAAGTTTTCAAGTTTTGGGTAAATATTCGATGGACTATGGAATAAGGAGTGGCAAGATCCTAAGCTTGGGGATGCCCAAGGCACCCCAAGGTAATATTGAAGGACAACCAAGCAACTAAGCTTGGGGATGCCCCGGAAGGCATCCCCTCTTTCGTCTTCGTTCATCGGTAACTTTACTTGGAGCTATATTTTTATTCACCACATGATATGTGTTTTGCTTGGAGCGTCATTTTCTTTTGTTAGTTTTTTCTTGCTGTTAGTTAGAATAATGTTTTGCATCTTTAGTTTCAATAAAAAGTCAAGGATAGCCATTGTCATGCTTATTTTGCTAGTTTTGCTCATTGTGCTTCACTTATGTCTTTTGAGCGTGATAATTTTTGCTCTAGTACTTCACTTAGATCTTTTAGAGCATGGTGGTGGATTTGTTTTAAAGAAACTTTTTGATCTCTCATGCTTCACTTAGATTATTTTGAGAGTATTAAATAGCATGGCAATTTGCTTAATGTTAATATACTTGGTATTCAAGATATGTGAAACTTTCTTTTGAGTGCATTGAATACTAAGATAAGTTTGATGCTTGATAATTGTTTTGAGGTATGGAGGTGATAATATCAAAGTCGTGCTAGTTGGGTGATTATGAATTTGAGAAATGCTTGTGTTGAAGTTTGTAAGTCCCGTAGCATGCACGTGTGGTTAAAGTTATGTAACAAATTTGAAACATGAAGTGTACCTGGCTTGTGCATCCTTATGAGTGGCGGTCGAGGACGAGCGATGGTCTTTTCCTACCAATCTATCCCCCTAGGAGCATGCGCGTAGTACTTGATTTTTGATGACTTCTAAATTTTTGCAATAAGTATATGAGTTCTTTTGACTAATGTTGAGTCCATGGATTATACGCACTCTCACCTTTCCGCCATTGCTAGCCTCTTCGGTACCGTGCATTGCCCTTTCTCACCTTGAGAGTTGGCGCAAACTTCGCCGGTGCATCCAAACCCCGTGATACGATACGCTCTATCACACATAAACCTCCTTATATCTTCCTCAAAATAGCCACCATACCTACCTATTATGGCATTTCCATAGCCATTCCGAGATATATTGCCATGCAACTTCCATCATCATCATCATGACATATATTACTCTTGTCATATTGCCATTGCATGATCATGTAGTTGACATCGTATTTGTGGCAAAGCCACCATGCATTATTTTTCATACATGTCACTCTTGATTCATGGCACCATCCCGGTACACCGCCGGAGGCATTCATATAGAGTCATATCTTGTTCTAAGTTTCGAGTTGTAATCCTTGAGTTGTAATCAATAGAAGTGTGATGATCATCATTATTAGAGCATTGCCAAAAAAAAGAGAAAGGCCAAAAAGAAAAAAAGAAAGGCCCCCAAAAAAAGAAAATAAAAAGGGCAATGCTACTATCTCTTTTTCCACACTTGTGCTTCAAAGTAGCACCTTGTTGTTCATGTAGTGAGTCTCATATATTATGCTTCAAAGTAGCACCTTGTTCTTCATGTAGTGAGTCTCATATATTGTGCTTCAAAGTAGCACCTTGTTCTTCATGTAGTGAGTCTCATAAGTTGTCCTTTTTATACTAGTGGGAATTTTTCATTATAGAACTTGGCTTGTATATTCCTACGATGGGCTTCCTCAAATGCCCTAGGCCTTCATGAGCAAGCAAGTTGGATGCACACCCACTAGCACTACAGGAATCAGCTACTTTGCCATCTACCATGGCGGACGGCAAAGGCATGGATGGCGGACGGCAAAGACCTTTGCCGTCATCCACGGACGGCAAAAGGGGACGACAAAGTAGGGGATGGCTAAGAGCTGCGTTGCCGTCCGCTTCGGGCAGCTGACGGCAAAGGGGCCTTTGCCATCAGCAGCGGACGGCAAAGAAGGCGAACGACAATAAATGCGCTGTTACTTTGTTAGGTGGTTAACAGCAGGCCTTTGCCGTCCGCTGCGGACGGCAAAGCCTATGCCGTCAGCCACTATGGGCAAACTGACCAAATTGGTCAGCCTCCTAGGAAGCACAGTTGCCTGCCACGTGGCCTCTTTGCCGTCCGCTGCTGATGGCAAAGATCTCTTCGCCGTCGGTGGAAGACGGCAAAGATCCTGCATATTGTCTCTTTTTTTTGTTTTTTTACTCCAACAATTTTCACAGCAAATATATATCACATATCCAGCACATAAGTTTCATATCAAATATGCAGCACATAAGTTTCATATCACATATCACATATCACATCAGTTTCATCCATACACATTGTTCATACATAAGCAAGTTCCATCCATACACATTATTCATACATAAGCAAGTTCCATGATAGCAAGCTAGATACAATGCAAAGTTTCATCAAAGGAAAAGCAAGCACTCCATCATAGCAAGCTAGCTTCCATGAAGTGAATGAAATCTACAAAATGGTAAATAAGAAAGTTAGAAATAGGTGACTAGAACAAGAAGAAGACTAGAACAAGAAGTATATCTCATTTATGAGCTAACTTAGGTGAAATGGATCATATATGAGCTAACAAAGTTGAAATGGGTTTTTTATGATCTAACTTAGTTGAAATGGATCATTTATGAGCTAACTTAGTTGAAATGGGTTGTTTATGAGCTAACTTAGTTGAAATGGATCATTTATGAGCTAACTTAGTTGAAATGGGTCGTTTATGAGCTAACTAAGGTGAAGGGCATCGTTTTTGAGCTAAGTAAGGTGAAATGGATCGTTTTTGAGCTAACTTAGGTGAAATGGATCATTTATGAGCTTTTATGAGCTAACTTAGTTGAAATGGGTCGTTTATGACCTAACTAAGGTGAAATGCCACATTTTTGAGCTAACTAAGGTGAAATGGGTCGTTTTTTAGCTAACTTAGGTGAAATGGATCATTTATGAGCTAATTTAGGTGAAATGGATCGTTTTTAGCTAACTTAGGTGAAATGGATTGTTTAGGAGCAAATCTAGGTGAAATGGGTCATTTTGGAGCTAACCAGGTGAAATGGGTCATTTTGGAGCTAAACTAGGTGAAATGGGTCATTTTAAAGCTAACGTAGGTAAAGTGGATCATTTAGGAGCCAATCTACGTAAAATGGGTCATTTTAGAGCTAACTTGGATAAATTGGATCACTTGTAAGCTAACTAAGGTAAAATGAGTCATTTTAGAGCTAACTTTAGGTAGAATGGATCGTTTATGAGCTAACTAAGCTAATTATGCAATTTTTGACATAAGTAACCTAAGTACATATCATTTTAGAGCTAACTTAGGTAGAATGGATGGTTTATGAGGTCAGTAAGCATATTAAGTCATTTTGGAGGAAAAGAAGCTAACTCTAGGTCATTATGGTAAGCATATTGGAGGAAATAAAGCTAAGTATAGGTCTTTATGCATTTGTTAAGCAAAACACTAGAGAAACTTACCGTGATCAGGGAGGTGTACGAGCGGGCTGGCTCGCGCCGGTAGCTGGAGAAGGATCGTGCGATGCGTTTCTGGAGTTAAGCTGCACCAAAGATCATTTCCAATGTCTCGTTAGCATTATGACACTCAAATGTTAAGACTAGCAAGTAATGTCCATTCTAATTAAACTCACCATGCTCCCAGGAGCAATCACTGGCATCGGTGGAGCGGTCTAACTAGACTTCTCGCACATAGACTGCACATTTGGTTTTCACAACAGAGTCATACTAGTTAGTAATGAGACTCAAATGTTAAGACTAGCAAGTAATCTGTAGAAGAAACTTACCACAAGGAGCTCATACATGGCCCTTGCATGCATGTCATTCCGTGCCCTCTCCTCCTCCAACATCTTTGTCGTCCTCTCCTCCAACTCCCGCTGCCTCTCCGCCGCCTCCGCCAGAAGTTTCTCCGTTCTATCTCTCTCACTCTGTATAGCAGCCTGCAACACCACTCACATGACCATTTGTAATCATTGATGGCACACAATGTAATGGAGAAAGATAGCTGAGTACTTATAACTAACCTTGAAGGAGTTGGACTGGCCGTTCACAAGGCCTTATCTTAGGAGCGGAGCTCGACTGGCGCACTTTGATCTCCGGGAGAGTGCTAGGACAACGGATAAGTCCATCTCCCATGGCTATGGAGCCATGGGACCTCCCGCCACCAGATATCATCAGCAGCTCTGTATCAATGGGACCCTGGCTCGGGTTAAAGTCCTCCCCTTTCCTCGCCTTCCCCTGATCTCTATATTGCACGAGCTTGTCGTGGGCGGAGATGTTGGTGAAGTTCTTTGGATCATCGAGGTCAGACGCAGAGAATGCCTTGACTTTCTTGTAAGAGCCAGTGTGGGCCATGTCATACAGGTCGTACACCCCTGGCACCTTATCTGCCTTATTGTAGCGTGCCTGAAAGAGAGAAACAAAGTAAATTAGTAATTAAAGGGCTAAAGCTAGCATGATGAATGAATTGCATGAATCATGAAGCAAACCACATACCCAGTTCCGCCCGTACTAAAATAAGTTGGAGCTGCCTTGGTGGTGTGGCACACCTTCCATTTGGGCACGTTTGTCCTTGGCCTCATTGTGGGTGGCCCGCCATTGTTTTGAGCACCACGCATTGACCAACACCTCCCAACAATCCATTCGATCCGCACACCATCTCGGAGGGGCCTAAGTTAGCAAATAGAAACTTGAGCGCTACGGCTATGAATTACTAAATGAAGGAAGTAAGTACAAGGCCTTAAGAATTACCTTCATGTACTGCTCCTTACTCAAGAACTTATCGCGGCACTCCTGCTTGGGCTTCTTGATACCACGCCCGGCGTAGTAGTGTCGAACAGCCTGCACCCGAACCTCATGCCGTAAGTTCTGAAGTAGGCGCTTGCACTCCTTGTCGATAACATCTGCCGCCTCCTCCTCGTATCCCTCCTCACACCTGTAGAATGTCTGCAATCAAATGATACAATATTGATTAGTACAATTAATAACTAGCTAGTTCAAGATTTTTAATTGTGTAAAGGAGAAATTACCCAGAACTTTCTGATCACCACGTCTGCCCTCGTCTTGCACAAGACACCGTCGATAATCTCACCCGGCGGGGCCGGGGCAGCCAAGTAGTGCTCCCACCTCAATCCAACCTCTGGAAGCCGACCCTCACCAGGCAACGTGACAAACCCCGGGAAGTTTTGCCGAATCAGAACTCCAAGGACGGAGTTGGGCCGGCGGACACTTTCATGGTGGTCCCAACCCCTGCAGCATGACAAGGCCAACACATTAGTTATTTGAAGAAACATGAATGCAGAAGGTACAAAAAGATTAAATGCACTTACCTCTCCCCATCAGGGAAAATCAACCACCTCTGCTCGCGGGTCGCCGGCACGGACGGGAGCCGTGTAGCACCACGCTGGTAGACGTTGCCCCCCTCCTCCTCAATATCAGTCAGCTCCCCGTCATCATCAGCATGGCCACTCGGCTCCCCGCCATCATCAGCATGGCCACTCGGCTCCTCAGGCTGACCCGACCAGGTACCCCATCCAGACGTGTGCTCCTCCGGGGTCTCGTGGGCCGAAGGCCCGTCGACCCGAGGCTCGTGGGCCGAAGACCCGTGGACCGGAGGCTCGTGTCCCGGAGTCCGTGTAGCCTCCTCCTCGGACGAGTCCACCCTAGCAGTCACGTGCTCGGGTGAAACAACTGGGGGTGGCGGCGAGGAAGGAGCCGTAAGAGTCACCCTACCTCCTCTCCCGCGACCACGTGCTCCACCTCCTCTCTTCTTCTTACCTCGTCCCCTGCTGGGCACCGCAGTCGACGAAGAAGGGCCCAGTGGTGTCGACATACTGTCCAGCAACGCTCGGCAGAGAGGTGCGTGTGCAATGGAAGACCTCGCAACACCCGCCGACGAAGAAGGGGCCTCGGCGCGCTCCCGACCAGCGCCCACCATCTTTCAACACCTGCCATGACAAAGCATAAATGAAATTAGTACAACATAAAAAAAGTACCGACATGAATAATAATATGTATATCACTTAAGTGTATCATCATCAAGTACAACATAAAAAAATTGAATACCTGACACTACTAATAATCTCGATCAGTATCATCAATAAATGCATAATCATCATCATAGGCACTGACGAAATTTATGCGTCGGATCCGGAGCAAAGAATATGCGTCGGATCGGGTGTTGTTTCGGGGTCGGGGGTTCGGGGTGTCGTGTCGGTGTCGGGGTGCCGTGTCGGGGTCGGGGTGCTGT
>NC_041383.1:127088463-127088981 GCF_002162155.2 Triticum dicoccoides | reverse complement strand
CGGGGTCGGGGTGCCGTGTCGGTGTCGGGGTCGGGGTGTCGGGTCAGGCTCGGGGTCGGGGTGTCGGGGTCGGGGTCTCGGGGTCAGGGTGTCGTGTCGGGGTGCCGGGTCGGGTCGGGTTTTTTTCCTCTTTTTTCCTTTTCTTCTTCTTCCTCTTCTTCCTTTTCTTCCTTTTCTTCCTTTTTTCCTTCTTCTTCTTCTTCTTCTTCTTCTTCTTCTTCTTTCTTCTTCTTCTTCTTCTTCTTCTTCTTCTTCCTCTTCTTCTTTTTTCTTCTCCTCCTCCTCTTCTTCTTCTTCCTTTCATTTTTCCTCCTCTTCTTCTTCTCCTCCTCTCCTCTTTTTCTCATCTTATTCTTTCCTAAAACTAAACTAAACCTAAACCTAAACCTAAATCTAAAACTAAAACTAAAACTAAAACTAAATCTAAACTAAACATAAACCTAAAACTAAAAAACAGAAAAAAAGGAAAAAACTAAATCTAAACCTAATACTAAACTAAAACTAAACCTAAACCTAAA
>NC_041383.1:127074167-127088302 GCF_002162155.2 Triticum dicoccoides | reverse complement strand
CGACGGGGCGGCGGAGAGTGGTGGGGGAGGCGGAGAGTGGTGGGGCAACGGGGCGGCGGAGAGTGGTGGGGGCGGCGACGCGCGTGTGAAGAGGGAGAGAAACAAAGAGAGAGGGGCGGGGTGGGGCATGGCTGCCGTTAGATGAGTTAAATCTTTGCCGTCCGCCCCCCTTTGTCGTCCGCTTTTTTGCTCTTTGCCATCCGCTAGCGGACGGCAAAGAGGTGGGGCGTTAAGTTTTTTTTAAACAGGCGGGTGGGTGGGGGCCACCTCCCTCTTTGCCGTCAGCTAGCGGACGGCAAAGATTCTTTGCCGTCAGCTGGCGCACGGCAAAGAAATGGCGCATGGCAAAGAGCTTCTTTGTCGTCTGCCGTTTCTTTGCCGTCGACTTTTCGGTGGCTGATGGCAAAGAGCTTCTTTGTCGTCCGCTAGCGGACGACAAAGATCTGGCAGATGGCAAAGTAGCTGATTCAAGTAGTGTAGTTTTCTTTTGTTGAGCATTCGTAGCTCTAGTGCATCCGTTGCATGGCAATCCCTACTCCTCATGTTGACATCAATTGATGGGCATCTCGATAGCCCGTTGATTAGCCTCGTCAACGTGAGACTTTCTCCTTTTTTGTCTTCTCCACACAATCCCCATTATCATATTCTATTCCACCCATAGTGCTATATCCATGGCTCACGCTCATGTATTGCGTGAAGGTTGAAAAAGTTTGAGATTATTTAAGTATGAAACAATTGCTTGGCTTGTCATCGGGGGTATAGAAGTTGGGAACAACTTTGTGTGACAAAAATGAAGCATAGCCTAACTATATGATTTTGTAGGGATGAACTTTCTTTTGCCATCTTATTTTTAGAAGACATGATTGCTTTGATTAGTATGCTTGAAGTATTATTATTTTTGTGTCAATATGAACTTTTGTCTTGAATCTTTTGGATCTAAATATTCATGTCACAATTAAGAAGATTTACATTGAAATTATGCCAAAGTATCACTCCGCATCAAAAATTCTTTTTTATCATTTACCTACTCGAGGACGAGCAGGAGTTAAGCTTGGGGGTGCTTGATACGTCTCCAACGTATCTATAGTTTTTGATTGCTCCATGCTACTTTATCTACTGTTTAGGCAATATTGGGCTTTATTATCCACTTTTATATTATTTTTGGGACTAACCTATTAACCGGAGGCCCAACCTAGATTTGCTGTTTTATGCCTATTTCAGTGTTTCGAGGAAAAGGAATATCAGACGGAGTCAAAACGGAACAAAATCAACTGGAGAAGTTATTTTTGGAAGGAAAGCCACCCGATGGACTTGGAGTGCACGTCAGGAGATACGGGAGGTGCTCACGAGGGTGGGGGGCGCGCCCCCCTGGGCGCGCCCCTGCCTCGTGGGACCCCCGTAGCTCCACCGACGTACTTCTTTCACCCATATATACCTACATATCGTAAAACTTCCAGAACAGAACCTAGATCGGGAGTTTCGCCGCCGCAAGCCTCTATAGCCACCAAAAACCAATGGGGACCCTGTTCCGGCACCCTGCCGGAGGGGGATCCCATCACCGGAGGCCATCTTCATCATCCCGGCGCTATCCATGACGAGGAGGGAGTAGTTCACCCTCGGGGCTGAGGGTATGTACCAGTAGCTATGTGTTTGATCTCTCTCTCTCTCTCGTGTTCTCTCTCGTGTTCCCTCTATGGCACGATCTTGATGTATCCCGAGCTTTGCTATTGTAGTTGGATCTTATGATGTTTCTCCCCCTCTACTCTCTTGTGATGAATTGAGTTTCCCCTTTGAAGTTATTTTATCGGATTGAGTCTTTTATGAGAACACTTGATGTATGTCTTGCGATCCACTTGATGTATGTTTTGGTGATCAACTTGCGGGTTTCGTGACATTGGGAACCTATGCATAGGGGTTAGCACACGTTCTTGACTCTCCGGTAGTAGCTTTGGGGCACTCTTTGAAGTACTTTTTTGTTGGTTGGATGAATCTGAGATTATGTAATGCATATCGTATAATCATGCCCACGGATACTTGAGGTGACAATGGAGTATCTAGGTGACATTAGGGTTTTGGTTGATTTGTGTCTTAAGGTGTTATTCTAGTACGAACTCTTTTATAGATTGATCCAAAAGAATAACTTTGAGGTGGTTACGTACCCTACCATAATCTCTATGTTTGTTCTCCGCTATTAGTGGCTTTGGAGTGACTCTTTGTTGCATGTTGAGGGCTTGTTATATGATCTATCTATGTTATTATTGTTGAGAGAACTTGCACTAGTGAAAGTATGAACCCTAGGCCTTGTTTCCTATCATTGCAATACCATTTACGCTCACTTTTACCACTTGTTACCTTGATGTTTTTATTATTTCAAATTACAAAAACCTATATCTACTATCTATTTTGCACTTGTATCACCATCTGTTCACTGAACTAGTGCACCTATACAATTTACCATTGTATTGGGTGTGTTGGGGACACAAGAGACTCATTGTTATTTGGTTGCAGGGTTGTTTGAGAGAGTCCATCTTCATCCTACGCCTCCTACGGATTGATAAACCTTAGGTCATCCACTTGAGGGAAATTTGCTACTGTCCTACAAACCTGTGCACTTGCAGGCCCAACAACGTCTACAAGAAGAAGGTTGTGTAGTAGACATCATGGGTATCCCCTAAAGTATCTGTTCGGTTGACATGGATCGAGACTAGGATTTGTCACTCCGTATGACGGAGAGGTATCTGTGGGCCCACTCGGTAACGCTTCATCATAATGAGCTCAATGTGACCAAGTGTTTGGTCACGGGATCATGCATTACGGTACGAGTAAAGTGACTTGCCGGTAACGAGATTGAACGAGGTATTGGGATACCGACGATCGAATCTTGGGCAAGTAACATACCGATTGACAAAGGGAATTGTATACGGGGTTACTCGAATCCTCGACATTGTGATTCATCCGATGAGATCATCGTGGAACATGTGGGAGCCAACATGGGTATCCAGATCCCGCTGTTGGTTATTGACCGGAGAGTCGTCTCGGTCATGTCTGCATGTCTCCCGAACCCATAGGGTCTACACACTTAAGGTTCGGTGATGCTAGGGTTGTAGAGATATTAGTATGCGGTAACCCGAAAGTTGTTCGGAGTCCCGAATGAGATCTCGGACGTCACGAGGAGTTCCGGAATGGTCCGGAGGTAAAGAATGGTATATAGGAAGTCCAGTTTCGGCCATCGGGAAACTTTCGGGGGTCACCGGTATTGTACCGGGACCACCGGAAGGGTCCCGGGGGTCCACCGTAAGGGTCCCGGGGGTCCACTGGGTGGGGCCACCTATCCCGGAGGGCCCCATGGGCTGAAGTAGGGAGGGAACCAGCCCCTGGTGGGCTGGTGCGCCTCCCTTGGGCCTCCCCCTGCGCCTAGGGTTGGAAACCCTAGGGGTGGGAGGCGCCCCACTTAGCTTGGGGGGCAAGCCACCCCCTTGGCCGCCGCCCCCCTTGAGATCCAATCTCTAGGGGGCCGACGCCCCCCCTGGGCCCCTGTATAAAGAGGGGGGAGGGAGGGCTGCGCACCCCTGCTCCTGGCGCCTCCCTCTTCCTCTGCAACACATCTCCCTCTCGTAGAGCTTGGCGAAGCCCTGCCGAGATCGCTGCTACTTCCACCACCACGCCGTCGTGCTGCTGGATCTCCATCAACCTCTCCTTCCCCCTTGCTGGATCATGAAGGAGGAGACGTCTTCCCCAACCGTACGTGTGTTGAACGCGGAGGTGCTGTCCGTTCAGGACTAGGATCATCGGTGATTTGGATCACGATGAGTACGACTCCCTCAACCCCATTCTCTTGAACGCTTCCGCTTGCAATCTACAAGGGTATGTAGATGCACTCCTCTCTCTTGTTGCTAGATGAACTCCATAGATTGATCTTGGTGAAGCTTATAAAATTTTTATTTTCTGCAACGTTCCCCAACAGTGGCATCATGAGCTAGGTCTATGCGTAGTTTCTTTGCACGAGTAGAACACAAATTTGTTGTGGGCGTAGATGTTGTCAATTTTCTTGCCACTACTAGTCTTATTTTGTTTCGGCGGCATCATGGGATGAAGCGGCCCGGACCGACCTTACACGTATGCTTACGTGAGACAGGTTCCACGGACTAACATGCACTAGTTGCATAAGGTGGCTAGCGGGTGTCTGTTTCTCCCACTTTAATCGGAGTGGATTCGATGAAAAGGGTCCTTATGAAGGGTAAATAGGAATTGGCATATCACGTTGTGGCTTCCACGTAGGTAAGAAAACGTTCTTGCTAGAACCCTATTGCAGCCACGTAAAACATGCAACAACAATTAGAGGACGTCTAACTTGTTTTTGCAGGTTATGCCTTGTGATGTGATATGGACAAAAGTTGTCATGAATGATATATATGTGATGTATGAGATCATGTTCTTGTAATAGGAATCACGACTTGCATGTCGATGAGTATGACAACCGACAGGAGCCATAGGAGTTGTCTTAATTATTGTACGACCTGCGTGTCAATGATTAAACGCCATGTAATTACTTTACTTTATTGCTAAACCGTTAGCCATAGTAGTAGAAGTAATAGTTGGCGAGCAACTTCATGGAGACACGATGATGGAGATGATGATGATGGAGATCATGGTGTCATGCCGGTGACGAAGATGATCATGGCGCCCCGAAGATGGAGTTCAAAGGAGCTATATGATATTGGCCATATCATGTCACTGTTTGATTGCATGTGATGTTTATCATGTTTTTGCATCTTATTTGCTTAGAACGACGGTAGTAAATAAGATGATCCCTCATAATAATTTCAAGAAAGTGTTCCCCCTATCTGTGCGCCGTTGCGAAAGTTCGTTGTTTCGAAGCACCACGTGATGATTGGGTGTGATAGATTCTAACGTTCACATACAACGGGTGTAAGATAGATTTACACATGCATAAACACTTAGGTTAACTTGACGAGCCTAGCATGTACAGACATGGCCTCAGAACACAAGAGACTGAAAGGTCGAACATGAGTCGTATGGAAGATACGATCAACATGGAGATGTTCACCGATGATGACTAGTCCGTCTCACGTGATGATCGGACACGGCCTAGTTGACTCGGATCATGTATCACTTAGATGACTAGAGGTATGTCTAATCTGAGTGGGAGTTCATTAAATAATTTGATTAGATGAATTTAATTATCATGAACTTAGTCTAAAACCCTTTGCAAAAATGTCTTGTAGATCAAATGGCTAACGCTCATGTCAACCTCAACTTCAACGCATTCCTAGAGAAAACCAAGCTGAAAGATGATGGCAGCAACTATACGGACTGGGTCCGGAACCTAAGGATCATCCTCATAGCTGCCAAGAAAGCATATGTCCTAGAAGGACCGCTAGGTGAAGCACCCATCCCAGAGAACCAAGATGTTATGAACGCTTGGCAGTCACGTGCTGATGATTACTCCCTCATTCAGTGCGGCATGCTTTACACCTTAGAACCGGGGCTCCAAAAGCGTTTTGAGCAACATGAAGCATATGAGATGTTCGAAGAGCTGAAAATGGTTTTCCAAGCTCATGCCCGGGTCGAGAGATATGAAGTCTCTGACAAGTTCTATAGTTGTAAGATGGAGGAAAATAGTTCTGTCAGTGAGCACATACTCAAAATGTCTGGGTTGCACAACCACTTGTCCCAGCTGGACATTAACCTCCCGGACGAGGCGGTCATTGACAGGATCCTTCAGTCGCTCCCACCTAGCTACAAGAGCTTTGTGATGAACTACAATATGTAGGGGATGGTGAAAACTATTCCTGAAGTATTTTCAATGCTGAAGTCAGTGGAGGTGGAAATCAAAAAGGAACATCAAGTGTTGATGGTCAATAAAACCACTAAGTTCAAGAAAGGCAAGGGTAAGAAGAACTTCAAGAAGGACGGCAAGGAAGTTGCCGTGCCCGGTAAGCAAGTTGCCGGGAAGAAGCCAAAGAATGGACCCAAGCCTGAGACTGAGTGCTTTTATTGCAAAGGGAAGGGTCACTGGAAGCGGAACTGCCCCAAATACTTAGCGGACAAGAAGGCCGGCAACACTAAAGGTATATGTGATATACATGTAATTGATGTGTACCTTACCAGTACTCGTAGTAGCTCTTGGGTATTTGATACCGGTGCGGTTGCTCATATTTGTAACTCAAAGTAGGAGCTGCGGAATAAGCGAAGACTGGCGAAGGACGAGGTGACGATGCGCGTCGGGAATGGTTCCAAGGTCAATGTGATCGCCGTCGGCACGCTACCTCTACATTTACCTACGGGATTTGTTTTAAACCTCAATAATTGTTATTTAGTGCCAGCTTTGAGCATGAACATTGTATCTGGATCTCGTTTAATGCGAGATGGCTACTCATTTAAATCCGAGAATAATGGTTGTTCTATTTATATGAGAGATATGTTTTATGGTCATGCCCCGCTGGTCAATGGTTTATTCTTAATGAATCTCGAACGTGATGTTACACATATTCATAGTGTGAATACCAAAAGATGTAGGATTGATAATTATAGTCCCACATATCTGTGGCACTGCCGCCTTGGTCACATTGGTGTCAAACGCATGAAGAAGCTCCATACAGATGGACTTTTGGAGTCTCTTGATTTCGAATCCTTTGACACGTGCGAACCATGCCTCATGGGTAAAATGACCACGACTCCGTTCTCCGGAACAGTGGAGCGAGCAACCAACTTATTGGAAATTATACATACTGATGTCTGTGGTCCAATGAGCGTTGAGGCTCGCGGTGGCTATCGTTATGTTCTCACCCTCACTGATGACTTGAGTAGATATGGGTATGTCTACTTGATGAAACACAAGTTTGAGACCTTTGAAAAGTTCAAGGAATTTCAGAATGAGGTAGAGAATCAACGTGACCGAAAAATAAAGTTCTTACGATGAGACCGTGGAGGAGAATATTTAAGTCACGAATTTGGTATGCACTTAAGGAAATGTGGAATCGTTTCACAACTCATGCCGCCTGGAACACCTCAGCGTAACGGTGTGTCCGAAGGTCGTAATCGCACTTTATTGGATATGGTGCGGCCTATGATGTCTCTTACCGATTTACCGCTATCATTTTGGGGATATGCTTTAGAGACAGCTACATTCACTTTAAATAGGGCACCGTCTAAATCCATTGAGATGACACCGTATGAATTATGGTTTGGGAAGAAACCTAAGCTGTCGTTTCTAAAAGTTTGGGGATGCGATGCTTATGTCAAGAAACTTCAACTTGAAAAGCTCGAACCCAAGTCGGAAAAATGCGTCTTCATAGGATACCCTAAGGAAACCATTGGGTACACCTTCTACCTTAGATCCAAAGGCAAGATCTTTGTTGCCAAGAACGGGTCCTTTCTGGAGAAAGAGTTTCTCTCGAAGGAAGTAAGTGGGAGGAAAGTAGAACTCGATGAAGTACTGCCTCTTGAACCGGAAAGTAGTGCAGCTCAGGAAGATGTTCCTGTGGTGCCTACACCGACTGGAGAGGAAATTAATGATGATGATCAAGGTACTTCGGATCAAGTTGCTACTGAACTTCGTAGGTCCACCAGGACACGTTCCACACCAGAGTGGTATGGCAACCCTGTTCTGGAAATCATGTTGTTAGACAACGGTGAACCTTCGAACTATGAAGAAGCGATGGCGGGCCTAGATTCCAACAAATGGCTTGAAGCCATGCAATCCGAGATAGGATCCATGTATGAAAACAAAGTATGGACTTTGACAGACTTGTCCGATGATCAGCGAGCGATAGAAAACAAATGGATCTTTAAGAAGAAGACGGACGTGGATGGTAATGTTACCATCTATAAAGCTCGACTTGTTGCTAAGGGTTATCGACAAGTTCAAGGGGTTGCTACGATGAGACTTTCTCTCCCGTAGCGAAGCTGAAGTCCGTCTGAATCATGTTAGCAATTGCCGCATACTATGATTATGAGATATGGCCAATGGACGTCAAAACGGCATTCCTTAACGGCTATCTTAAGGAAGAACTGTATATGATGCAGCCGGAAGGTTTTGTCGATCCTGAGAATGCTAACAAGGTATGCAAGCTCCAGCGATCCATTTATGGGCTGGTGCAAGCATCTCGGAGTTGGAACATTCGCTTTGATGAGATGATCAAAGCGTTTGGGTTTATGCAGACTTATGGAGAAGCCTGCGTTTACAAGAAAGTGAGTGGGAGCTCTGTAGCATTTCTCATATTATATGTAGATGACATACTTTTGATGGGAAATGATATAGAACTTTTGGACAACATTAAGGTCTACTTGAATAAGTGTTTTTCAATGAAGGACCTTGGAGAAGCTGCTTACATATTAGGCATCAAGATCTATAGGGATAGATCGAGCCGCCTCATAGGTCTTTCACAAAGCACATACCTTGATAAGATATTGAAGAAGTTCAATATGGATCAGTCCAAGAAAGGGTTCTTGCCTGTATTGCAAGGTGTGAGATTGAGCTCGGCTCAATGCCCGGCCGCAGCAGAAGATATATAAGAGATGAGTGTCATCCCCTATGCCTCAGCCATAGGTTCTATTATGTATGCCATGCTGCGTACCAGACCTGATGTAAACCTTGCCGTAAGTTTGGTAGGAAGGTACCAAAGTAATCCCGGCAAGGAACACTGGACAGCGGTCAAGAATATCCTGAAGTACCTGAAGAGGACTAAGGATATGTTTCTCGTTTATGGAGGTGACGAAGAGCTCGTCGTAAAGGGTTACGTCGACGCTAGCTTCGACACAGATCTGGATGACTCTAAGTCACAAACCGGATACATGTATATTTTGAATGGAGGGGCAGTAAGCTGGTGCAGTTGCAAGCAAAGCGTCGTGGCGGGATCTACATGCGAAGCGGAGTACATGGCAGCCTCGGAGGCAGCGCATGAAGCAATATGGATGAAGGAGTTCATCACCGATCTAGGAGTCATACCCAATGCGTCGGGGCTGATCACTCTCTTCTGTGACAACACTGGAGCTATTGCCCTTGCCAAGGAGCCCAGGTTTCACAAGAAGACCAGGCACATCAAGCGTCGTTTCAACTCCATTCGTGAAAATGTTCAAGATGGAGACATAGATATTTGCAAAGTGCATACGGATCTGAATGTCGCAAATCCGTTGACTAAACCTCTTCCGCGAGCAAAACATGATCAACACCAGAACTCTATGGGTGTTCGATTCATCACAATGTAACTAGATTATTGACTCTAGTGCAAGTGGGAGACTGTTGGAAATATGCCCTAGAGGCAATAATAAAATGATTATTATTATATTTCCTTGTTCATGATAATTGTCTGTTATTCATGCTATAATTGTGTTATCTGGAAATCATAATACATGTGTGAATACATAGACCACAACATATCCCTAGTGAGCCTCTAGTTGACTAGCTCGTTGATCAACTGATAGTCATGGTTTCCTGACTATGGACATTGGATGTCGTTGATAACGGGATCACATCATTAGGAGAATGATGTGATGGACAAGACACAATCCTAAGCATAGCACAAGATCGTGTAGTTCGTTTGCTAGAGCTTTTCCAATGTCAAGTATCTTTTCCTTAGACCATGAGATCGTGTAACTCCCGGATACCGTAGGAGTGCTTTGGGTGTACCAAACGTCACAACGTAACTGGGTGACTATAAAGGTATACTATGGGTATCCCCGAAAGTATCTGTTGGGTTGACACCGGATCGAGACTGGGATTTGTCACTCCGTATGACGGAGAGGTATCTCCGGGCCCACTCGGTAATGCATCATCATAATGAGCTCAATGTGACCAAGTGTTTGGTCATAGGATCATGCATTACGGTACGAGTAAAGTGACTTGCCGGTAACGAGATTGAACGAGGTATTGAGATACCGACGATCAAATCTCAGGCAAGTAACGTACCAATTGACAAAGGGAATTGTATACGGGGTTACTCGAATCCTCGACATTGTGATTCATCCGATGAGATCATCGTGGAACATGTGGGAGCCAACATGGGTATCCATATACCGCTGTTGGTTATTGACCGGAGAGTCGTCTCGGTCATGTCTGCACGTCTCCCGAACCTGTAGGGTCCACACACTTAAGGTTCGGTGACGCTAGGGTTATAGAGATATTAGTATGCGGTAACCCGAAAGTTGTTCGGAGTCCCGGATGAGATCCCGAACGTCACGAGGAGTTCCGGAATGGTCCGGAGGTAAAGAATTGTATATAGGAAGTCCAGTTTCGGCCATCGGGAAAGTTTCGGGGGTCACCGGTATTGTACCGGGACCACCGGAAGGGTCTCGGGGGTCCACCGGGTGGGGCCACCTATCCCGGAGGGCCCCATGGGCCGAAGTGGGGAGGGAACCAGCCCCTGGTGGGCTGGTGCGCCCCCCTTGGGCCTCCTCCTGTGCCTAGGAGGTCAAAAACAGGCCATTTTGTGACCAAAAACAGGAGGTCAAAAGCTGGCCGTCGTAAACTGACTATAGCGACCTTTCTTCTGGAATGGTCAAAGACGTTTACGACCAAAATATTCCTACTGTGGCGTTTTGGTCACTAGCAACCTCCCCAGGCCACGTAGGCATCCAGCGTGGCAAGCTGATGTGACACAAGATTCAGCCCGGTCCAATTCGGTTTTCTACATGGGCCTAGCCCAACAATTCAGCCTATATGTGTTTTTTTGTCTGTCAATTTTTGGTTGGGTACATGGGCCTAGCAAGCAATTCAGCCTTTTTATTTTCTGGGTCGTGGCCTTTTTGGCTCAACAATTACTTTTTTAAGACGGATCCAATAGTCAAATGGGTCCTAATTGAGTGGGTCCCAATGGTCAGGGCCAGATTCTTCAGATTTCAATTTTCTAGTAAATAAAAACAAATATTTAAATCAGAAAAGATTGAAAAGAGAAGTAATACTTCAAACCGATCAAACAACCAAATTTGGTAAATTACAATCAAACATAGTTCACACCACGTTTATAATCGAACATACTTCACATCAGGTTTACAGCCACCAAGAACACAACTAAATTGAGTGTTTCAACTAAATATCTATAAAAGTATAACTAGCTCCAATGAGCTAGAACTAAATGCTTCTTCACTTTTTCATCCTAGAGCTTGCGACGAAACATGAATGAACTCCAGCATCTACATGTTATAGAACAAAAAAATGGTTAGGGACAAAATAAAAGCAATCAATGAAACAAAACAGGACTGCACCATATCACAGGAAGTTCCATATGAGCTAGAATATGGCCAACTGCACTCACTGCTCATACATGGATATATGCCTACTAATATTAACATACTGATCTAATACAGAGCATAGGCATCATGCATACCCTAAGCATATACAAACAGATGGTATTCAAGATGATGTGCTGCATATGCAAAATAAATCAAGAAACTACAACAGGAAACAGGAAACAGAGCCTCAAAGTGTTCACTTGTCATGTTTTGTCCGCCATTTTGAGATCGACACGCACCAAGCAAACAAACATGATTGCTTTATTCCTTTTGGATTAAAACAGGAATATGGTGTTCCACCTTATACTACAACATCATCAGGATTAAAACAACACATTTATAGTCAGAGTGCTGGATGAGACAAATATCAATTGAAACCAACTAGAACAGGTGAGCCAGGGATAAGTAGCAGCAGGAAAATAATGGTACATTCACAACTTAAGTTCAGGAAAATATCACCACATGTATCAGTATATATGCAGCAATAGTATCATTGAGTACAGCAAAACAACAGGTTGACCCATATAAGTCACAGCTCTAAAGAAAGAAAGAAAGAAAGAACAAGTTTAGCTAGCTATGTATTCATAGTTGAGAGCTAAGCAATTTGTTTGTTTATGTTGTAACTGACAGACCTAGTACAAGAAACAAGCAAAGTGAAACAGTATTGACCAATTCGATGGCAATACAAGCTAAGCAACTTAGCTAGTAGGTGACCATCCAATCCATGATGCAGCAGCAGGCGCAAATATGATATGATGTGAAGAAGAAGCTAGCTGGAGAGGTTGAGGATGAAACCAAAATTACAAACCATTGTTGGACCTCACATCACCACTGTTTTATCATTTTATAAACAACCGGAAACTATGCAGAGAGCAGACTGGACAGTAAAAGAATTATCAAGCAGAGCAAAACAGCAGCGTGGCCATCAACTCATAGCCCTGAAGAAAGAAAGAACCAATAGGGTCAGCTACTTATTTATTCAGAATTGAGAGTTGAGCAATCATCAGAAAACTAAAGATACTGCTTAGCTAACTAAATAACACATCATTCAGTCACAAGGTATAATTCTGACTATAATATAAGCAAAGAACTAAAGATACTACGTACTTAGAACTCAATTAAAAGTGAGAATGATTTATGCAAACAATCTGATTTTATTTGTTTACATTAGTAAAAACAAGTCTATCAGGTAAGATCAAGAACACTAATACTAACACAGACATATCTTCCTTTATGTGAACAAGTGTGCTTCCTTCATTAATTGGTAGTAATTGTTCCATGCTAATACAAGCACACGCCCTGGCCTATCGAAGTCTGAATCTAATTAAATCGCACCATGGACGTGTCATATCACCAAGGCAAGTACTAGTAAATCTTTGCACCATTTTTCAGATAGATAAAAATGTAGTTGTACTCATCCTAACTAGCATTGTGTAGCGGCGCTAGAAGAAAGGCGGTTTTCAGTATACTACATGGCATGTCAAAAAAATTCCAAATTTCTATTCTGTTATTTCCAAGTACCAAACGCAAGCTACAGAACAAATCACATAACTTCTATAGTGATTCTATCCAGATTCTGAAACCATGCGGAAGTATAAATGGATCTTCAATAGCCATTATTTAAACTGATCAGATCGTTAACTATTGTTGAATGCCGAACCATTTAGATCGTTAACTATCGCTGAAGAACAAAAACAGCATGTAAAATGCCACCATCAGATCAGAACTCACGTAAACCTACAGACCAGGAAAATGCATCACAAGTTGTATGCTCACCTTGTCACTTAAACCTACTGACCAGATCAGCACGGCAGTGGTTGCTCATCCGCCATGCCTTTGAAGACGAGGAACCTGAGCAACTCGAACTTGAAGTATATGAAGCTCCCCTTGGTGTGCGTGAAGTAGCAGCCAAAGCTGCAGCCCACCACGCACTGCCACCCCGGGCCATGGATCGTATCGAACTCCTGCAGTGCAGCCGTCCAAATCAGATCCAATCATTCGGCAGCACTTGCGCAGCTAACTGCTGGTTTATGTTCAAGTACATCGTTATTTCTCTTGTAAGACTGTCTCTAGCTTGTTACTTGCAAATTCAAAGGCTATAGATTTGGGGGCGGTATTGGCAAGTTTCTCACCTTCTTGATGTGCGTCGTGATGCTCCGGCAGTCGAGGACGTCGAAGCGGTCGAGCGCCCTGGACGCTGCCGACGTGGCCTGCAGCTGCATCTTGGTCGGCATGTCGGTGTCCTCCACCGTCGCCTTCCCTTCCAGCACCTGCTCGCTCGAGTGGACGAACAGCCGCGCGCATGGACCGGAGGTTGGGGGGAACAGCCGCTACAAGCACAGAGAGTGAGAGAGGGGGGATAGAGGCGAACCACCACCGTACCAAATCAAGAAAAAAACTGAAATCTGAGAGGGGAGATGGGTCGGACCTTGAGGAGCAGAGGGAGATTTGGGAGACCGTGATAGATTTGGGAGGGGGAGACCATCCTGGTCGCCATGGGAGGGCTCGCCGGAGAGGAGATCGTTGCTGCCGGCGCGCATCCTTGCAGATTGACGAAGAACCGGTCGTCCTCGAGCAGATCAAGGCCATCCCGGAGATGGATCGGCGCTTGAGGGCTCGGGATTCACCGGAGCAGCGCGGGATCGAGTTGGAGGCGACCGAAACCCTAGCCACCACGGGCTAGGGATTCGGGCTCCCCCTGCCATGGCCATGGTCGCGGGGTAGGAGTTGGGCTTGAGCTGGGTTGGATCTGGAGGCTGCCAGCGGGGCTGGTTGAGAGGAGGTCGCCGCCGGCAGGTGGGATCGGGGGAGAATATTGGATCGAATCATGGGAGGTGCGGCGTCGCGACAGAGAAGACTAGGGTTTCGGAGCGAGGAAAGAA
>NC_041383.1:127041412-127073861 GCF_002162155.2 Triticum dicoccoides | reverse complement strand
GGGGGGTGGATGGAAAATGACTAGGGTTTCGGAGTTAGTGTGGAAGGGTTGAGGACGGCCGTTGGATCTGCGAGCATCGGACGGCGTATGATGCACGATCTGCGTGAGAGGTCCACGGACCAATCAGAGTGCAGTATGATGTTGTGACCATCTAAATAGGTCATAGTTGCCTAAAAATAATGCATTAAAATTATGTCAGCTATTTTATGACTTGAGAAATTCAAAAAGAAAATGGAAAACCTTCTCATTGTGTCACCAAAACGTGAACAAGTTTTCATAAAAAAAATATCAAACATGAAAATGGATAAATATCTTTAAAAGGGTGTCGTGAGACATGAGTTTTTTTGGCAAAAAAGATATTTTCCATTTTTCGAATCCCTGAAATGAGTTTTTTTGTGAAGGACCTATAATATATTTGTTGACAAATTGGATCAAATCAATTTTTTAAAATATTAGGCCATATTTAATGCACAATTGACCAAATGGTTGGGTGTAAAAAGTTTTGATCCACCTCTCGTGAAAAAGACAAATTTCCGTCGATTCAACTAGAAGCGGGTCAAATTTGAACTGTAGCTACCTTGTAGTTTGCTCTTTATTTTTTCCAAAACTAATTTCTAGGTACATAAGTATCTATTTAATCAGAGAAACACCAAAAAAATTCCAAGATTCAACCACTAGCTAGGAACGATCATTCCCGCCGTTTTGACCGCATTTTTTAATAGGCATAAAAAATTCAAAAAAAATCAAAAAAATTGGGAAACCTTCGCATTGTGTCATTATATGTGGCCAAGTTCCCAGGAAAAATAATAAACTTGTAATACGGCAATTATTTAAAAAAGTGTTCTCAGAAACGAGCTATTATGTGTGGAGATCAATGGCTTTCAAGCGAAATGATTAATCTTATGGCCACATTCATGGCATAGTTTGTTCAAATGATCTCATATTGTTCACAAGGGTGCATATTGGAATGGCAAACAATGTTGCCTAAGGAAGTTTTCATTTTCTTTGGACGAAAAAACCATTTTCCATTTTTCGAGTGCCCAAAAGGAGGTTTTTTCGTGAAGGACCTCCTAAACAATTGTTGCAAAATTGGACCAAATCATTTTTCTAAAATACTAGGACAAATTTAATGCACAATTGAAAAAATGGTTGGGTGTAAATTTTTTTGATCCACCTCTCGTGAAAAAGACAAATTTCCGTCGATTCGGTTGGAAGCGGGTCAAATTTGAACTATAGCTGCCTTGTAGTTTGCTCTTTATTTTTTCCAAAAATCATTTCTAGGTACATAAGTATCTATTTAATCATAGAAACACCAAAAAAATTCCAAGATTCAACCACTAGCTAGGAACGGTCATTCCCGCCGTTTTGACCGCATTTTGAAACGGGCATAAAAAATTCAAAAAAAAATCAAACAATTGTGGAACCTTCGCATTATGTCATTATATGTGGCCAAGTTACCAGAAAAAATAATAAACTTGTAATACGACAATTATTTTTAAAAAATGTTCTCAGAAACAAGCTATCACGTGTTGAGATCAATGGCTTTCAAGCCAAATGATCAATCTTATAGCCACATTCATGGCATAGTTTGTTCAAATGATCTCATATTGTGCACAAGGGTGCATATTGGAATGGAAAACAATGTTGCCTAAGGAAATTTTCATTTTCTTTGGACGAAAAAACCATTTTCCATTTTTCGAGTGTCCAAAAGGAGGTTTTTTTGTGAAGGACCTCCAAAATAATTGTTGCAAAATTGGACCAAATCATTTTTCTAAAATACTAGGACATATTTAATACACAATTGACACAATGGTTGGGTGTAAAAAGTTTTGATCCACCTCTCGTGAAAAAGACAAATTCCCACCGATTCAGCAGGAAGCGGGTCAAATTTGAACTACAGCTACCTCATAGTTTGCTATTTATTTTTTCCAAAAATAATTTCTAGGTACATAAGTATATATTTAATCATAGAAACACCAAAAAAATTCCAAGATTCAACCACTAGCTAGGAACGGTCATTCCCGCCGTTTTAACCGCATTTTGTAACGGGCATAAAAAATTCAAAAAAAAATCAAAAAATTGGGAAACCTTCGCATTGTGTCATTATATGTGACCAAGTTTCCAGGAAAAATAATAAACTTGTAATACGGAAATTATTTTAAAAAAGTGTTCTCAGAAATGAGCTATCATGCGTGAAGATTCATGGCTTTCAAGCCAAATGATCAATCTTATGGCCACATTCATGGCATAGTTTGTTCAAATGAACTCATATTGTGCACAAGGGTACATCTTGGAATTCCAAACAATGTTGCCTAAGGAAGTTTTCATTTTCTTTACATGGAAATTTCATTTTTCATTTTCCGAGTGCCCAAAAGGAGGTTTTTTTGTGAAGGAACTACCAAATAATTGTTGCAAAAATGGACCAAATCAATTTTATAAAATACTAGGACATATTTAATGCACTATTGACAAAATGGTTGGGTGAAAAAAGTTTTGATCCACCTCTAGTGAAAAAGACAAATTGCCGTCGATTCAGTTGGAAGCGGGTCAAATTTGAACTGCAGCTGCCTCATAGTTTGCTATTTATTTTTTTTAAAAATAATTTATAGGTACATAAGTATCTATTTAATCAGAGAAACATCAAAAGTTTTCCAAGATTCAACCACTAGCATGGAACGGTCAAGCCCGCCGTTTTGACCGCATTTTGAAACGGGCATAAAAAATTCGAAAAAAATCAAAAAATTGGGAAACCTTCGCATTGTGTCATTATATGTGACCAAGTTTCCAGGAAAAATAATAAAATTGTAATATGGAAATTATTTTAAAAAAGTGTTCTCAGAAATGAGCTATCATGCGTGAAGATTCATGGCTTTCAAGCCAAATGATCAATCTTATGGCCACATTCATGGCATAGTTTGTTCAAATGATCTCATATTGTACACAAGGGTACATCTTGGAATTACAAACAATGTTGCCTAAGGAAGTTTTCATTTTCTTTGCACGGAAATTTCATTTTTCATTTTCCGAGTGCCCAAAAGGAGGTTTTTTTGTGAAGGAACTACCAAATAATTGTTGCAAAAATGGACCAAATCAATTTTATAAAATACTAGGACATATTTAATGCACTATTAACAAAATGGTTGGGTGAAAAAAGTTTTGATCCACCTCTGGTGAAAAATACAAATTGACGTCGATTCAGTTGGAAGCGGGTCAAATTTGAACTGCAGCTGCCTCATAGTTTGCTATTTATTTTTTCCAAAAATCATTTCTAGGTACATAAGTATCTATTAATCAGAGAAACATCAAAAGTTTTCCAAGATTCAACCACTAGCATGGAACGGTCAAGCCCGCCGTTTTGACCGCATTTTGAAACGGGCATAAAAAATTCAAAAAAAATCAAAAAATTGGAAAACCTTCGCATTGTGTCATTATATGTGACCAAGTTTCCAGGAAAAATAATAAACTTGTAATATGGTAATTATTTTAAAAAAGTGTTCTCAGAAATGAGCTATCAAGTGTGAAGATTCATGGCTTTCAAGCCAAATGATCAATCTTATGGCCACATTCATGGCATAGTTTGTTCAAATGATCTCATATTGTGCACAAGGGTGCATATTGGAATGGCAAACAATGTTGCCGAAGGAAGTTTTTATTTTCTTTGAACGAAAAAACCATTTTCCATTTTTTGAGTGCCCAAAAGGAGGTTTTTTTGTGAAGGACCTCCAAAATAATGGTTGCAAAATTGGACCAAATCATTTTTCTAAAATACTAGGACATATTTAATGCACAATTGACAAAATGGTTGGGTGTAAAAAGTTTTGATCCACCTCTCGTGAAAAAGACAAATTTTCGCCGATTCAGTTGGAAGCGGGTCAAATTTGAACTATAGCTGCCTCATAGTTTGCTATTTATTTTATCCAAAAATCATTTCTAGTTACATAAGTACCTATTTAATCATAAATACATGGTATGGTGGCGATACGTCGAGGTTTGGGCGGTGGCCAAGGCCCCCAACTCTAGAGCGTGTAAACTCGCATGCCCGCCGCATGGTCACCGCGTGACCGTGGCGTTGCCATGTGTTCTGGGCGGTCTAGGCATGTCTAGTGGGTTGGGCACTCCCCAGGTAGGTGCTAGGAAGAAAATTACAACATAAGATTCTCACGAGGAGACCGATCGATGCTCAAACATGAATTAGCAGCCAAGTGTTTGATTAGCGGTACGGGAAATGCACATGGCTAATGGGCGTGAGTTTTGGCTGAGGATGATCAGTTACTAAGAAGACCGTCTTCACAAGTTTTTAGCTCAAAAGGAGGAGCCTAGGTTGTACTTGCTTTGCAAGCTACCACACTGGACATAAATACGAATGTTGAAGCTCAGCTCAAAATAATGAATGGATTGAGCTGTCATTTGGTGGACGATGGTTATTTGGGCATAGGAAAGCACTGTAGAAAATGGATACTATTTGGAGATGCCAAAGTGGTACTTCCTTCACAAACTGTTGTTTTGAACAGAATAGGAAAATGAATATTTTTAAATTATTTTTGAACTAGGCAAGGAAGGTTTTTACATATTTGACAAAGATATGACCCAAAGAATTTATGAGATTTTTTGGGGAATTTTGGGAATTACAGAAATATAGGTTGCTTCACAACCTAGGGCAAAACTGCCACATGGACATGACACATAGGCAAAACTGATGAGGTGCCGCCTAGTCATAGCAACCCACCACAATTTACAAGGCTATCACCATCTATATTGGTCGTTAACAACTAGAAATAAGGCAGCGGACTAGCGCTGTTTGCTTTATGACCATTTTGTGTAAGGAAATTATGACCTTTCTGACCAAAATGGTCGCAATGGTTTAGGGTTTGGAGCTCCTCGAACAGCTTTTGACCAATTGGTCTCAAATGGTCATAAATCTATGACCAATTCTTCCAGGGTCACTGACAGAAGGTCATAAGTTGACATATTTCTTGTAGTGGGGGCGCCCCACTTGGCTTGGGGGGCAAGCCACCCCCTTGGCCGCCTACACCCCTTGAGATCCAATCTCTAGGGGGCCGGCGCCCCCCCAGGGCCCCTATATAAAGAGGGGGGAGGGAGGGCTGCGCACCCCTGCTCCTGGCACCTCCCTCTCCCTCTGCAACATCGCTGCTACTTCCACCACCACGCCGTCGTGCTGCTGGATCTCCATCAACCTCTCCTTCCCCCTTTCTGGATCAAGAAGGAGGAGACGTCTTCCCCAACCGTACGTGTGTTGAACGCGGAGGTGCTGTCCGTTCAGCACTAGGATCATCGGTGATTTGGATCACGACGAGTATGACTCCCTCAACCCCATTCTCTTGAATGCTTCCGCTCACGATCTACAAGGGTATGTAGATGCACTCCTCTCTCTCGTTGCTAGATGAACTCCATAGATTGATCTTAGTGAAGCGTAGAAATTTTTTATTTTCTGCAACGTTCCCCAACATATTGGTACTATGCCGCTCAATAGGATTTCAGATGAACACTCAGGGAATTGAAATGAGCGTATTGTCCGTCAAAATTTCTTGCACCCGGATGCGGTAGCCATTCTTAATATACCACTGAATCCGGCGGGTGGCAAAGATACTCTAGCCTGGTCTTTGGAGAAGTCCGGCATCTACACTGTAAAATCAGCGTATCGTTCTCTTATGACTCACAACGAGCTTGGCTCTCGAGAGGAAGGGGCGACTACAGAAACTTCATCAGCTAACAAATAGTTGTGGACTGCTCTTTGGCAACTACGAGTCATTCCCAAGGTCCGGGTATTCTGGTGGAGAGTTCTCCGAGGGATATTACCTGACTCGACTACCTTGCGCTATCGCCATATCAAGCAGTTGGGTCTATGTGATGTTTGCAAAACGATGGATGAAGACATGTTACATGCATTAATCCATTGTTCCCATGCAAAGGCGTTTTGGGCGGCTGCGAGGGATAGATTTCAGCTCTCTCTCCCACGCTTGCACCATGATACGTGGGCGCGTGATATTCTGCTTGATCCCATGTTCTTTGATGGGGACTGATGCAAGATAATCACCATCATGCATAGCATATGGACATCACGGAACAACTGGACTCATGATTGCGAAGGTTACAACCCTGTACAAGCGTTGAAGTGGGTTCACGAGACTTTGGCGATCCTGGAACTTCCTCCTTTGGGAAGGAAAACGAGGGCGGGTCAGTGTTGGAGGCCACCTGAGGCGGTCTGGGTTACTATCAACACTGACGACGCACTTAATGTTAACGAAATGAGGGGGGAGTGGGAGGTGTAGCCAGATCACACATTGCGTTCCTCGGTGCATGGTGCAAACCTCTGTTTGGCATATCGGACCCCTTCATAGCAGAGTTGCTTGCTCTTTGGGACGGCATGATCTTTGGCAACTCCGTGGTTTCTCACATGTGATCATGGAGATTGACTGCTTGGAGCTAGTTGATCTATGGAATTCGCGTGGCAACACCAGATCAGTTGTAGCGTCTATCTTGAATGAACTGGAGGAAATTGGTGCTACCTTTGTTTCTTTATCTATTACACATGTCAGCAGAGAAGCTAATGTGTCGGCGCATCAGTGTGCCCGTTTAGCTAGCACACTAGATGGCACTGAGAGTTGGCTTGATGTATGCCCGGATTTTTTGGTCTCTTGCCTGCGGGCGGATTGTAACACTATGATTCTAAGTTAATAAAGTTCCTGAGTTTGATGCAAAAAAAAACTGGCCAATACCTTGATGTGGTTCATGTACAAGTTCTGGGTGTGGCGAGGGCTAAAAGTTTTTCCTCTAAACCCTAAAACCTCTTGCGGCGACTAGGGTTTGGGTGGATCTTCGACGACGGCCGCTGAATCCATCGGCGAGCCGCAACACAAGCTCAGGGTCGATGGCGACACCGACCACCGGCAAAGGATGGAAAAGGAGTGCTGCCCTCTCCCCTCGTTCCGCACGGGCGTAGATGGAGGAGGCCCTCCGGAAGCTTGACATCACTGAGGAGGAGGCGACGCCTCTGGTGATCGACGACGCCAACGATGATGCTCCGGCAAAGTGGCTACTGGCAGGGAAGGTGTTGCATCGTAATCTCCTCCACATCCAAATGATTTGCAACGCCCTCCGTCCGGCATGGGGAAACCCTAGGGGGCTGGAGTTACGGCCTCTTGGAGAGAACATGTTCGCTGCTGAGTTCGACTCCAAGCGGGATCGCGATCGCGTCTGGGAAGGTGCACCTTGGCATATTAGCAAGAACGCGGTGATCCTGGAGTATTTCGAAGAGCACATGCAGCCGTCGGAGCTCAAGTTCGATCGGCTGCCGGTCTGGGTTAGGGTAGTTAACCTACCTTACAACCTGAGGAACAACACAAGGGGCTTGGCGATAGCGCGTCAGATTGACAAACATGCCACCATCGCCCAGATTGATCCAGTGGGGGGTTTCCTGAGAGCAAGAGTCACCATTGATGTGCTTAAACCTCTCCGCAGATGGATTGTTATTGAATCTACCAAGAGAGATCAAGTGGACTGCTATGATATCGAGTATGAACAGATACCCCACTTTTGCTTCTCTTGTGGTCAACTAGGCCATGCCGATCTCTTCTATCCCACCCCAGGGACAAGAGATGCAAATGGCGATCTCCCCTTCAAGGCAAGCCTTCGGGCGCCTGAGGACCAGAAGAAAGGTTTTTCTGGTGAGAACTCGACGAAGGAGAAACCAGAGATGCAACGCAGCACGCGAGAGTCACGCTCATCAAGTTCCAAGCAGAAAGAGGGGGTTGAGGTGACCTCTCCTGTCAAGAATCCATCTCTGAACAAAAGAAAAGGAGGGTCGCCGACCCAAGTCTATTGGAAAGTGGCGACAACTCCCCTTGCTATCAAGGAGAGAGGAGAAGGACATGAACATGAGGATGAGCTACGGGGAGTGGCTCCAGAGGGAGAGACGGAGGACTTGGATACTGTTTTTGTTGAAAGAGATCCGAAGAAGAAGAAACCGACACCACCGTCATCGGAAACAACGGCAGCGACTGCTAGTTAGCGCTACCCGGTGCAATAAGCACTATCAGCTGGAACTGTCGAGGGCTTGGGAACCCTCAGACAGTTCGAGAGCTTCGCAAGATTGTGAAGCAAGAAGGTCCCGCCCTTCTGTTTGCAATGAAACCAAGATAAAGGGCAAAAGAGTGGAAGACCTGAAATTCAGTTTAGGCTTCTCTGGTTGTTTTGCCGTCGATAGCGACGGGCTTAGTGGTGGCATCAGACTGTTTTGGTCTAGTGATATCGATGTTAATCTAAAAAATTTCAGTTAATCTCATATTGATGTATCTGTCAAACATGATAATAAAACTTGGCGTTTCACCGGTTTCTATGGAGCGCCCCAAGTGGAGAATAGGCACCACAGTTGGCGATTTCTCCGCACGCTTTTTGCTGTCCCGCATGAGGCATGGATTTGCATGGGAGATTTTAATGAAACATTGCAAGGGGATGAGCACTTCAGTGTCAATGCGTGGCCGAAATACCAGATGAGGGCATTTCGGGACGCGGTTGACGACTGTTCTTTACAAGATTTGGGATGGAGAGGTATTCCCTATACATGGGATAACAAACAGCCGGGGCTTGCGAACGTGAAAGCCCGGCTGGACCGCGCTCTTGCCAATGAGGGGTTTCTGAATTTATTTCAGTCCATCTCCATCAAGCATGTGAGTAGTGTGGAGTCAGACCATTGTTTCATAGTGGCCGAGGTCAGAACTAGTATGAACAACAGTTGGCCTCGAGCAAAAAGAAACTTCAGATATGAAGATGTATGGCAATCTCATAGCCAGTACGACCAGCTAGTACGTAACTTGTGGCAAGTTGGTGCTGGTCAGAGAGGGTTACAAGGAGTCGTGGAAGCACTGGGGACAGTGCAGAAAGATCTGGGAGCCTGGGAAGAGCGAGAGTTCGGAAATCTCCAAAAGAAATTCCGCTGCCTCCAGAAACGCCTAGACCGTTTAAGGAGCGTCTTGATGGGCCGAGGGCCTGTTGGCTTGATGTAAGCCCGGATTTTTTGGTCTCTTGCCTGCGGGCGGATTGTAACACTATGATTCTAAGTTAATAAAGTTCCTGAGTTCGATGCTCAAAAAAACCTAACTGGCCAAAGGCCCATTGACACCTAATGCGTTTACGCCCCAAAGGCCCATTGGAACAAAACGTGATTTAAGCGGCCACCTCTCCATTTGCGGAGAAGGCGAGTAACTATCGCCTCTATCCCCAAAATTTCGAGTTTCGTTTCAAACGCGGCAAGAACTCAACACCATTTCGGCGGATCTCTCGGTAAGTTCGATCCCTTCCTCCCTCCCTCCGATCCCCTTCCCCATAAGCGCATCCCTCCATGGATTTCCCTTCATAATCTTCACGTTGGGCGTCCCTGAACCTGCGCACAGGCCATCTGCTCAACGAAATGCGCCGGACGACCACCCAGCGCTGGGGGCCGCGCTGCCGCACTGACCAGGCGCCAGGCTCCGGCGCCGTCGCGGTCGACCGCCTCAGCGCCCTCCCGGACGCGCTCCTGCACCACGTCATGTCGTTCCTCAAGGCGTGGGAGGCGGTGCCCACCTGCGTGCTCGCGCGCCGGTGGCGCCACCTCTGGGAGTCCGCGCCCTGTGTCGACCTCCGCCTGCGCTACATGAGCCGCGACGGCGACCTACCGCAGGAATTCCGCGACTTCGTGCACCGCCTTTTCCTCCTCCGCGACGTGTCAGCGCTGGTGGACACGCTCTGCCTGCAGCCCAGCGATGAGGACGCTGGCTTCAGCAAGGAGGACGCCAGCATCTGGATCATGGCTGCTCTCAAGCGCAAGGCGCGGGTTATTCACCTTGCTGGGCATCACAAGAGAGCCGTGTCGTTGGACGGTGTGCCCTTTGTTTCGTGCCACCTCAAGATCTTGAAGTTGTCCTACGCCAGGCTCGATGACAGTGTCCTCCGACAGCTTTCTGCTAGTTGCAAATCCTTGGAAGAACTAGATCTCAAGGATTGCTTGCTGACAGGCCCTGGGATTGTGTTCGCCTCTTTGAAGACCTTAATCATGCTTAAGTGCAAGTTCAATTCGGGCTTCTCCATTGCAGCTCCCAACCTCGTACTTCTGCGCCTCATCACACCTTATGTCCAAGTTGCGTCATTTACCGACTTTGGGTCATTGGTCACAGCCACTATCTTACTTGATGACCATTTCTTGAGCAATGAATTTGAACACATCAGCGATAAAGATGACTGTGATGAAACTACTGATGACGACGGCAATGATGATAAGAGGAGCTATAGGATTCATGATGCCTCTTCCTTGAGTGATGATGATGATGATTTTGACAAGTTTGGATATGGATATGGTTTTCCTGAAGAAAGATATGGGCACAGTCGTTACAAGGATAATTATAATTATGGTAGCGATATTGATAGTGGTGACAATACCTATGAATACGTTGAGATCGCAAATGATTCAAAGTATGGCTACAAAGGTAAAGGGAAGCTTTCCAGTGAAGATGGTAACTATGGAAAAATCAGTGGTGGAAATTATACTAGTAATAATATTCTAGGTGGCCATCATATGCTTGAGAGCCTTTCCACAGCTACGAGTTTGGAGTTGTTAACTGATGCTGGAGAGGTATAGCTATCACCATCTTTTACTGATTTATCTTTTTCCTCTCTTATTTTCTATTTATATTTTCCTTGGCATGGCCATAGTTATAATGTGGGACATTTTTTCCTGGATGTTTCACATTGAAATGCCAGGTTCCCTCCAATAGAACACATGTGTCGAATGAGCACATTTCTGACCTTCTGCTCTGGTGTAGTACTAGTTTATTTAATCATCAATTGTAGCTTCAAGGGAGTATTATTCATCAATTATGTTCTCATAGGAACTTTGCTGTTTTTCTCTTTGTTGCAACAGTGTATCTTTTCAACAGATTAGCTATATATATTCAGTTTTTATAAGAGTGTCTAAGGCCGATGTTCCTTTAGTTACTAGAAAAGAAAGATGAATGAAATGAAACCAATACGTGCTACTCTTCTAGCAATACATCACTATATGATAGGTGTTGTTTTCCCTTCTTTTTTGAGATGGGTTTCTTTTTCCTGTTGAATAAACCATCCATATGCAGTTTTTACCGTGAGATGTTGATTCGAGTTACTACCGTTCTTTGCTGAATACTCTTTTGTCTGCATTATGAAGGTGGTTCTGACTAGGGAATTGAGAAGGTGTCCAACTTTTAGCAACCTGAAGACCCTGTCCCTTGGTGAATGGTGTATGGCTGCTGATTTCGATGCATTAATTTTCTTGCTACAGCATTCACCTAATATAAAGAGGCTTTTTCTCCAACTCAAATTGGTATGTGTGATTACATATTTG
Source organism: Triticum dicoccoides (assembly GCF_002162155.2). Classification (NCBI taxonomy): domain Eukaryota; kingdom Viridiplantae; phylum Streptophyta; class Magnoliopsida; order Poales; family Poaceae; genus Triticum; species Triticum dicoccoides. Next base: position 127,062,487 of record NC_041383.1, on the reverse strand, counting down.
GTGTATGCTACTTGATCCTTGACTTCATTGTTCTTAGTTTTTTAGTATCTGATCGCACACTTAATGACAATTTGGTTAATGTGCTAAAGAACTTCAGCACAAGGAAGGCATTGGAAACAGGTATCAAACTACACGGAAGACCATTTACTTGCAATGAACTTAGAATGGTGAAGATCAAATGTTCAAAGGATGATGGGAGAGTCCACACCTTGGCACATATGTTCAGGGCAAATGGTATACCACTAGAGAATATTTATGTGCGTCGGAGCAGGAATGCTTGTGAGTCATACCTTTTCTTCATATGCCATTTCGTATTTACTTGCAATATCAGTATTTCCTTACTAGTTTATATGTTCATATGCTATTTACTGAGATGTAAAGAGCACATTGCCTTGTTCCTGAAAAGCTAAATATGTATAAATGGGCATATAATCTGCTTAGTGTATTCATCGATATTCTGTTACATGAGAAGTGTATTCTGTAAAATTAAAAGATGTTCTTTCGTACATGGTCCTAATCTACAGTCATCTACTTTTTGATATTTCTACCAGATCTCCATGGCCAGAAGTTTATGAGGGACCTCGCCAAGCAAGAACTGGATGAATGTGGGGACGACTGGATGTAACATCCAGAAGTTTACGAGGGGTCTTCTAGATATTAAATCCTGCCGGCGATCGACCATCCATTATGTAGTTAGCAAGGTGCAGTAAGAACCCTTGATCTCCATGCAGTACTGATGATGCTTTCAAAGCTTCACCCGATCTTTTGACGTCCTTTTTAGGAGCATGGGCTACAAATCGTTGGGATGTTCTTCCTATACTACAAACTAATTCATCTGTGTGGTCTGTAGTAAAATTTGCTTTCTTACAAGAACAGAAAAATAAATTATGGATGCCCCATGCCTGAATTGTGGTGCAGCTGAGATACGCTTCGTTATTTCACTCCGACAGTATGACTGTAGGGTTTTTTATCTTCGGAAGTTTAATACAGTTGTATATTGAAATTAATGAAAAATTGAAAATTTGAAATGCGTTTCACATGCAGTGAAAAGGAAATACACTTCATATACAACAGGTTGAATATTGAAGTAAACTTGATGCTCTGCAATCATGTGTGCCTACAACTATGAGCGGCGAGGTATTTTCTCTCAGAATAACAAATACTAACACCTGAAAAAATACACTGCATTTTTGTTGTTGAAAAAGGACACTGTTAATAACATGGTGAATTTCACTTTTTACCCATTGTTTGTGTATTTGTGATAGTATTTGCCCCATTTAAATTTTCGGCCACATCGTACCCCAAAATTGCTGTGTTGTGTCGTGTTTAACCCAATTTAACACTTTGCTCTGATTTTAACCAGTTGGGCCCCCTTGTCAAGATGATGTGTGTGATGGCCAGTATTCCAACTAGGAGTCTAGGAAGCGTAAACCAGATGGGACTATCCTCTACCCACCTAATCGGACTTGCGCCCCCGTCCACCTAATTGGCAAAACCTTGCCCCATGGCAAATCTTGTTTTGGTTGTCGCCCGACGGCTCCTCTTTGCCGCCCTTTATTCTCTTTGTCCCACCGCTTGTGGTCCCATAGAGTGAGTCTGGCTTGACCAAACCAGAAAATATGGTGCAGAGCCAGGGTGGTTTTATGGGTTGTGCTGGCGAGATATAAGAGCAACTCTAGCAGAGTGGTCATAACCGTGCATTTGAAAAGCGGCGTGAGCGTGGCGCCCATTTCTGCCTAGGCTGCCATCGACATTCAGTCAAAATACTCAAGGGCGGTGGGTAGGCGGGCACGGACGACGACTGATTTAGCCTTACGGTGCGCGTCATCCTCGATTCACTTGAAGTAGTCCCACATCATCCCCCAGAACCCTCTTTCGGTGTGGACCTCTTTGGTCTTGCTAGGGAGGACGTGACTACATCGACATGGTCGATGAGATTGAGTGTGGCGGCAGGGGTGGAGAGGGCAGGGTGGCGGCCGGTGAAGGGGGGCGGTGAGGTGAGTGTGTTGGCGATGGGGATGGGGGAGAGAGGTTAAATGTGGTGCTGATGGCAAAGGTAATGGGTCCATATACCCGCGAAATGGGTGTGTTCCGGCTGGAAATTGGGGCTGATTTGCCACATGCCGGAGGGGAACGTGACGAAGAGCATTAGTTGGCACTCTTCCAGGTGGATACGTGGTTGCAACATTGTCAGGGCGGAAGCGGCAACTGCACGGGCGACAACGGCATTGATCCGGCTGCATGCGGGAGGAAGAGACCGAGCCAAAAGTTTCCTCCTGCTCGAGCAGTTGGTGGATGACGCATGCTCCAAACCAATGACCCACATTATTTGAAGGGTTGAATATGGAGCACCCTTCAATGCAGGCCGAAGACTGGATGACGAGTATACTAAAATGACATTCTCAATCAAAAGTCGCCATATTGGTCGGGCGACTGCTATAGAATCTGTCTCTTAGTCGCAAAAATAGAAAACTGGAAGCTGGACCACTAGATTGAGGATGGATGGCACAGATTCAATGGGACGGATGTGTACGCAGAAATGCATGCTTCTGTGCAAAAAGGACCCTTGTTTCTAACGAATTTGCTCCCGTAATAGTCCTAGCACTGATTGGAAAGGAGGCAGCGAAACGAAAAATGGCAAGTGTTGACCTAAGACGTGAAATGACGAAAATGCCCTCGGCGGGGCATAGAAATAACAGGCGGTGGCACGCTGGAGGGCACAACACTAATTGCGGCAGTGTTTTTGGTTTGATCCGATGGTTGAGGTCTTCCGGGAGCGAGATCGAATGGTCGAAAACGCATCAAGAAATCGATCCGACGACCGAGAGTGCCCAAGCTCTAGAGCGCAGGGGCGCCCACGGTTCTTATTTCAGGATTTGCTCCCGTGATAGTCCCATCTGACCATCTCCCTTGTTGCTTCACGGCGGCGCTCCAGATCTGGTGCCAAGCGCATCCCTTCCATTCCCCAGCTACTCCGACTCAAGGCCGCCATCGGACATCACGCCCCACATCTCCGAGCAGCAACTGGCTGTCGTCGCCACGCTGAGCTCCACGGCGGGGCTGGGCCCCGCCGGCGTAGGTGCCTTCGAGGCACCGCATGATGTTCACCGTGCCCGCTTCCGGCACATCTATGACGTGGATGAGCTCACGCCGTCCGCGCCCAAGCTGCAAGGTGGCCACCTCTCCCCTTCTTTCCTTTCCGGCAACGCCGCCCCTAATGTACAATCATTTTATTACTATTTTGGGTAGTGGATTTGGAGAATTTGTGACATTCCACTCCGCAGTTTGTTTGTGTCAGTTTCCTTAACAAACGGCAATGCACTCCATATCCTTTGATGAAGGTTTAAAAACCTTCAACTTTGTACTACAAGTCAGGCTCATGTACTAGTGCATGCTTGTACAGGAACCAATCAAGTGCTTCTGCTAGCTCTTGTGTACGTGAGTGTCTCTTGGCGGAATTCACTTTTGGCCATCTCAAGCCGACTCTCTTGGTATGTTATGTTCCATTCCATCATTCAAAATCCTGACTGACAAGGCTGAGCCCCGTGGTGTCGCTAAACCTGCATGCAGATCTTCGGCTCGAGCCGAAATGCACCGGAGCACCACCCAGCGCCCGGGCCACCGCCGTGGCGCCGGCCGGGCTGCCGCCAAGCGCGACCGCCTCAGCGCCCTCCCGGACGACCTCCTACACCACATCATGTCATTCTTGAAGGCGTGGGAGGTGGTCTGCACCTGCGTACTTGCGCGGCGGTGGCGCCACCTCTGGGCGTCCGTGCCCTGCGTCGATCTCCGCATGCGCCCCTCCAATGGCCGCTACGGCGACCCGCCTGAGAAGTTCCGCGACTTCGTGCACCGGCTCTTCCTCCTACGTGAAGAGTCAGCCCCCGTGGTCATGCTCCGCCTGCGGTCGAGCGACGAAGAAGCAGGCTTCACCGATGATGACGCCAGCGTGTGGATGAGGGCCTCCATCAAGCGCAACGCGCGGGTTATCCATCTCACCGGGCGTTGCTCGGAGATCGCGTCGTTGGACCGCGTGTCGTTCATCTCTTGCCACCTCAAGGTCTTGAAGTTGTCGGATGCCATGCTCGACTACAGGATCCTCAGGCAGCTTTCTTCTAGTTGCACGTCTTTGGAAGTACTAGGTCTGAAGGATTGCTTGGTGGCGGGCCCTAGGATTGTGTCCGCCTCTTTGAAGACTTTAATCATGCTCGAATGCGAGATCAGTTGCGCCTTCTCCATTGCTGCTCCGAACCTCCTACTTCTGCACCTCATCACACCTTACGTCCGAGTCCCATCATTCAAGAATTTGGGGTCACTTGTCACAGCTACTATCATACTTGATGACTCTTTCTTGGGTGATGACAATGAATACATCAGTGATGAAGATTACTGTGATGGAACTACTGATGACGACGGGGATGATAGCGACTACAATGATTGGACGGGGAGCTCGAAGATTCATGAAGAGTCTTCCTTGAGTGATAATGTTGGATATGATGATTTTATAAGGTTTGGATATGGACATGGTTTTGCTGAAGGAATTTACAGGCATGATCATCACACGGATAATTATAATTATGGTGGTGATATCGACAACGATGACAATACCTATGCATACAGTGAGATTGCAAATGATGCAAAGTATGGCTACAAAGGTAAAGGCCTGATTTCCAGTAAAGACAGTATCTATGGTGGATATAGAGAATGCAATGATGCGAAGATTTTAGGTGGCCGTCATATTCTTCAGAGTCTTTCAAGTCCTAGAACTTTGGAGTTGTTGACTGATGCTGGAGAGGTATAGCTGTCACCACCTTTTACTATTTTCTCTATCTTCGAGTATATATGAAGATTTCCTTGATATAGCCATAATTGTTTTTTTCTTAACAACTTTTTCTGATGTTTGCAAAAGAAATTTATGTTGCTCCCAACAGAATACATATGTACAATGAGCACATTTCTTACATAAGTAGCACCACCTGGTTAGAAAGGCACGGTTGACTTGGAGAAGAGTTCAGATCAAGAAATTAGTAGTAGCTCATTTCATCATCAAATGTAGTAGGTGAAATCAATGAGATATGGAAGTATGAAGCTTCAAGAGAGCATTATATATTATTTCAGATTATTGTTTGTTATTTTTTACATTCTTGAAGTAGTGTATCTTTTTAAATGATTACTGTTCAAAGCGTTGTGTAATTAACTATTTTGAGTCTGCGTACCAAATAGGTACTAATCATGGTAACACATCACTATATGTCTTAATTTCTTTCTCGTGGTTGGTATGTTTGTTTTCTTCTCTCCATATTAAACAAACCTATTGTATTCAATATATAAAATATAAAATCGATTCAAATTACTATGTTTAGTTGCTGAATACTCATGTTATGTGCAATGTGTAGGTTGTTCTGAGTAGGGAACTGAATACATGTCCAAATTTTGGCAACCTGAAGACCCTATCTCTTGGCGAATGGTGTATGACTGCAGACTTTGATGCATTAATTTTCTTGCTGCAGCACTCACCTAATATACAGAAGCTCTTTCTCCAACTTAAAATTGTATGTGTAATTACATATTTGGGGCTTATGCTTACTTGATTATCTTTTAGTTTTGAGTATTTTAGCGCATCCTTAAAAACAACTTTTTTATCTGCAAAAGAACTTCAATGCCAGAGAGGCATCAGAAACATGTATCAAACTACGGGGAAGATCATTTACTTGCAAAGATCTTCGAATGGTGAAGATCACATGCTCAAAGGATGATGGGAGAGTCCATAAGCTGGCAAATTTGTTTATGGCAAATGGTATACCAGTCGAGAAAATTTATGTCCGCCACAGCGGGAGTGCTTGTGAGTCATACCTTCTCTTCAGATAGCATTTTGTATTTATTTTCATTATCAGTACTTTTACTTGCTTGTATGTTCATGTGCTATTTGCTGACGGATATCGACTGCATACTGTCTTGTTCCGCTTTCCCTGAAAAGCCACATGCTTTTATGTGCATATATAATCTGCTTAATGTCTTGTCCCCATTCTGTTAAATTGGAAGTATGTTTTGCTAACTTAACTATGTTCCTTCTGTACATGATACTAGACTACACACTTATACACTCCCTGATATTTCTACCAGATCTCCGCAACCAGAAGCAGATGAAGGAGTTCTGGGGGATGTAATATCCAACATCATCATGAGCAACTGATCGTGCTCTCAAAGTTGCGCTGGATTTCTTGATTGCCTCTTTTTTGGTAACATTGATGCCGTTGGTGATAATTGGATCGTTGGAATGTTGTTGCCGGTGGGATAAGCTGAGAACTTCATCTAGTAGTAGGTGTAGCCTCTAGTACAACTTTGCTTTGTTCCTGGAACGGATATGAATGCTCGTCGTTTGAATGCTTCAGACTTGAGAATGGTGCATCTGAGTCTGTCATGCATTGTGCTATGCTCCAGTAAGCATTGATCCTGTGGTGAGTTATAGGCGACTTTAGTACCATGCAAATTCTGATGTTGTGTAAAAGGAAATGAACCTTCATTCCGATTCCGGCGATGAAGGTTTACATTGTTGTCTAATTATTCAGATTTCGGTGCTGGGAATGTCATGATACGAATTAAACACACTAATCAGTTTGATTTTAGGATTGCTTGCCACCATATATATCATAGTTGGCTCAAATAAATGCAAATATGCTTAGTCTTCACTGCAACCGACCACGGGAGGGTGGAAGCGAACGACTTTCTGAGCAACAGCAATGGATCATGGCGCACCACACGGGGCAAAACCGAGCAACCATAGACGGGTGGCAACAACATATTTGATGCCCTGTGGAATGGTAGACTAAAAATGAATCTTTATTTTTCCATATCCACGCATGACTATTTGTTTCCTCCCCATGAAAAAAATATGGACAGTGATATTTGGCAACAGTGTGCCCGATAGAAAATGTACCATACCAACCTATCGATCACCCGCCAGCTTACCAGGCCGATCACCCGCCAGCTTACCAGGTCGATCACCGTACAAGGCCCAACAGAAAATGCCATCCCCCACGACGCAATTTCCAAATCGCAACTTTCCCCCACCCCCCTTACCTCCCACGCAAGTATACCCTCTCTCACCCTCCCCACCACCCACACGCCCCTCCCCCCTACACAGCTGCTCAAAATCAACACCAAAAACCTAGCCCTCCTCCAGATCTAGATCAAACCAGAGCAAATCATCAGGGAAAGCGGCGAAAATTACCACGGATACGGCGAAGAAATCACCAGGCAACATCACCTAACCCTGGTAAGAATCAAGACTCATCCAAAATCTCCAAAAAATTCTGCTTAATACAAAGACTTACCCCACCCCCACCCACCCCCTCCCAATCTGTGCAAAAATTACCATCCTTCCACTTCATGGAAACAGAATAAGCAAACTTCTCTCATAATTCTGCCTGCAGTGACTTACCAATCAACTAAGTGCAAAATTACCAACCCCTCGTAGTTTTTGTTACCAACTTTATGCAACATAACAGAGTACCAAAAAAATACCCCATTTCCTTGCTACAAAAAACATAGATTTTGTGTCTACCATGGAAAAATAAAGACAGATAAAGGAAAGAGGAACCTTTATTGATCACAAAAATCATTCTCTCATACAATGGAAAATGCTTTGCAAAAAAGGTTCATTTTTAGTCTACAGTAATGTTATACTGCATGAAGTAAACAAGTTATCAATCTGTACATAGGAAAAGTTATCATCCACTTTAGCTAAGTACAAACATTGGATAAAGAAAAGTGGTGTCTTTTAATGCAGATGCTCATGTTGTACTGTAATTGTCCTGTTTAGTGTTCTTCCCAATCACCCTTGCGATTCTTGCCTTCAAACAACTGTGTAAAGAGTAAACAAAACAATGAGTTTCAGAAAAAAAGTCAACATGTGTAAATGTATACTAACGTGCAAATGTAAAAACAATCAAGCAGAAGTAGATAATGGATGCTAGCAGAGGAGATAATGCAGAAGATGGTGGAGGAGGGAGAATGCATGAAGAGGACGATGTAGCGCGCACACCAAGCAACAATTCTGCATACCCAAACATCATGGAAACAGGTAAAATTACCAACATTATTGTTTACATATCATCATGGAATGAAAAACCCAGTTTTATACTTTATTGTTGAAGTGGGTTTGAAAATTACCAGCATTGCTACACACATATTACCAGGTTCAAAAAATGCAAATTACTAGGTTTTTTAGGTAGAAAGAAACTTTACTATTGAAGTGGGTTTGAAAATTACCAGCATTGGTGCACTCATATTACCAGGTTCAAAGTATGCAAATTACCAGGGTTGTTTAGGCAGAAAAGAAAGATTCATTCACTGAATCTTCAGAAAACTACCATGATGGAAAACTGTTATTTATCATGCAATATTCCACTAATCTACCAGGTCAAATTGCGGGTGCTCGGGCAATCAGCGCAAACAACAGCTTGCCCAGTGGTGGAACAAATGCACATAGTGCTGGAACAAATGCAAACACAGGAGCTGGGAGCCTTGGAGAGCAGACAGTAAGCAAACCAGCAACTCTAGAATCTGCTGGGATCGACGCTGATATGGAAGGCAGCAACATGGAGGCATATTTCACACCTAAGCCACCTTTACAAGGGACAAAATTTGACACCCTGGAGAGCGCACGTGACCACTACAACATCTACGCGCGAAGGACTGGCTTTGCAATTAGGCATCAATTCAAGAAAGAGAGGGTTGATGGAACTATAAGCAGGGTGCTCCTAGTTTGTACCAAATATGGCAAACAACGTAGGGACAGGGATGAGCTGCAAGATGTGGAGAACCCAGCCAGCATTGTCAACAAGAGGAAAAAAGAGAAAGGGTCAAATCGCACTCAGTGGTCAAACTTCTCAAAAGGTCACCCATCCTCACACTACTCCGACCCAAGCACGCTTAACTTCAGAGTTCTATTCAACTCCAGCAACAGCTCACTTCACAGGCACTTGTGATATATCTAGCATATCAATCCTATTATACCTTGTTGATGTCTAGGACTTTGTTCATGTTCATGACTATGATGAAATTTTGAAAAATATTTCAAACTTCCTGGTCATATTACGTATCATTTTCTGAAAAAAAATCAAAAAAATATTCAAAACCAAATTTTTTTCTGTTACCACTGGCGCACCACATCCACGGTGCACCACTAGTAAGTTTGATTTTTTTTTGAATTTTTTGCCTCTAGATCTTGAAAGCCCCGTAACTTTTTTCTGTTATATTTTTGGGGATTTTGAAAATGTTTAACGTGGTTCCTCCGGTTAAATTTGGATGTAACTTTTTGAGTAGATGATTTTTCATACAAAAAACTTTTTAATCCGAGTTCGTATGCAAAAGTTATGCCCATTTTACAAATTTCCAGAGAGATTTTGCAAATAAAGTCGAAATTCATATTTATAAATTTTCCCAACAACTAGACCACATATCACATGGGAAACTTATTTTCTTTTATTTTTTTGACATTTCCATCATTTTCTTTTATTTTTTTAAAACTAAAAAGGCGGTCCAGGGGGGTGCATTCGGTGTTGGGACAAGTTAGTAATGGCGCACCACCCCATGGTGCGTCATTACTAGTTAAACTAGTAATGGCGCACCACACGCACGGTGCGCCATTACTAGTTTTGAAAAAAATGAATTTTTTTTTGAATTTGTTTTTGAAAAAAACTTAGTAATGGCGCACCAGCGGACAATGCGCCATTACTAGTTAAAACTAGTAATGGCGCACCGTCCACAGGTGCGCCATTACTAACAATTTTTTTACTTTTTTTTCAAAACTACTAATGGCGCACGGTGGGTGTGGTGCGCCATTACTATGTCAACTAGTAATGGCGCACTATCCCACGGTGCGCCATTAGTAACAATTTTTTTACAAAACTTCTAATGGCGCACCTGTATGTGGTGCGCCATTGCTATATACTAATGGCGCACCACACATGTGGTGCGCCATTAGTGTCCATTTCATCTATAGCCGTTTTCCTAGTAGTGCCCTAACAAAATTCTTATCATCACATCGGTACATTCCGAAGGAGGAGCAGGACTTTTTGAGGGTTCTGCACGGATGCAACGTTGAGACTGCGAGGCAGATGCAGCTGATGTCATGGTTCTACGGAAGCGCTCAAGACGTACCCTACACGACACAAGATATTGCTAATCAACGAGCTAAGTTCTGCTTAGAGCATCGGCACGCGGACGTTGGGAGCACAATTTCATACTTCCAAGATATGAGGGCCAAAGATTCATATTTCTACTGGAGAATCAAACATGATGATGAGGACAGGGTTGAGAACTTGTTTTGGATAGATGGTGCATCACGCAGGGCATATGCAAAATATAATGACTGTTTGTCGTTCGACACGACATACATGACAAACATGTACAAGATGCCGTGTGCACCATTCATTGGAATTAACAACCATGGTCAATCCATCCAGTTTGGGTGTGGCTTCGTTCGAAACGAACTAAACGAGAACTTTGTGTGGCTGTTTAACACATTCCTCCATGCAAATGGGTGGTGTTGCCCCAAAAAACATCAACACAGACCAGGACTTTGCAATGAGGAGTGCGATCGACAAGGTCTTCTTGAACATAATACACAGAAATTGCCGCTGGCATATAATGAAGAAGGCACAGGAGAAACTTGGAAAGCTTATGGCTGATGATAAACCACTAAACAAAGCGTTCAAAGACTGTGTCGACAACAGCTTGACTGGTACGTACCAACTTTGTTGACCCATTTTAATTACCATCCAGCAAACTTGAGAAACCATATGAAATTGTGTGATGCACAAGTTACCATGCTTAGCGTACCATGTGTAGGTCTGCACAAGTTACCATGATCTTGTTGGTTATATTACCAGGAGGCAGTTTCATTGGAACAACATCAAATTACAAAGGAAAAAATGTGTGGACATGTAATCACCATCGGGTACAAACACTACATATGTTGACACCAACTATTGGTTTAGAAAAGTTACCAGACTAGGTGTAAGACAAACAAAGAAAAGAAAACTTTCACATATCAAAAAGAACAAAAAAAGATCTGGAAAATTGGTTCCATGAAGTTACCATCTAATAACTATGAAAAGTTACCAGCATACTTGCACTTTAATTACGATTGATTGTGTATGATGTTGTAATTGTCTCATGTTTTGTGATCACAGAGGAAGAGTTTAAAAACAAATGGTGGGCAATGACGGATAAATATGGACAGACCGACAACGAACATTTTCACTGGCTGTGGGAAAATAGGAAATGTTTGGCCCGGTGTACTACATGAAGCATTTCTTTCCATTCTTGCAGACAACTGCAAGGAGCGAGGGATTCAATGCTGTGCTCAAAAAGTACGTGAACCCCAACAACTCATTGATTGAATTCGCAACTCAATACACTGCAATCCAGGAGAAAGTAATGGTTCCTGTGGCAAAAGAGCAAGTGGACACAATTTACAAAAAGGCAGACATGTATTCATTGAACCCAATCGAGTTGCAGAATATACACACAAAATCTGTTCTCCAAGTTCTAGGTAGAGATGAAGCTAAAGACTTCTTATGGAAGCGACACTTTGCAAGATGGAACCTTCAGGATGTGGTCGCTCCGAGGCATACTACCAAAGTATGGGGATAGGGACTACTATGTGCAGGCGAACAAGGATGAAGGGGTATACTCATGCACTTGCTGCAAGTTTGATCACGATGGGCTATTGTGCGCACACATACCATGAGTAATGGAACAGATTGGAGTCTACGAGATACCGAGGAGGTATATCCTAGATAGGTGGACATGGGATCCAGAGGAGGATCTTATTGAGCCTGATTACCAATAGCCAACAGTTAAGAAGGGTATGACAGAGGAAGGAAAAAATATCATGAGATATACATCTATTCTGAATGATTTCAAGGAACAAGCAAAAGATGCTTGCACTACTGATGAAGGGATGGCATTGGCAAGGAAACACGTTAATGCTTTCAGAGACGACATGGATGCGCTAAAAAAGAGGCAGATAAAGAAAGCAAGAAAGGAAAAAGATGAGGGAAAAGAAGCAGAAATGTTTTCTTCACCACCAGGGACTAGTGCCACTGAAGGTGTCCCAGTAGCGCATCAAGGAAGCATTCATGTCATGCATGTTTCTGGCAATATTTTTCAGTTCCAGGGCTCACATACCAAGGGATCCCAATCATCAAACACAAGAGTGATACTATACCCACCATAGTCTACTACGAAAGGGCGTCCAAGAGAGAAAAGATTTCAGCACCCATTTGACATTGCAAAACCAAAAAAAGATAGGAAATGTAGAGTGTGCAGGTCGACAGAACATGATAAATGCAAATGTATCTCACCCATACCGCACTGGGAAACTATAAGTGCAAAAAAGTTAGATGGGCAATGAAGTGCAAGTTATCAATTTACTTATCAATTTTACCCATTTTATTGTGTAAACGATGTTGTGACCCCATGTAATGAAAAGTTATCAGCACTGAAACAGGCAAGTTATCGTCCAAAATGTAATGGGGATTTTCAGAAATGAGAATGAGATTAGTTATCGTTCTTTATTTGTGAGCAAAATGTTATGACGCCATGAAATAGAAAGTTATCAGCAACTGATAAAGTATGTTATCAACACCGACTAACACAAGTTATCACCAAAAAATGTATAAAAAAGATAGTAATCAGCCAAGAAAAAAATGAATAAAACTATCATCGTTACATCAATTCAAACTTATGTTGGTGCAAATTTCTCACCTCAATTACTCCTTGTTGAATAAGTGATAGCGCCATTGCGTGCATTTGTTAAGAGGATGGTCCAACCACATGCTTGTCAATATCTTCCTCAGCATCGGGATCTGCTCTTAAGTTATTGCCAGGATATTTTTACCATCCCAGAACTCCAAGATCTTGAACGCGAAGAAACAACAATCAGTGTTGTAAGGAGAAAAACAAAAAATGTGTTAAAAGCAAAAAGGTGAACGAACTTTTAAAATGCTACACTACTAAGTTACCGGGTATTTAGATGAAAAAAAATGATGGAGTACTAGCCAAAAAAACTAACCAATTGTCCTGTTTGAACACATCGATGTACACAAGATCATAGTCTTGGATCTTCTTACTCGAGTCCTTGTACGCAATCAACCAGGCTTTTTTAATACCATTCATAAGCTTCGTCGCATGTGTGATGAGCGAAGGGCTATCTTATGGGCGAAGAGAATCAAGAACTTCAAATCGTTTTGCCTTGAGATTAAGGCACAAGACATACGAATGCTTGTCCTTTGGTAGAGGTCCCAACTTTTGCAGTGTTGGAAACAGAAGCTGTTAAAAAAAATATGAACACATGAATACAAGAAGTTACCAATGCATTTACAGTTAAAAAGGCAAAGTTATCATTACACTGACAACGTATGTTACCAGTATGCATACATGAAAGTTACCACAGAGAAGTAACATAACTAGGTACCAGCTAAAATTCTTTAGTGGTATGATGTGTGACAAAACCAAATTAACAGCCTAATAAAATTGCTTGTTATACCAATTAAAAAACAGCTCGTAGGATTTAAAAGTAGAAAAGTATGTAGTTTACATCAAAAAATGTACCTGATTTTGGTGACTAAGCATGTAGTTTACATCACGACGGAAATGTTTGATTAGGAACTTGCTCGTGAAATCACATATGAGAAGATATACTGACAGCACCATGGAAAGATTATCTTCCCTGGGGGTACAGAATCAAAAGGAGTTCGGATGTGGAGCTCTGTATATTATTCGAAACATGACCACTTTCTATTACACTATTAGCAAGCTCCTCCAATGTGACCCACCGCCCATCGATGTCAATAACCCTAATACTGGAAAGCAAACAAAGAAAAAAATAGTATATAAGCCAATGTTTTGCCAGTGAGGGGTCAAAATACTAGAGAAAAGGAAAACAATAAATGTAATTACTGTTTTATCCTGGAGTCAACTGAATCAGTGGTGTGCTTGATAACTTTTGTGTAAATAACCTCTTTGAGTGCAGATGCTGTGAGGCCACAATATGGAGGCAAAAGGAACTACGATGGGCGGCTTACCCTAACTTTTTGAATGTACGATTTAGGAGTCACACTGGCTGAATGATTTCCATTGGGAGGGTGAATAACTGGTGTAACAAATTCAGGGCTGATGGGGTGGTCTATAAGAAAAGAACTTATCAAAGATTAGAACAGTAAATTATCAGCATGAACATAATGATGTTATCAAGGTTGGCAGTAGGAAAAAGTTTGATACAAAAAATCTTCCTATCAGTACCTTTTATAGGAGCGTAATTTGCTTTTTCTCTAGCAGTGGCACGTTCGACTTCTTCAACCCACATAATTACATCATCGTCTTCAACATCCGCATCATAAACTCGAACTCGACACTCTTCAAAAAGTTGCGATCAGGTCATTTTGCGAACCGAAAAAAGGAATGTCAAATATGTGGAAAAACAGCTAAAGGAAAAAGTGATAGATAGTACAGAATGATGATATAATTACTGTAGAGAGAAAATGGGAAGAAAATGAGGGGGGTCAGGATAGTTAAAGGGGCAACATGAATGTATTAGAATGGTGTGTGTGTGCAGGGAAAGGAGGGGTGTGTATTTCCAGCAACAATAAAGAATTGAAGTTATCAGCATGGTGGTAGCAGAAGTTATCAGGGTGTCATCAGAAATGTTACCATTTTAAGTAGCTAGTTGGCAAAAAAATGAAACCATGAAGGTATCTAGTTAGAACAAAGAAATACCAGCGTAACATTCGAAAAGTTTATCATGGTGAAAGTTACCATACGATAAAGGATGGTAAGCTAGAAAACAAGGTACAATATCTTTCATGTAGAGCGATGTAATTATCAATTAAAAGTAGAGCGCTATAATTATCAGTCAGATGTTAGTAAAAGTTACGAGGAATAAAGATAAAAGGAATTGAAGTTATCGGCTTGATGGTAGCAAAAGTTATTAGGGTGTCATCATAAATGTTACTATTTTAAGTAGATAGTAAAATGAAACCATGTAGGTATCTAGTTAGAACAAAAAAAACAAAGCAACATTCACAAAGAGGTTAATGTGGTGAAAATTACCATACGATAAAATGGTGAGCTAGAAAACAAGGTACAATGTCTTTCATGTAGAGCGCTATAATTATCAGTTAAAAGTAGGGCGCTATAATTATTAGTCAAATGTTAGTAAAAGTTACCAGGAATAATGAACAATAATAATCACATATAATACATCCACACACCAGACAACATAAAAATAAAGAGAGTGAATGTGAAACGAAAACACATAGTTCATTTCATAGCACACACGCAAAAGCAGAAGTCATTACATGTGAGATGGGGGGGAGGGGGTTGTCCATACATAGGATAACAAACAGCATAAATATACACACAAGGATCAAACTAAAAGCATAAAAAGGTCTTCGAAAAGCAGACATCCATCCCATCACTCTTTTGTGATAAAGCGAAGACACGTATATGCCTTCACTTACCAAGGTCGGCAGGCTCAGAGCATGAAACCGGCTTAGAGTCAACATGATTATCTACTGCATTCTTTGAATCTCTTGGTGCTGCCGCCATCTGATCAATTGGGGCTGGTGCTGCTCGGTCCCTGGGAGCATTGTTAACCGATGGGTCCACTACTGGTGCTTGAGTTGTCGAAACAACCGCTGGGGGCGGTGTTGGTACTACAGCTGGGACTGCGGCCGTCGTATTAATATCTCGTCCCGGCGGTGTGGGGCCAAAATCCAGGCCAAGAGAGCAAGATGGTGGGGTGAAATCCCAGTAGGCCCTCTCAGCAACAACATCTTCTACATCTGCATTACTGCTGAATTCTTGGGCGACGACTTGGTCATCCCCAGCTTGAGCTTCAACAAACAGTGAATCTTCAGTTTCAACTGGTTCTGCCACATTGGATTGGGAAGATTCAACTTGAGCTTGAGCAACACATGGTATTTTGACAGGAGCTTGGGCATCTTCAGCTACAGCAGCGCTCATTGGATGAGCAAATCCTTGATCTTGATCAGCAGAAGTTTCAGCTATGGTAGCACTCATTGGAGGAGCAAAACCTTGATCTTGATAAGCAGAAGTTTCAGCTACGGCAACGCTCATTGGAGGAGATATTCCTTGTGGTTAATCAGCAGAAGTTTCAGCTTCAGTGCCAATAACAACATTGGCAATCTCTTCTACCACTTGAGTAATGGTGGCTGCTGCCACGAGCTCTTCCACAACTCCAAAACCAGCATTTGGTGAATTCCTCACAGGAGAATTAGCTTGCACAACAGCCATTGGAGAAGTGACCACGGGCGAGTCTTTAAAATCATCTTTCGCGTTCTTGGAAGCAACATGAGGAGAAGACCTAGTTGCAACTGCAACTTTAGAAGAATTTTTAACCTTTCTCACAGTAATCTTGGTCTTATTCCTGCACAAAATAAAAGAAACATCACCAGCTTATAATAACATTAGTTACCAGCTAATATAACACTAGTTACCAGCTTATATTGACATTAGTTATCAGATTATATTTCCATTATACAAACAGCTAATATAACATCAGCTACCAGCTTATATTGACATTAGTTACCAGCTAATATAACTTTAGTTACCAGCTTGTATTCGCATTATTTGTCAGCTTATGGCTAACTTGGTTATCCACATAATGCAAAAATCAACATCGTCACGAATCATTAATGAAGATGGTAACTATGAAGATAACAAATTTACCAACAAATTTATCATGCTAAAAATAACAATATTCTTATAAGAGCTTTGACTATAAAAACTACCAGCCCTTTCCATACAGTTTATGATGCCACGCATAAAAGAGTTGAATTACCGGTATATATTCACCTAATTTACGAAGAAAAATAAAAAAATAGAGAAATTCATTTAGATTTCATATAGTGAGAAAAAATAACATTCATAATCACCTGCATGACGTGTCAGACGAGTCAACATCTGCCGAAGAACATGTAAGATTACTAGGTACCACCTCAGATGTGACACCCACACTGGTAGACCGTGTTTGCTGAAGGTCGGCAACACTAATAGATGGAGCATTCGAACCCCTGACAAGTTATTATTTGAAAAGGATATAGTGCACGTGAGAAAAATTTTACCATAGACAAATAACAAATGCTTGCCAGCATATAATTACTAAAATTATCATGCAAACAAAGTTAAACTACATAGTGAAAACAACTGCTAAAAGTTATCAGCCTTATCAGGATATAATTACTACTCATTTTAGACAAGAACACATGCTTATTAAGGAGTAAAAACTTTCCAGGCAGAGTTGCTTCTAATTATCAGAAGGTAGGTGCTAGGAAAAGTTATAACACAAAAGAGAAACAACAACTAAATATGTACAAAAAGAACACAACTAGCAGATGATAAGAAACTCACTTGCGAGGATGTTGCTTCTTCCGAGTGGGATTGGCAATTACTGAGTTAGTGCCCTTATCAGGGCCTACAATGTCAAGCTCATTGATGACCATTGCCTTGATACAACGATGTGTATCATCCAACGACGGCTGGTCAGAATCAGTTGTACCAGTGGCCATGGGCGGAGAAGGTAGGCGTAATTTCTTGCGACGCCTGGAATATTACTTATCCAAGTTACGGACAAGAGAAGAACCGCACCTCTTCACGGAAGCATCAACAACAGCCTCATTTTGAGTATCTGTCATATCTGGCTGGTTATGCAATCCATCACTAGATACATTCCCGGAACATGCAGTAAGCATAATCTGAGACTCGAGAGGCTGATTGGTTCCTGCAGTAGTAGTTCCATCAATTCCAGCTGACCTTACCGACACATTGGCAGTTGCGAACATCGTTGCACCGACATCTGCATTCGCTGCGCCACTACCTGAAGCATCATAGGCATTTAGTCCAGCACTACCCCCACTACCTGAAGAATCATAGGCATTTGGTCCAGCACTACCCCCACTACCTGAAGCCTCATGGGCGTTCGGGCCACTTGAAGAACTGTGGTAATGAACGTGAAAATCTAATTCTTCATCAGAGTGACCATCACCGCCACCAAAATCATGCTCATGATCAGAATCTAGACCTTCAACAGTTTTCTTGCCGGTATCTTTTACTTGACGTGAGCGGGATGCAGGACGGGTACTTGCAGTCTTTCCGACAGTCTTCCAAGCAGCAGAAGATAAAGCCTTGAGTTGGCTCTCTAACACACCAGACATCCATTAGCTGTCTTCATTATCCAAGGACATGAACTCATTAACAAGACCACCCAGGAGGCCAACCATGCCAGACAAAAAGCGACCCACAATAGCAGAAGCTTTAGCAAGTTTCTGATAGAAAAAACATGAATGAAAAAAACAAATAATCAGGTTGTGAGAGAAATTAATTACCATACAAAAACTACTAAAAATACCACACAAATATAATCTCAAAAGGAGTTATTTAAAAAGTGAGAATCCAAATTATGAAACAAAAAGTTACCATCCTAAAAACAGTAAAAGTTACCAGGTCTTTATAACAATGTTTACCAGGAAAGGGAAAAGACTCGAAAAATATTCAAACGCACAAAAAAGAGTAAAATACCCGTTCAGAGCAGTTTTGCGGTGCATGAACACGCATGAATTTATCTAGACCTTGTAAGCCACCAAACAAGCAATAGTCTTGGCCATATTGGGGCTTAAGCTGAAAAAAATGATAAAAATAAATAAATATCGTGATAAAACAGATGGCAATACATAGAAGGTAAGACAAATGATAATGGGAAATTACCGATAATTTCCCATAAGAAAGCTTGTCCTTCTGGGGATCCATCCGGAGAACTTGCGATGCCAACTCATTCGTCCACACATTAATTGCAAAAGGTCCATCAGGCAAGATGATACCAAGGCCAGTTAAGTCAATAGCATCTATATACAGAAGCTGGAAAAACAGAAAAGGTCATTACAATCTAGATGTTTGGCGGAATAAGATATACAATCCAGAAATCATGGAAACAAAAAAAGAATAAGGGGACTAACATTGTAGAATAGGAGGCAGCCCGTCGTAGGCTTTCCTTTTGAAGGGCTTTGTGAAGCTGATCCGCAATAAATTTGCACCAGTTGAGGTTTTTTACATTGCCAATATTTTGCTGTGAAAAAAAAGAAAACACATGAAACAATAGTGGAATGTATGCACACAAGTTAGCAGGTACATAAATAAAAAAGTTATCAGGTGCATGAATAAGTTATCAGGTGCATTACTGTATAATTACCACATTTTCAGAAAAAGTTATCAAGTGCATTACTATATAATTACCACACTTTCAGAAAAAGTTATCAGATGCATTACTACATAATTACCACACTTTCAGAAAAAGTTATCAGGTGCAGTACTACATAATTACCACACTTCAGATCAAGATAAAATCAAAGGGACAGAAATTATCAAGTGCATATGTCCATAATCATCAGACTAAGAAGCAAAGAAGTTACCAGGTAGAAAACCAAAAAGAAAAGAGATAAAAAGTGTGAACTAGAAAGATAGCCAAATGTGCTTACCAACACAGAATACCATCTGGTGCTGATCTTGTTGGAAGTCGTTGGCGCCATCACAGTGCTGGCAGCAAGCACAAGCCACAAGCGCTTGAAATTGTCATCATGCCGGTTAGTGCTCAAGATAAGATTTAATACATCAACAGTTTTAGGAGCATGTCGAAGATCACCAAAAAGATCTCCCGCAAGCTCAAGCTATTCATTTGTAGGAACCTTGAAATCCACCGCAATATCACCTCGGGGCACACCCATTATACGATGCACAGACTCTTCATTCACCGGTAACCTTCCATGACCAGGTACAACGACCTCACGGGAATCAAGGTTGTATAGACCAGCAAGCCATTGAGAAAGCCGGTTGAACAGATTATCACACTTGATATTCCGCAGACTAGTGAAATCCATGTCATCAATCACGGACATTCTCTCATCTGACATGTCCTTACAGGCAGTCACAAGAGCACTAGGAGAAGCTCTATTCCGATCTGCGGGAGGCTTATGCTTCTTTAAGGGGTTCACCTCCTCAAAGTCATCATCTAATTTGCACTTCTTTGGCATTGTGATCTGACACACAAGAATAACAAAGAGAAAAAAGTGAGCATAAAGGATGCATATCTGTTGAATTAATAGTCGCATACATATTCTTAAGATACATTGGTAACTTGTGAACATACAACAAGATAACTCATCAACAACAGAGAAGGACGAAAAACAAATAAGGACATGTATGCTTCTACTAGATATTGAATACCTGATTTTTTTTGCTTATGATACACTGATAAAATGTATGTATCGTGCAAGATAATTTATGAAAAATAGGGATGGCAACAACTTACACACAAATACATATATTGGACATCACATCACTAAGTATTAAAAAATCAGTGACATGATAAATTTTACAGGTGACTCCTGATAAATTATTCGCACCACTGATGGTAATATTCATAATAAGAGTTCAGGTAAGTTAAATGATGGCACATCCATCAATTAGAAACACAAAATGTATCATGAAAATTAGGGATGGCAACAACTTACACGCAAACACATATATTGGACATCACATCACTAAGTATTAAAAAATCAGTGACATGATAAAATTTACAGGTGACTCCTAATAAATTATTCACACCACTGATGGTAATATCCATAAATAAAGTTCAGGTAAGTTAAATGATGGCACATCCATCAGTTAGAAACACAAATTGTATCATGAAAATAGACAACCTAAACACAAAACGAGATGAACTGCATATAAAACACACAAACAGTATGGGATTATCACCAGCAACCTAATTATACAGGTGGTAATTCAATTCCTTCACTGCAACCATAAGAGCATGATAAAACAGAGCCCAACACAAATACAGAGTGAGGAGAGCGGTTGTAAAATCCCCACACCAAACCCTACCAGCGACCAAAATAACGGCAGAAATCATCATAGGACAACGGCGGCGAATCATGAACAGAGATATAATGGTTTTGCATCTAGAGAAAACCCTAGAAATCAGAATCGAGC
>NC_041383.1:127024994-127041396 GCF_002162155.2 Triticum dicoccoides | reverse complement strand
GGGGGGGGTCAGTTCAAAAACTTACGGCAACTACCCACGAAATTGAAAACGGCAAATTAAGCACTAAAACGATGTGCATGCGAAAGAGAGGCTAACAAATAGCAAATGCACCACGAATTGAACGTATTGGGCGTATTCCTCGTCTGTTCTAACCTGCGACCAATCTGACGAACATCCCGCCACTAACGGCGTCGAGAAGAACTAGTGGGGCGGATGCGAGGGAGATTGAGCGATACTAACCGATGGGACAGAAAACTGCCGCCGAGATTCGGCCGGAAGGCGCCGCTGCTCGCCGTCGACGGAGAGAGAGCGGGGGCGGAGCGGCCGAGAAACACAGAGCGGAGCAGCGCGCGGTTACCAAATGAATGAGGGAGTGGGGGGAGGAGTTAAGTCCGCATCGGGGGGAGACGGTTCGAGCGAGCGACGTGCAGCGGTGGCCCACACAACAGCGAGAGAAAAAAAGAAACAGCTCGCTGGAGCGACTAACGCGCGTTGGATTCAAATCGACGGCATCCAGGTGGTGTGGCATTTTTGCAAACTGGCACGGGGTTGCCAAATACATTTTTCAAAAAAATATTATTCATTTCCCTTCATTCTAATTTTTCCGATGGACAGAAACATCAAAGATTGGCCCACTACGTTGATTAATCACAACGATGAGACCTATGGGCAAACGTGGAGGCACTCTTCCTGCGTTCGCCAGCAAGGTAGTCCTGATAGTGTTGCACAACAGAATTCAACGTTCTCAGGGCCGTGCCTCCTCCCTATGCACATTTTTGGGAACGAGGTGTCGTCTTTGCCTATGGCAACGCCATCCGAAAGACGAGGACAACCTGATCTGCCGATCTCACCATCTGCATGGGACAGAGAATGCATTGCGTGCATGCACATACATCAGACGGCTTGCGCCAAAAACAATATAACAAGCGAAAAATAGGCACATACATACGACATGCATGAGAAAATAGCAATCCCTCCACTTTAAAATGCAACTGTTTTTTAGTTTGTATTCAACAATTAGGTAACTTTTATGATATGAAAGCATACTCATAAGAAAATTATTTGCAGTACAAACCTAGTAACAGTAAATATATACGGGTATAAAGCAATTGTTGGTCACAATCTCAAACTAACTTTTGTAGTATACGTTGAAAACAGATGGAGCATATATATTACCAGTTGAGGAGACCAACATGAGCATGGAGCATCCAAGGAGCACAATGAACAAAACCGCGGCTGCCTTGGCTTCCATCTGGCCGTTGAGTTTGCTGAACGCCATGTTTTGATCCCTAACTTATATAAGATACTTGGATGGATGATGAACACAACTGATGTGCTCAATCGAGTCAGGCCCTGGGCTATTTATATACCAGGACACAGCGCACAAGGTAGACTTAGTCAATTCATTATAATGACAATAATAAATAGACACCACACATCCGTAGGATAAGATAAGCACATGATTACTTAAAGCACTCCTATCTTTAGGTTATAAATATCATATGCATTAAATGTGGGTTTATATATATATCATCAATGAATTGTATCTTGTTGTACTCTAAATTATCATTTAGTGTTTTTTGTGAGAGAGAAAATATGAGTTGCTTTGATTTTTGTGTGAAGAGCTATATCTATATTAAGACAGGATAACTCTCTCTTTGCTTATTAATAGGATGCCACATTATATTTTTTTTACTTAGGTGTCAAAATTATGATATAGTCCAAAATAAGTTTATGAAATATTAATTTCCTTTGCAGCGTCCCCTCCCACACATCTTGCATTAACTCGATCAAATCAAACTAAATCCTTTGTAGCACCCTCGTTGGTGGGCATAAAATAATTACATTAACTCAATCAAATCATTTTAGCTATATATATTTTGCATTAACTCAATCAAATCAAATCTTTTGCATTAACTCAATCAAATCAAATCACTTTCTGCTTTAGAAATATGGTTGGCATAAGTATAAGTCAGTCATGATTGGCGTTAAACTACTAGAATATGTATGCCCCGATTGCAGCACATGGACACTTAGCTAGTTGTAAGTTAATTGCCATGTCCAACGCTTCATGATTGCCATGTCCAATTAGCTACTTGTAAGTAAATTGCCATTTCCAACGCTTTATGGTCGGTGTATGGAACCAGCGCAGCGCATCTCCTCCTCGCGCATCGCATCTCCTCCTCTCCTCGCGCCGTCCCAGCGGGCGGCCGGGGGGAGCCCAGATCTGCCACCCCTCGTCTCTCCTCCCTCCTCTGCCCCTCCTCGCCGCCGCCGGCGCATGTCGCCGGGCAAAGCCCGCTCGGCCTAGGCGGGGGCGGGGCCTTCTTCTCCTCCTGCCCGAGGATGGCGGCGCGGGACGCTTTCTTCTAGTGGCGGCGAGGCGCGGCCGTGGGGCGTGGTGGGGCGACGGCACGGGCTGGCGGCGGTGGCTGCTGGTCGTACGTGGCGTCGTGCTCTCCTGGGCCAGCGACGGGGGTCTGGTGTAGGGCTCTCCGGTGGCGTGGCTAGGGCTTGCGGGCGGCCCTGCTGCTCGCGCGGCGCGACTGCTGTCTGGTCAGGCGGCGATCCGTACACCAGACTTGATGGAGGTTCTTTGAACAGATCTGGGTGAAAACCCTGTGCTCGGCTAGCTAGATGACAAAGCCGGTGATGGAGGCGCTCTTCTGTGTCGTTCTCTTCTTGAAGACATCACCGTGGAGAAGTTCCAGACCTCTATCTGTTACCTCTGGGGGAAACACTAGATCGGTAGATCGGATGACGGCGGCGCTCTTGCGTCGTTTCCCCCTTGGGTCGTCAGTCTTGGAGGTGTGCATGGGCTCGAGGGACCAGCGGCCAGCATCTTTGGTGGAGCGGTGTTTCATCTTACGCATAGACGACTGTGGATCTCGGTGGCGTGGCGCAGTGCAGTCTCGGTGTTCGACGTGTGTAGACGGACTCGCATAGGAGGACGACGCTGTCTGGCATCATGGTGGCGTCGATGGTAGACCTGGCAAGGTCGTGGCGTCAGTATCTGCTCTGAAGATGGATCGGTGGAAGACGGCGGCGGTGGCCTCTGAGAGTGTACCGGACTGGTATGTGCCCCAGATCAGGTATATGGCTTGGTTGGGGCCTTCGGTTTTAGATGTTAGACTTAGGTGTGAGGTCTGTTTTGGTATTAGGCTCGGACTATCGGCATCCCTTCGTCAAGTGGATAGAAATAACGACATATGTTGCCAAGATGTGACTTCAGACTTATCCATGTATTATTTTGTAAGGTCTTTGTGAATAATTAATAAAGTGGTTGCAAGCATCGTCGAGATGCAGAGGCCGGGGTGGTCCTCCTTTTAGAAAAAATGGAACCAGCGCAGCTTTGAGAGCATGCTCAGTGCTTCGTGGAGACCGTTGTATCCTACTAGCAACAACGCCATGTCCAACGCTTCATGGACAGGTTGGAGCGCAAGCGTCGCCGCAACCTGGTGTTGTACGCCCCGCAGCTCAGAAGTGTATTGCTCCCTCCTATACATCATCCCTCGCAGATTAAGTTCATCCGCTAGCTGTTCCATATTGATATACTAGGACGATCTAGCTAGGAATATTAAGATGCTGTGAGACCATTAGTCCTAACATGTATGTACTCATATATGCACACATGCAGGGAGCGCAACGAAGCCATCGTTCTCCCACATGTCCAGATCGCCCTTCGCCATTACAATTCGAACAACCTGGTAATAGATCTTCACCTTGCTTGGCTGTTTGAACAAGTTTTGTTGGATATTAAACTATAGAAAATTATTCAAAATTTGACTAGAAAAATATTCTTTTTTTTGAGGGAATAAGCCTTTATTTAATTAAACTCCATAGAAAGTGGGATACAAGTCTGGTCATGTGGCTGGCCAAGCCACACATGACGCCCCTGAGCTAGTGATAACGAAAATCTAGCTAACTTGTGTGCTTCAAAATTAACACGACGACCTTCGAAAGAGAAATTACAAAGAAACTGTGATGATCTAGTCCTGATCTCACTAATGACCGATCCATAGGAGCCTTTATATCCTTTGGTAATATCCCCAATTACCTGTTTACAATCCGACGCCACCACAAAGCGGGGAATATTGAGGTCTTCCGCTAGGGCAATGGCCTCCCGACAAGCGATCGCCTCGAGTGTGGCTGGCTCCCATTCACCTTGAATCACCAGGGCTGAACTTTCCATAAAATCACCATTGTTGTCCCTGCATATGGCCACAGCCGACCCGCCTCTATATGTCCTTACTGCTGCATCCACAAGGATCTTGGCAAAGGTCGCTGGAGGCGCCTTTGGTCTCTGGGCAAGTGAGTTTGTGCTTGCCCTTGTGGGACGAACGGGTTTGGGGGCCCGGACTGCATCCAAGTCAGCTATGAACCACGTGATGAACGCATGTATTGCATGTGGCGTTTGAAATATGGCCTCATGGATGGCCTTCCTTCTCGAAGTCCATATCGCCCAAAGTGTTACAGCTAGAAGGATGAATTTGTCGTGGGGTAGCGTGTCCAGAAGGCTGAAAAGCCAGCTCTTCGCCCGTTCTTCTGTTGTTGCCGCCAAATTGACCCCCAGTTCCTCATCGACAAGAGCCCATGTACATCTTGAAACTGTACAATCCAGTAGCGAGTGCCGCCATGAATCCGGGGCACCGCAGAAGCCACAGGTACATGAGGTTGACATATTTCGATGCGCTCTGACATCCTCCGTGGGCAACGATTGCTTGGACAGCCTCCATAGGAACATGCGTACTTTAGACGGGACCTCCGTCTTCCACAAAGCTTTCCATGCACCTTCATTTGCGCGCATATTTGATGGTCCTGCCGATCCCTCTAGCCATGCTTCTCTCCTGTTCCTTGTCGTAACCAGCATGTTATAAGCCGAGTGCACCGTGAATTGGCCGTACATTCATGGTGCAGATTGGTATGCCCGAGATGACTCTTACATCTATAGGCATGAAGGTGGCATCTAATAATTGTCTGTTCCATGTGGCATTCGATGTGTCAATCAAGTCTGAGACCATCTGTGGGGGGTTAGCAGATAAAGACCCATACGGCCTCATCATCTCCTCTCGAGGTAGCCAGTTATCTTCCCATATAAACGTGCTCTCCCCGTTGCCAATCCGCTTTGCAAGCCCTTGCCGCAAAGTGTCTCGGCCCTCGATGATTGCCCTCCATATCTGGCTGGGATGACTCCCCAAAGTAGCATGCAATATCAACGTATGCGGGTAGTATATGCTCTTCAGTACACGGGCACTTTGAGAATTGGGATCCTGCAGTAAACGCCAAGCTTGTCTCGCCAACATCGCCAGATTGAAGAGCTCAAAGTCTTTAAAACCTAGACCACCAAGGCTCTTCGGCTGTGTCATAGACTTCCATGAAACCCAGTGAGGCTTACGCTGCCCATTTGTGCTTCCCCACCAAAATTTTCTAATCATCATGTTGAGGTGCTCGCATAGACCTCGCGGTAGCTTGAAACACGACATAGAAAAAACAGGTACTGCTTGCGCCACTGACTTTACTAGCACTTCCTTCCCTGTCATAGACATGGTCCTCTCGATCCATCCCTGAATTTTACTCCACAATCTATCTTTCAAGTGTTTGAAAGCTCCATTTTTAGATGCCCCAATATCGGAAGGCATTCCTAAATATTTCTCGTTCAAGGTTTCATTGGGAACATTCAGAATGCCTTTTATATCATGCGAACAGTATCCGGCACACCCTTACTGAAGAATATGGATGATTTAGCATAGTTTATATGCTGACATGTTGCTTGGCAATAGCTATCCAACACTTGGTTTACCTCGGTAGCTCCCATACCGTTTGCCTTGAAGAACAGCAGGCTGTCATCAGCGAATAGAAGATGGTTTACTGGTGGTGCCGTAGTAGCCACCTGTACCCCTTCCAAATTGGATGACTCCCCTCTTGATTTTAACAGGCACGACAGGCCCTCTGCTGATATCAAGAACAAGTATGGAGATATCGGGTCC
The DNA here is from genome assembly GCF_002162155.2 of Triticum dicoccoides. NCBI lineage: Eukaryota > Viridiplantae > Streptophyta > Magnoliopsida > Poales > Poaceae > Triticum > Triticum dicoccoides. The sequence goes on along the minus strand of NC_041383.1, from coordinate 127,035,409 downwards.
CCTTGCCGGATCCCTCGCGATGGTTTGAACTCCTCAAGCTTCTTCCCGTTAAACATGACTGAAAATTGTACTGAGGTAACCAGACTCATGACAATGTCAACCCAGTTACTAGTGAAACCCAGTTTGAGCATTATAGCCCTCAAGTAGTCCCATTCTACCCTGTCATATGCCTTCATCATATCAAGTTTCAGAGCGCAGGATTGATGTTTCTTAGCCCCATTCCTTTTCATGAAGTGCAAGCATTCATATGCAGTTATTATATTATCAGTAATTAATCTGCCTGGAACAAAAGCAGACTGCTCCTTAGAGATTATTTCCGGTAGTATCTATTTAAGCCTGTTGGAGATGACCTTGGAAGCAATCTGGTAGAGCACGTTACAAAGGCTGATTGCACGGAACTGTGAAAGTAGTGTTGGGTTTTTTACCTCTGGGATCAAGACCAAAATAGTGTCATTAATGCATGCTGCTGATTCAGATCCATCTACAATCTTGAGCACCACTTCTGTCACATCCTCAGCACAAACCTCCCAATGCCTTTGGAAGAAGTGGGCCGGAAAGCCGTCAGGACCCGGCGCCTTAATCGGGAACATTTGGAACATAGCCTCCTTAACCTCCCGCTGTGTGTAAGGCGCATTAAATAAATCATTCATAGCATGAGTTACCTTAGTTGGCACCGTATCCAGTACTTGGTCCATATTATGTACCACTTCGGAAGTGTATAGGTTTTTATAAAACTCTGTAGCCAGCACTTCCATCTCTACCCCGTCTTCCGTCAGTGAGCCATCTGCCCGTTGAAGCGATTTAATTTGATTTTTCCTGCGCCGGCGGCTCGCCCTCAAGTGAAAAAATATGTATTTTTGTCTCCATGGGTCAACCAATCGAGCCGCGCCCGCTGGCGCCATAACATCTCTTCACGGCGGAATAACTCAACCAGTCTGTCAATTGTCTTTGTCTCCAGATGTGACGGGCCAGATCTTCCTGGAGTAGAGCGTAGTTGATCCAGCTGCTTTTTTAATTGGATGATCTCTCTCTTGACAGAGCCGAACTGGGTGCGATCCCATGCAGACAGATCGCCTGCCAGCTGACCCATCTTCTCCCGCAACGAGGCAACAGAATCTGCTGCAAGCATGTTCTAACGATTGTTAACTGTTGTGAATAGAGAATCCTCTCTCTCCCGCATTGTTTCATATTTAAAAGCTCTAGGGCCCGCATTGCATGCATGCATATCACGTAACGTGAGGAGTATAGGAAGGTGATCTGAACTAGCCGCACTCTTTTGAATTAGGGCTGTCGTTGGGAGAGCGAGAGACCATTCAGGATTTACCAAGCACCTGTCAAGCCTGACCCAGGTATACGTTCCTCCAGCAACCTTCTTTTCAAATGTACAATCCAATCATGTATAACCTATGTCAGATAAACCGCAAGTATCAATTGCTTCTCTGAAGCCATCTATTTGTGCTTGACTTCAGTCTCCCACACCATCATGTTCATGGATACGTAGAACCTCGTTAAAATCACCTAGCACCGCCCATGGCCTATTCTGTGTTTCAGCAATACCCCTCAAGGTGTCCCAAGTTTTAAATCTCTCTGGAACCTGGGCCTCCCCATACACAAAGGTTACTCGAACTTGCAAGTCCACCATCTCATCAACCACTACATCAATATGATACTTAGAGTAACCAAGAACTTGAACTTTTATTTCATCATTCCAGAAAATTCCTAGGCCACCACTGCGACCAGAACTACTAACTGCAAAGCTTTTATTGTAACCTATTGCTTCTGCCAAATTCTCAACTCTCGAGCCCTCTATTTGTGTTTCTACAATACAAAAGATAGAGGGGGAAAATTGCCTCGCTAGATCGCGAAGCTCCCGAACTGTCGCGGCCTTGCCAATTCCGCGACAGTTCCAACACATCATACGCATTGCTCTAGGCGCGACCCCCCTGGGAGGCCCGCCAAACGCGCATCTGGGTTTTTGTTGGGAGCTGCATTCTTTACCTGAGCAACTTCATTCATTGATGGACTGGCCTTGTTCCTATTCGGTTCCTGTTTTGAGGGGCTGGGGGTACCACCGGTGGAGGTAGCATCAGATGTGTCTTTTCTACACTTGCTATAGGTTGATGAGTCTGGTTGGGCTTTGGGACTTCAGCACCTGCTGCTCCCCTCTTCCTATTTTTCTCTACCTCCTCCATTGCGACGTTGTCCTCTGTGTGTTCTAAATCTACACTGTCCTTGTTGCTGAAAGGGCTGGACTGTGTGGTGGAACGACCACCACCTCTGCCATTGTGACCTCTGCCGCGTCCTCCCCTGGTTCCAGATCTCTCTCCCGGACCACTACTAGGCCCTCTAAACCAGCTTGCCTTGAGCTCTTTGAAAACCATTGCCTGCGGAGGATGAACTCCATCACCACACTCCTTAAAAAGATGACCCAAGTGCCCACAGACCGCACACCGGTCAGGCAGTCTCTCCTATTTGACTCTGAAGATAACTCGTTCGAGGGAGTCCTTCTTTCTGACCACCAACGAAACAACATTATTGAGGGGTTTGGTGACATCTATCCTTACTCGAACACGGACGGAGTTTCCTTCAAAAGTCATGTGATTTCGGTTCTGCAAATATGAATTCGCCCACTGTTGCTGACAAGGCCTTTACTTTGGAGAAAAAACCATCTGGCAAATCATGGATCTGAATCCATATATCAATTTTGTTTAACTCAATCAGCGAGGGTTTTGTGAAGCCGTCATACGGTGTCGGGACAACAGATTTTCCTTTAAGTTCCATGGTCCATCCTCCATCACTCTTTCCCAATCACCAAGGCAAGAAAATTGCATCGAGTAAGGATTATCCTCGAGCGGTCTGATCTTCACCTCCTGAGACAAATCCCAGGCTACCCTCAGGTTCTTATAGAACCAATACTGACTATAGTTTTTATCAGTGTGAACCCTAGCAATCGCCATCCATCGGGTCGCCTCCGCCATCAGCTCGGCTTCTTCCACCATCACATCATGCAGTTCGTCCTCCTTCAATCCTAGTTCCGCCATCATAGCTTCAAGATCGGAGTTGGCCGTACCCGAACTTGACGCCATCTTATCCATGATCCTCTTGCCCCGATTACTTGGTCCGTGGGAGATATGATCCCTAGCACGAACCCCAAGCCCCACCATAGCCGAGGCCCTCCAGGAGCCCCAGCGATCGCCGGCGGGAGCAGGAGGGCAGGGGAGGAAAGATCTCTACGGGGGACTGCCGCCGTCGCCGAGCGTAGGTAAACCCTAACGAGAGGGGAAAAGTATCCGTTTCTTTCCGTTGATGGGCCTTACTATATTTTCCTATGCCTTCCCCGTGTTCTATGTTTCGGGGTGCCAAGTTCGAGTCGACCCTGTCAGTCCTATATGATGCAACCGTGTTGGTTTCAGGGATGAAATTTGGTTTAACTTCAACTTTTTAGCACGTAGTCGCCACGAAAAGCACAGCTTCTGGCCTCACAGGAGGGTTCCTCCAAAACCAGATACCTCTGAGCAGTATTTCTTTGCTGAGCTACACTATGACTGCTTCGGCAAACCAGTTGTCGAAACATGCATCATATTGTGTGGGTAACCATACAATGAGTCCCGCTTCGGTACAACCCCCCTTGCAATACATATAAAGGGTACTATGGACTTTTCACAATCTCTATTTACTGATTGTATTTACTTATGTAAAGTAACGTATACGCCGGGCAGCTTACTTGGGCCGGCCCATTTGTTGTGGCATGCGATGAAAAATAGGAAAATAGGATGGCACAAGCTGGGAATCGAACCCACGACCACTTAAAACTTTAACATCATCCACAACCACTGCGACAGCATGCCTTTGTTGAACGATCTAAAGCTAAACACAATAAGTAACAGACAGGCTAGGAATTTTAAAAAGATTTTAGGAACACTTTGTGAACTGGTCTTTTTTCCATAATTTATTTTTATTAATTTATTTTCCTTTTCCTGCTACGTTTCTTCTTTCTTTTAAAAAAATGGTCGTGCCTTCAATTTTTTTTCAAAATTTCAAACGGTTCATTATTTCCAAATTTTGTTCATAAACTAAAAAATATTTGCATTTTAAAAAATTGTAAGGTAATTTTAAAAAATATTTGTGTCTTTAAAAAAATGTTCAGAATGTCAAAATGCGAATAATTTTTTGAAAAGCACAAATAAAATTGTGAAAGAAAAACATTTTCTGAGAACACGGACAAAAACTTAAATTCCAAAACATTTTCAGAAATGACACTAAATAAATAATATCAAAAAAGTGAACAATTTGTTTTGGAAATGAGAACATTTTTAAAATTGAGAACAAATTCCAATAGTCGCGTGACAGGAGCGATGCTGTCGCTTAGTTGGGCAAGGCCTAAGATTTTTCTTCTTTTCTATTTTTTCGTTTTTCTATCGTTTTTGTTAATTTATTTTTACTCCTTTTTAAACTTTATTGTTTTAAACCCGTTCAATAAATTGAAATACCAAAATAACAGTTTAAAGTAACTAATTTAAATTGTTTAAATATTTCTTAAATGCTTTAAAAAAGCATTTGTTGTTTTCAATTCTATCATTTAGTATTTATTAGTTATGTTAGAAACTTAAATTGACAGTTTTAAGTATCTATATAAATTATGATTTTAAATACATTTTTCCTTCAAACTTGGCATGGATGACTACTCGGACACGCTATGTTGAACATGGTGTTTTTTTTGGAAATTCTTGAATGACCCCAACATTTTGCGAATAGGTGGCGTGCCCATGGTAGGCATCCATGCCCCCAATATTTTTTCCATGGCCTTGTATGACCAATTCAAGGCACCAATCCAAGTTGCTTGAGTTTTCGAGAAGTTTTGCATTTCCTAATGTTTTCTCGGTCAAAAAAGGTCGATAAATGGCTAGACGTGTCGCAACTTGCATATGGTGTCTGAAGTAGTTCAAACCTGCGATGGATGCCTACCATGGACATGTCCACCTGGTGGCAAAAGTTGTGGTAATTTCAAGGATGTCCACGAAAACACCATGTTCAACGGAGGGTGTTTAGGTTGGCCAGAAGGGTATGTCCGAGAGCACGTTGTTTTTCGACATCCTTAAAATGACCCTAATTTTTTCATAGCCTCGTATGACCAATTCAAGGCACCATGACAAGTTGTTTTGATTTTTGACGTGTTTTGTATATTTCTAGAGTTTTCTCGGTAAGAAAATGCAAAAAAAGGCAGGACGTGTCGCAATTTGCATACGGTGTCGGAAATTGTTTAAACTTGGCATGGATGCCTATGAGGGGCATGCCCACCGGGTGGCAAAAGTTGGGACCATTTGAAGGATGTATAAAAATAGACCATATTGAACGAAGTGTGTTCTAGGGTAGAAGGCTCCGTCTGAGAGCATGTTATTTCTCTACATCGTCGAAATTACTCCAATTTTTTCAAGGGCCACGTATGACCAATTCAAGGCATCATGACAAGTTGTTTGGGTTCTCAACAAATTTTGCATTTCCTAAAGTTTTCTCGGTGAAAAAATAACAATTAATGACAGAACATGTCGCAACGTTCATACGGTGTCGGAAGTCATTCAAACCAGACGTGGATGCCTAACATGAGGCATGCCCACTTGCTTGCAAAAGTTGGGGGCAGTCCTGATATTTCCAAAGAAATATCATGTTCAATGGAGAGTGTTCGAATAGGCCAGAAGGATCTGTTTGGGAGCACCTCATTTGTCGACATCCTTAAATGAGCCCATTTTTTCATGGCCTTGTATGACCAATTAAAGGCACCATGCCAATTGTTTGAGTTTTTGTCAAGTTTTGCATTTTTTAGAGTTTTTTCGATGAAAAAAACCGATTAATGTCAGAACATGCATACGGCGTTGGAAGTCATTCAAACCAGGCATGGAAGCCTAAAATGGGCATGTCAACTTGCTTGCAAAAGTTGGGACCTGTCCTGAGATCTCCGAAGAAATACCATGTTCAATGGAGAGTGTTCGGATAGGCCAGAAGGGTATGCTTGGGCGCACCTCATTTCTTGACATCCCTTAAATGTATCCATTTCTCATAGCCTTGTATGACCAATTCAAGGCACCATGCCAAAAAAATTTGGTTTCGCCCAATTTTGCATTTTCTGAAGTTTTCTTGGTTAAGAAGACCGATAAATTGCCGGATGTGTCACCACTTGCATATGGTGTTGAAAATCGTCCAAACCAGGCATGTGCCTACCATGGGCATGCCTACCTTCTTGCAAAAGTGGGGTTCATTTTAAGGATGTTCAAAAATAGACAATGTCCAACAGAGGGTGTTCGGATAGGGCAGAAGGGTCTGTTTGAAAGCCCTTTGTTTTTCGACATCCGTCAAATAACCCTAAATACTTTTCACAAGCTTATATGACCAATTCAAGGCACAATACCAAGTTGTTTAGATTTTTGAAAAGTTTTGCATTTTCTAGAGTTTTCTCGGTGAAAATAGACCGATAAATGGTCGGACGTGTCACAACATGTAAAGGGTGTCGGAAGTCCTTCAAACCTGGCATGGATGCCTCATATGTCCATGCCAGCCTCTTACAAGAAGCTTGGTTCATTTATCCATAGCCTAAAATATACCAGTTAGATGAGTTTATTTGTAACTCCTATCATTATCACTCAACATAAACATTTTATTTTTTCCAAACAATTTCTTAAAATTTGTCAACGGTTTTGGTGTGTATGGAAATTTTACTAACTTGAACACTTTTGTCCAAACTTATTAACAAATTACGAAAACATGATGAAAATTTCGAAAAAAAAATGGCAAACCACATACTTTTTAAAAAATTATCAATTTTTTTAAACACATACATTTCTTGAATTTGCAAATAAAAATTTCAAAAACTGGAACATTTTATGAAATTCCAGAATATATTTTAGAATTTAAACAATATTTGAAAACAAGAACATTTTATGTTATGCCAAACAATTTTTCAAATTTTTGAACAAGTTTCATAAAGAATAATAAAGTTCAAAAGTAGAAAATGAATTAATAAACAGAGAAGAAAAACGAAAAAAAATGCTTAGGCCCTTGAAAATAAGAATTGTTTTCAGAAAATGTTACTCCCTCCGTTCCAAAATATAGCGGGCCCATGTTTCCCGAGGTTCAACTTTGATCATAAATTTAACCAACAAGACCGACTGCGACGGGAGCAAAAATTATACCAGTGAATTCATATTTAAAAACATTTCCATTATATAATGTTTGCTCCCGCCGCAGTCAGTCTCATTGATTAAATTTATGGTCAAAGTTGAAACACGGAAACCGAGGACGCACTACATTTTGAAACGGAGGGAGTAGTATATTTGGAAAAATATTCGTAAATATGAAAAAATATTTGTGCTTGCAAAGAATGCTCGGCTATTTGAAAAAGTGTTTGCGTTTTTCAAAAAAATGTTCAGATATTTAAAATTGTTTATGTTTTCAAGAAAATGTTTACAAATGTGATGAATTATTCATCTTTTCTAAAAAATATCTGCAGTTTCAGAAAAATGTTTACAATTCTGAAAAAATGTTCTTAAAATTTCAAAAATATTCACAAAATCAAAGTATTTTTCATAAAAAATGGTTTGGAAATTTGAAAAGAAACACGTTTCCAAAAGAAGTCCAAATTTTGAGAAACGTATTGTTTCTTAAAAAATATTCATGTTTTCGAAAAATATTCCAAAAGATGAAAAAACACAGTAGGTTTTTTAGCTATAAAAAGCGCTTTCGCTAGAATGTCCGGCACAGTTGTACAGTACCAATTTTGATATATGCTGTAGTATTTCTATTAAAAAGAAACTCCTACAGTACATCTGTTCTAGTTGATAAATAACTGCACTACGCAAGTATCACCAACCTGCGATGGCTCTGGTGGCTATTAGCATTTTCACAACGCCTCGAGGTCTTTTGTTCGACGCCTAGTAGGCACACTATTTTTTGGATTTTCGATCTGTGCTACTGTGTACATACTCACTAATGGGCCGGCCCAAGGTAGACTCAGAACGTGACAGATCTTCATGACGTATTTTTTAGAAAGACCACCCTACCCTTTATTATGAAGGGGTATCGACAGATCTCGTTCATTGATGTGTTTATGTGGGTTGTATCGAAGAAGAAGTGCCATACAATTAACTACTTGAATTACACCAACATATGTTGATCCCTGCATTTGTCATAGTTTTCCGCTAACTGTTTGGTACTCCGCTCCACTTAAGAAATAGGCATATACATTTTGTCGGAACTCGCATAGTTCCATCAAATTTGTAGGATCATCAATAACTACAATACTAGATAGATAGAATACAAAAATCTTGTTTATTGTCCATACAATGAAACTAATTTGGCATTGTAATTATTGATTTATTTTTTCTTATAAACTTGGTTAAATTTTGCACCATTTGACTTCAGACATAATTTATGCACACCCACTTTTCAAGCTAGAGGGAGTATTAGTTTTCTCGGTGGAGGCTACTAGTAGTTCTCTTTTTTAAATAAAAGGCTACTGGCAGTTTATGAATTTCATGTCTCCGTCCTGATTGATCAAACAAAATGAAAATCAACATTCACTTAGTTGCTTTGCTCTGCATGAAAACCTTCAACGTACAACCTTAAGAGCAACTAGTACCATCAAGAGGGTAGTTCTTAAAAAAAGGCTACCGAGGGTTGCATGAGGCTGGTCCTTTTTCAATTGTGTACATGCCCCTATTGTTTGGCTCTAGCATTTCATGACATTACACTGATGCATTATTGGTTCGTTAAACATATTGCCTTGCCGTTCGCTAGTGACGAAACTAGTATTATGTGTTTGGGCTTTGAATTAGTCGATCAGGTTTTCAGTACCAAGCTGAATTCTCGGTTTTTTCATGTATCCTCATTGTGCACCTAATATCCGTGCCCATAAATGTTGTAAGATAGCTCCTTAATATTTACATAATGAACTGGTTGCAACAAATGCATGCCAGGACGCAAACACAATTCTACAGGCAATATCTAGTGCATATGATCCAACAAATTGGTGAGTAATAAGTCACATACCATGTATGTATTTTGATGGTAAACATAGTGTATAGTTAGTGTCTCCCTTTTAAGTTTTTATCTTGTTAATTATTGTTATATGGGATCATATTAATATCATTTTTGGTGGTTAATATGCTTACTAGAGCGTATATTATTGGTGAAAGATTGATGTTGTGTAAATATATTTTATATTTTGCTTTGCACTTAGCTAATTATGTTGCAACTACGGTTTCATGCATGTACTTGTCGGTAATGAACCCATCTGTGCATTCACGAGAACGTATGGCATTGCCATTTGTATGCCACATATTTTTAGACGGCTCTTTGGTATTAACCATACATTATGTTGTTTAAACATTTATACATGCATGAATTCTAATTTGTCTTGTTTCTTCTATATTAAACAGAAAATCCGATTTACCAACTCAAAAGAAAGTGTGCCTTTTGCAAGGGTGCACTTGGGATTTAGCACCCAAGGAATGGTGAGCTTTTGTGTGAAAAAGTGGGCCAGAAAAAGGAGTATTGCCAAATGTTTATGTTGAGTGAAAGTCCCAAGAAAGGAATGGGGGAGGAACCTTCTTCAGTTCTAAGTCTATTTGATGATTTGCAAGCTAGCCATGGGTTTGGGTTCATAGATTATCTAATATACAACAAGCTGATACCGTTTGCTTGGATATCAAAATGTAATAGTTAGATATTCATGCGTTGGTACCGTATAAGAACAAATTACATGTGAATAATTGAGTATAAAATAATTCATAACTACGTGTGTTGAGCACGAGGAGCATGTCAAGCACGATGGTTGTGTTGTATTTCCCCCTATTCTCTCCAGCGACCATTAAGTATCCATACTGCTTGCTTCCTTGGTCTTTTGCACACAAACGATGCACCGGGTTTTCCTTTTCTCCCCTCCCCCCTGTCGGTTCAATATCCGGCATATCTCGTAGTAGGGGTCCTAAGCTAGGCGTCTTGGAGCTATGGTAACATGGACACAGGATTTTACCCAGGTTCGGGCCCTCTTGATGGAGGTAAAACCCTACGTCCTGCTTTTGATTGTATTTATATGGGGTATAGTACAAAGTACATGTATCTAACACGAGATGATAGTAATGAATATGAGATTATCTGTTGACTAGCCTGGCCTCGGTTTATATAAGACACCGGAGGCCTAGGGTTTAGGAGAGTCCTTGTCATGGGCGCCAAGTCTTGTGGAGTCTTCCTTGTATGCGGCAGGGGTTGTCCGAACTGGACCATGAGTATGCGGCCATGGGGGTCCTCGGCCCAATCCAACTGATCGGGAGACGACATGGTGAGTACCCCCTAGTCCAGGACACCGTCGCCCCCCCCCCCCCACCCCTCAACTTAACCTTCTGGCCCTCAATGGAGGGCAAGGT
>NC_041383.1:127020485-127024677 GCF_002162155.2 Triticum dicoccoides | reverse complement strand
TTTCAAGTGTAAGACATCAAGTTTCCTGAAGTGTTATGTTTGGATAGAAGCAATGGCTGAAACTAACATCATGACAAGCAATAAAAGGAGAAACGAATAAATACAATAGCCTAATTCAACAGATCATAGCAAGCAACAATATTCAGACAACTTTCTTACTTTTGTTTCACCTCAATTGGCGCGGGTTATCACACTACCCAGCGATCTCCCATGACACTAGGTTTTAGAAGGACCACAATAGTGATAAGGGGGTTGACAAGTTAAGAAGCAATTATGATGCATGAGGTTCCACTCAGCCTCTTTTGTAGTCAATATTGCTTTTGTTTCACCTTCATTTGGGCAGTTTGGTTATCCAACATCTCACCAATTTTCATAGACGAATAATGTGTTTCTCGACATCTTTCGATGAAGATTCTATTCCAGAATTGGTAAGCGCCATGTGTCTGTAATTTGTGGGGCAAGAAATTTGTAAGTGCCATGCTATATGTCAACAATGAGACCTAGGCAAAGCTGATGTAACGCGTGAGGTTCCACTCGGCAATAAAAAGTAGCACTAGCTACACTTTGTAAAAAAAAGGGCCTGGTTGGGATAGCACAAATTTGAACAGGGGTTTTTCAACACCCTTGTCACCCATCTAAAACCCAACCCAGCCCACCCATGAAGCAAAACAGCCCAGGACCAAATGCACTAGCTACTGAACCCATGCATGTATGTAGCCCGTGCAGGACGTGGAGTATTTGAGCTCGAGCTCAAATGAGCCCACACAAACAGTAAAATTGATTTTTTTTTTCTAAAAAATTCTAAATTTTTTGTGGTTAACTTTGACAAATGTTGTAAGTGCTCGCAAATTTTCATCATGAGATCACATTCGAGGAAGGTGTGACAAAAAAACAAAAAGATGCTCTGAAAATGCTACTTTCGAAAGCATTTTCGAGCATCAATTTTTTTTCTCGCCTTCCACGAATGTTATCTCATGATGAAAATTTGCAAACACTTAGAACATTTGTCAAAGTATACCATTTTTTAATTTACTATTCATCTGAGCTGAAATGAGCTCCAGCTCAAAAGGATACTTTCCGCCCGTGCACCTCGTTTCCTCCTATATCTCCACCGTTTATTAATCTTACCTTCATGTCAGACACTTTAATTTGTGTTCTCACCATGGAAGATGAAGGCTCCAATAAAAATAATTTATGTTTTCCTATTATTATTTTTGAAAGTTTTAAAAATACCAGAACAATCAATTTGGTAGACTATTTCAACATATTCATGTGAAAATGGTTGAATAAGTTCTAATATGTTGAATAGAGTTTCTCAAATTTAAAATACACAAAATGGTAAACATGCAGATATCGATTGATCACAACAGTAGAAAGGGAAAAAATGGAAAGGGGGATTTGAAAGGAAAAACCCGATAAACTTGGGCCGACTTTCCCCTCCCACTGTGCCTACACATGCATCTTTGTGCGCATAGTGGGCTATTTGAAGATGGCAAGCTTTAGTTTTTTTGAAACAGATTTACCTTGTTTGAGATCTTTTGCGATGCCTTATACTACTACTTAGTGGTATATAATATAGGAATATCTAACTGTCAGGGTCAATCTTAGTGTTAAAAATATATTACAGTGATGCCATTTGTGTTCTTTCCCCATAATGCACTTATACTACATATATTGCTCATGTATACTACCCATACCAAAGGTACAATGTTTAGTAGTATACAACTAATCTTAATCATCTGATGTTTCTATACTATTTCTTTTTGAACGCTAGTATAGTCTAGTATATGGCACCATAAAAGAGCTCAGTCTTTTAATCTCTTTTTCCACATCAACGTTGACCATAAAGTGGTTGTTGTACATCAAAAACTACCCTTATGCAGTACGACCGGCCATAAAGTGACCGATGTTCCAACACACGGTGTCAAGGCACTAGGATAACTGAAGATGATACCATGCACGTTGTAACGGGAATTGGATGTAGTTATTTGTATGAGATTTGGCAGTATGAAACTTTACTATTCTGATTAGTAATATGATAATTAAAAAAGGTGCATATAATATATTATATTTGATTATTATATAGGTACAGACTATTTATTTACTATTGGTAACAAGCATGATGCATGTTAGATCGGTCTTTTCTCATGCATAGTGGCATGGTGAATTGACATATTTACATGGTGAGGGAATTAAATTTAGTGGGGCGTGCATAGTGACATGATGAGTTAACATAGTTACATGTTAAGATAATTGAGTTAGTGAGGATCAACTATTTAATATATAGGATTACCCTAGAGTGTGTGTCGTTCTATGATTGCTTAGTTTTCTTTCAGATACAACCCTTAGATGTCGAGGGTGAGCGCACAAATGCCCCACGTTAAATAAACTCATTTATTTCTTCTTATAACACACACATGTCTTGCGTATTTTTGAAAAAATACTTTTAGCAACCATTATCTATTTTCCACCTAAACCAAAAACTTTGATGCGTGACCAGCCCACATGACCCCTTCAAAATTGCAATGGGGACGAGCCTTTCAAAGAAAAAACAATGGGTCTATATGATTCAAAATCCACCAATCCACTTTTTGCAAAAACCTCTAGTCTGTTGGATTTAAAAAAGGAAGTCTCAGTACACACGGTCATGCATACGCTTTCTTGTAATCAAGTTTGATGATCACCCTTGGTTCTTTTGATCGATGGATGTTATGCACCACTTCGTGGGACACTCCAACATTTTACGGAATATATCTACCTTTAATGAATTATGTTCCTGAAAAAATGGTCATTGAATAATCTTGCTATGCATATTTTATTTTCAAAGTTGAATTGTAACTGGTCGTGTCAATTTTTTACTTTCAAGGTGGAACCATATTGGTTATGTCAAGTTTAATTGATCCTAAGGATTAAAAAGTTATTGAGTCCTTTATATTGATCTACAAATACTTCGAGATGCAACGGGAGAATATGATTAAATAACAAGCCATGCAAAGGTGGTTTTAGCATAGTTTAGAAGGTACACCTATTTTATGTTGCAGCAGTTTGGATCGATGTCTTCATTTCTTCTTTTGTGTTGAATAATGCATGTCTCTATTTTGTACATCAGGGAACTCTCCATGACCATCAACTAGTCGATGTTAAGTGGCTATCACAGAGTTCTCAACAGGGGATCAACAATTTGGAAACAAAGTTGTTTTTGCTTGCTAAGCTACAACACATAAATTTTGTGTGAATTGTTGGCGCTTGTTTTGAGGAGCAGGAGAACTTAATTGTTTGTTGCCACTCTTGATCATAAGCCAGTGGGGGCCATTGCCCCCCCCCCCATTTTGCAACAAGCTCCACCACTAACCAATGCAATCCGTCTATAGTGTGTCGTGCATGCATTTGTTTTCTACATCTTCTGGCCTTTTACCCCCAAAGATGTGGATAATAGCACTAAGTTGTATGTGTTCATGATCATGTATGGTATAGCCCGCGGCATGCAATACCTCCATGAGGATTCACATGACATGATCATCCTCAAGATTTGAAAGATCAAATGTCCTATTGGACAGTGAGTTGAAACCCAAAATCTTGGAATTTTGGTTGGCAAGGGTTTTTGGAGGCAACAGATCACACGAGGTGGCGCGCAATGTTGCCAGAACCCAGTAAGTTCCTCGGACCTTGCAATCTCAAAATACTTACTTCAATAATAATTTTCTCAATAACGTCTGATGTTTACCATAATAATGGTTACATGTCCCACGAATATACAATGAGTGGGCACTCCTCCAACAAATCAAACATTTACAACTTTCATATTCTACTTTTAGAGATTGTCACAAGCAAACGAAATGGTGGTGCCTATCTCCTCGCTCTGACGAGTCTGCACCACACGCCTTTATGCCTGCTTTTCAATTTAGTTGAGTTCAGTTGGCAAAAATGGTGTAGTGACATTGGACGAAAGGAACCATCTTGGACGGAGTGGATTCATCTTTGAACAGGCTCTGACCGGAAGAGAAGATAATCAGATGTATCCATATCAGGATGCTATGTGTTTAAGATGATCCTGCTGAGAGGCCTATTGTATCAACCAGTGCCAGAGTTACATGCAACTTGGGGGGGATGTGTTTAAGATGATCCTGCTGAGAGGCCTACTGTATCAACGAAAGTTACAGGCAACTTGGGAGGGGGGCATTCCCCCCCCCCC
>NC_041383.1:126996764-127020112 GCF_002162155.2 Triticum dicoccoides | reverse complement strand
TAAACCTTAGAATGGTATTTTCATCCATCAATATCAACTAAGAGATTGATATTCTTCAAACCCAATCCTGGAATTCAAGTTAAATCCATACTACTCCAGTAAAACATATTTGTTATCCAGTTCTTGTTGTGCCGATGACTCCCCTTGGCAAGACGACTGGTCACGGAGGCCTGCGTTGCGTAGGCCGCTGATTGGTCCTTCATTGGATCTTTATGCATTCACCAACCAGTAGGGCGGTGCATTTTGGAATAACAATGTCTGCCACCTGAATAATCTTCATCCCCTCTACCGTCGTCGTCCTATGGCAACAGTTTCCTCGTGTTCACCCGTGTTGCATAGCTACTAGCATTACATAGAATCGGTCAGCAGGCTGGAGAAGAATCAATCATGCTAGCTTGCATAGAAGCGTGTCAAATAGAGAATCTTGGAAATTGTGAAGTTTTCTAGTGGGGTCTAAGCACATCATTGATCAAGAGTATTGTGATGAAACCATTGATAATGATAAAAGGAATTGTGCTTAATACATAACTAATCAAAAGATGATGACGGTGATAATAATGAGGATAGCGGTAAGAGAGAGTGGAACTATAAGACTGATGATGACTCTGTCTTGAGTGGTGAATGACTATGTATACATTAGTAAAGATGATATTTTGATGAAAATGTTGATGTGGAAGATGGTTCTGATAACAACAAGCATCATAATACTGGATATGGATGTGGTGGTCATAAGGATAATTATGGTCATGATAGTGATATAAATAGTGATGGCATCTAAGAATACAGGTGATCGGGGCGCGGAGACAGCCGAATCTTGAAGACCTCGGCCGGGAGAGAAGGGGATGGGAGGAGAGCCGGTCGGCAGCGTGCAACCTGAGCCAGGCCTGTCTTAGAAAAACGACCGGTTGCCTGACGGGCGTAACTCTAGGGCCTGAGCTGTTTCCTCAAGCAGATAAACCTTATTGCCCTTTTAAAAGAGAATCATATGTTTTAAGAAATAACACCATCTATCGGTCTCGGAAATTGTGAAGTTTTTCTATTTAGAAATCAGCTTGCTAGTTATTTTGTTGCGGGAAATGCAAATGAGTTGTGTCATACTGAGAACCATATCATTGGATACAAACATCCCTCTGCTTGTAATTAAGAAAGTGTTGGTCTGACCATTTTTTAGAGTAATAGGGCATCAGTTCATGGCCGCTTCCTTGCGCGTATATATATATACAAGATACAAGTTGGCTAAGCAGGGGTTCCTCCCGTGCAATTCCAGCGCTGGGCCGGTGACGTTGCTCCCTGGTCCATTTTTGCCACGTTCCCTTCACCACTTAACAAGAGTCTTCAGTTTCAAAAAAAAAAAACTTAACTAGAGTCTTCTTGAAGCCTTTTTGATCGCTTGCTCTTCCTCGGCAGGTATTTGTCCGTTGCGTAACCGAACCAAAAGGAGCAGTAGCAAATCTCGGGGGAGCTCCTGTTCGGCGCTGCAGGCGCTGGCTAGCGATACTGGCGCTCGCACGCCTGGCGTAGTGGGCCGGCCCAGGAAACGCAGTGAAGAGCGCAGATAGCAAAAAGTGTGATAGACCAGGGATTTGAACACGCACCGCCCGCTGAGACCTCCTCGACAGCGCCTTAAGCGCCACTTGGAGCAAGCGGCGCCCACGCAGGCGCCTTCATGGCCGGCCCATAATAAGATCGCTCCCTCGCTTCGTTTCCTTTTAGCTTCTGTTCGTTCGCTCGATCAAATCAGCTCGTTTTTTTTCTTTATTGTTTTGTTTGTTCAGGAAAAAAAACGGCCTCCGGTTCTTGAATTCAAAAAGGTACAGAAATTTGTAAAAAGTTCATTGATTCAGAACATTGAAAATTTTAAAAACAGTTCAACGAATAGGAAAAAATGTCATCAAGTTTAAAAATAGTTCATTGAATTTGAAAAAACTAGTTCATGAAGTTTGAAAAAATTTCACCGGATTTGAAAAAAAGTTCACCAAAATTCAAAAATGTTCATTGAAATTCAAAAATGTTCATTGAAATTCAAAAATGTTCATCGAATAAAAGTTCACCGAATTTGAAAAAAGTTCATCAAAGTTGAATAAAGTTAATTGATTTTTAGAAAAAGTTCATAGAGTTTACAAATTAGAAAGTTCACGAAAAAGTTCATTGAATTTTAAAACACGTTCATTGAAATTCAAAAAAGTTCATCAAAATTCAAAAATGTTCATTGAATAAAAGTTCACCGAATTTGAAAAAAGTTCATCACATTTGAAAAAAGTTAATTGAACTTTAAAAGAAGTTCATCGAGTTTACGAATAAGAAAGTTCACGAAAAAAGTTCATTGAATTTTAAAAAACGTTGATCGAGGATTTTGAATAAAAAGTTCAGTCTTTTTTTAAATCATGCATTTTGGGAAAAGGAATACGAAAAAGGAAACGGGGAAATAAAAATAAAAGAAAAAGAAAAGTAGATACAATAAAAGAAAAAGGATCTCACGAATCAGAGCAAGGTAGTTGCGAAGTTGGCTAGCGCAGCTAAGCTAAAAGGCAGAGCGCGCGAGTTCGAGTGTCACCGACCGCAGTTTTTTGCAGTTCTGAAACAGAATAATATGGATAAATGGGCCGGCCCATCGCGCAGGGAGGGGGGGTATGCGCCCGTTTGCGAAAACACCCAATTCGGGCGCTTAAGGCGCCGAATAGGGTTTGGCCCGCTTGTAGCCAAACCTTCGAACACAACCACTATGCCGTACTTCCTTAGCTGAACTATCTAAGGACAAACAAACCTTATTTCATACCCAGCCTATTATGCGTATTATTTTATGATAAAATAAAAAATGGATGCACCATATAAAAACGTGAATTTTAAGAAACTGTATCAAACTGAAAAAGGTGCGTACAAACTGAAGTAAATCGTGGACTTGAGAAAAAATCACGAATTTGAAAAAAGTTCACAAATTAGGATAAAGTACATGAATTTTTGAAAAAAAAAGTTCAAAGATTTTCAACAAAAAGTTCATCGTTTTTTGAAAAAAAAATCATCAAATTTGAAAAATAGTTCACTGATTTTGAAAAAAGTTCGGTGATTTTGAAGAAAGTTCATTGATTTAGAAAAAAGTTCATAAAAAATGAAAAAAAAATCATCGATTTGGAAAAAGTTAATCGAAATTGGAAAAAAAGTTCATCGAATTTGAAAAAATGTTCATCAATTTAATAAAAAGTTCATCAAAATTGAAAAATAGTTCATCAAATTTGAAAATAAGTTCACAAATTTTTAAAAAGTTTGTCCATTTTAACAAAAAAGTATGCGAACCTGGAAGAATAAAAAAGAAGAAAAAGAAGGAAAGAAAAGAGGAAAGATGAAAAGAATGGAAATATGAAATTTGTCATGTGAGGTCTGGTGGCGGGGTGATTGGTGCATTATAGCTCGCGGGAGGAGATCGCATGTTCAAGTCACAATGCGTACTTCTTTTTCGTTTTGAAAAACAGGAAATCTTAGATGGGCCGGCCCAGCTCCCAGCGCTACAGGCGCCAGTTTGCAAAATGAGCTATAACTGGCGCCTGCAGCGCCAAATAGGAAACGCCCAAATCTCGCACCAAACCATCCTCCCGCTTCACTGCCGCTGCCGCCTGGCCGCGACTGGCCCAGTGGCGGAGCTACAAATAGAAAGGTGGGCGGGCCGGGCTAAAGTTGATGCTAAATCTTGTCGCTGCCTTTATAGTACTCTGTACTTTATGGGCTGGGCCTATGTATAGTTTTATGATTTTTATAAAAATGTGGGTGGGCCATGGCCATTCGGCCATAACCTAGCTCCGCCAGTGGACTGGCCGCCTGTCATGCCTCCGTCGTAGCCCCATCCCCCCTACTTCTCTCCCCCAGCTCCTCTCTACATGCATATCCACCTCTGCTCTGGCGGATGATGGCAGTTACGGAATATCCTATCGGGGTTCCGCACACCTATCGACGGAGCGCTCGCAGGTGGACCGGCCTGTTACACGTTCCAACCATAACGATTCTAGGAACCTTCTATGAATGTTCCTAGGCGGGTTTTTTCCGGTTTAAGGAACATTCTAGAAGGTTCCTGAACCGGTTTTTCTTTTCTATTTATTTTTAGTTTTACATTTTATTTTATTTCCTTTTCGTTTTTCTCTTTCTTTTTCTGTTTCATTTTTTCTATCTTCTTGCTCTCTTTTTTTATTTTTTTCTATTTTGAACGAATGTTTCAGAAATTTTCTAAAAATTGAAATTGTCATATTTTGTTCGTTTTTTCAAAAAATGATTATGTTTTCAAGTTTTTGTTCAGAAATTTCATAAAAGTTTAGAATTTCAAAAGTTTTTCGCTTATTTTCAAATAATGTTCAAATTTTGCAAAATTCTTCAACTTTTAAAATTTGTTCACAAACCAAAAAATGTTCGGTTTTAAGAAATATGTTCCTGGTTTCAAAATTTGTTAAAATGTTCAAAATGCATTCAAGTTTCAAAATTTGTTCAAAATTTAAAAAATGTTCGCATTCTAAAATTTTGTTCACGTATTAGATATTGCTTAGGAATTTTCAAATATGTTCCCATTTTAAAAAATTGTTCACAAAATTTGAAAACTTTTCCCATTTTCAAAATTTGTTCGCAAATTCAGAAAACTTTTACGTTTTTCAATTGTGTTCACACATTCAAAAAAATCTCGGATTTTCAGAAAATGTTCATGTTTTCCAAAATTTACTCACAAATTTTCAGAAAATGTTGCCATTTTCCAATATTTTTGCTAATACAAAAAATATTTGGGATTTTAAAATTATATCCGATTCAAAAAGAAACTCCATTTGAAAAGTTGTACGCTATTTCAAATTTTACTCGCAAATTTATAAAATCCTTGCATTTTCAATAAATATTTTGGAAAAAAATTCGTGCTTTACAAATAAAATGAATTTTTAAAAAATGTTTCCATTTTCAATTTTTTATTCACATATATAAAAAATCTTCAGCATTTTCAAATTGTTCACAGGTTCAAAATTTTATTTTTCATTTCAAAACTTGTACCTGTTTTCAAAATTTGTTCGCCAATTTTAAAAATTATTCGTGTTTTCCAAAAATGCTGCGGAATTGGAGAATTTGTACACATTTTACAAAATATGTTTCCATTTTCAATTTTTGTTCGCGTGTACAAAAAATCTTCAAGATTTTAAATTGTTCTCAGATTCAAAATATTTTTCTGCATTTCAAAGATTGTACCCATTTTCATATGTTGTTCACCAATTAAAAAATGGTGGCCTTTTCAAATTATGTTCTGGAAGTTGCAAAATTATTAGGTTTTACAAAAACTAGCAAGATGCTCGTTCATTGCACGGAACATCAAGATGCATTTTTTTTTATAAAACACCTATTGTGATTGACCCATACAGGAGAAATCCCATGTGTAAAAACTAATGATATCTTGAGAATTTCATCGGGAAAATGGTATCTCAGGAATTTTATCGAGAAAATGATATCTCGAGAAAGACAAGAGATAAGGTGAGGAGGAATGGGCGCGTGATGGTGACTGGTGGTCGGACTGGGCGAAGGCATGGGGATGGACGGCGCCGGCAGGCAGCAACGGTCACCATGCCAGATTGTTTCAGAGACTTCTTTTTTTAATTGCTCAGCAATGAGGTTGTGGAAGATAAGGATGAACGAGGCAAGGCCTTATCTGTAAATGCGATGAGAGGTGCGGGTATCTTTTGTAAAATTGTCATAGTTTGTTTTCTATCCGTCAGATATAGATCGAACGGTCTATAATACAAGATGGCAGGCACACCATCATCACCAACTCGGTTTTTTATATTTTACAAAAAAAGTTCAGGAAATTTTAAAATATTTGTGTTATAGAAAATTGTTTATATTTCAAACGATGTAAACAATTTCAAGTTTTTTTTACAATTTCAAAAAATGTTCGGAAATTTATAATTTCTTTGCAGTTCCAAAAGATGTTCGAAAATTAAAATTTTGGTTCACGTTTGCCAAAAAGTATTCATAATTTCAAAAAAGTGTTTACATTTTTACGCAATGCTCAATTTATGCCGCTGTTTTTAGTTCATTTGAATTCGGGCCACACATTTGTCATGAAGGCTTAGTAGATGGTGTGGTTAGCACGACGCGTTCACAAACTAGTGGTCTGTAGTTCTAATTCCACATCGGGCGCTCTTTTCTTTTTACCCATTTTTGTCCCGACTGCTTGAGTGAGTTCAATGGGCCGGCCCTGTCGCGCACAGCTTGTGCGAAAGAACGTCCTTTTGACGCAAAATGCGTCACATAGGTGCTCCCGTGGTCCGACGCCGCGTCTACTGCCATCATTATTGAACTACTGTCCTGCTATTTGAGAAATGAGGTATTTACATGTTTTTGATTCCATAGGTACATTATTTGTAGCTCCTAACTTAGGCTAAAAGATATTTTTTTTCTATCTGTAATGGGAGCAAGCACGTATGAGTGCAGCAACTCTAGAGGTGGGCAGCAAATGTCGCGTCCATACACGGCCAGATACGGCCCCATCAAACTACAACACCTATGCATTGTGTAACTCATCGAAATCCTGGAAAATGAGGACAAACTAACATTTTTTTCCTAAAATGATAAAATCTATTGTAAAAGTTCATCGAAAGTACAAAGCATCTCAAACATAATAAAAATTATATTAAAATTTTGAGATTATCGAACGACCATTATTGCCGCCAAAATGAGTCGCCGATGCACCGATGTCGTCGCTCCCCTGCCGGAGTCGACTTGACATTGTAGACAGTTCGAAAGTCTTCATGCACGTGCCAAAGGACCAACACCTTGGAGCCACAGTCGCCACCGTTAAATCTTGACATAGATTTAAAGCACCTAACATCAAATCTCACCACATGACGAGAAACCCAACCTCACCGCCCCAAGAAGACGACATGAATCTACGTCGGAGCTCTATCGATTACACCCAGACGTACGAACTCGAGGAGGATCGGAGTCTGGAAGACAAACTCAAAGAAGAAGTGTCATCATCCACCCGAGCGCCGCAACTGCGAGGGCTAAAAAACCAAACCTAAACTACTAACCGGAGCGAATGCATCAGGATTCCTCTTCCCGCCATCGACCGACAGAGCAACAGGCAGAGAGAGGCTAATCCATAGGATTGTTGCTCGAGAGTTCGCTCTAGCCGTCTAGGGTTAGAGAAAAAAATTCTTATTGAGTACTCCCTCTGTCCATAAATATTCGTCGAAGAAACGAATAAAAGTGGATGTGTACTAAAATATGTCTAGATATATCAATTTCTTCGATAAATATTTCTGGAGCAGACGACTCAAATAAGGATGGAGCAGAATCTGAACAAAAGGGTACAACGCGAAAAGAAGAACAAAATATGCCACAGGAAGCAGAAGGAGAACAATAAAAGAACAACACTGGACATGACATATCTTCCAGCATCGAAGCAGGCAAGACAATAGAAAAATAATTGCTATCTTGTGATCTTTGTGACTTGGAATTATTTACATTAAATTCAAAATCATCGCAAGCACAATGGAGAAAGGGGGCAAAGATAGCGATTCCGTCAACAAAGACATCGATGACCTGTACAACGCTGTATGCAAGCCATGGACAAAGAGGGAAATGTAAGTTCATGCAACTAACACAGAAAACATTTTTACACACGATCATTTTGACTGTATCATGTGTGAACACATTTTTCTAAATATACTTTGCAGGGATCAATTTTTCATTACAACGAACAAGTTTGATGTAAATCTAGGCCATGTCTCCGAAAGCTTCAAGGTCGGTAAATCAGTACGCACCGAAGCAATCGAGCCCATGCTAACAATCTTGAGAAAACAACTCAATGACACACGGAGAAAGATTCTGTCGTTAAGCAGCACTGTAAGTAAATATCACGGCAAAAAAAATCACGTTTAAAACAATATATATGACTTTATAAATAGATAAACTTCCCCTATAGCTGAACTGACAAATTCCCTTTGTATATCTGTGACGAAACAAACATCACTCAATAAGGGAAGCCGACGACGAAGATCCAGTGTGCTACAAAAATAATGATCAACAACACATTACAAAAAAGTTACTACCTGCAAGACTCAGATCATTTTTCAACATGCAAGAAGAAGAAAAACTGCAAGATTATAACATGGTAAGGAGATTAGCTGTTTCAAAAACAAAACACAAATTGTGTATATGTTATGCAAAGTTGTCTTTTTATTTTATGTTTCTAAATATAAGCAGATTTCCAAATGTTTTCTTTTTATTTTGTGTTTTGCAGTTCCTTCTACCATGTTCGTTGTGCGGGTTTGAGCAAGACGAAACTATAAGTCATTACTTCACCATCACAGTTAACATGCAAAAACAGCACTTTGAACTCCTTGACTCTTCAACTGCATACAGGCACAATAGAATTCTTTAACAATGTATTAATGAAAATCTAGAAACACATAAGCACAGAGCTACAACTTTCAGAAAAAAGCATCGACCATTTCAAAAAGGTCAAACTGCAGGTGCCACTTCAACAGAACACATGTGTCGAACGAGCACATTTCTGACCTTCTGCTCTAGTCTAGTACTAGTTTGCTTAATCGTCAATTTTAGCTTCAAGGGAGTAATATTCGTCATTTACGGTAGCGCTAAACTGCGCGAGCACGCATAATTCCTTATCATACGCGCAGGTCCTAATTAGGCAGGCCGCTCTAACCTCCTCATCCGCTCACGAACGAAGGTAAAATTCATAGAAGAAACAGTAATGCTTTACTGGTTCATGTATGTCCTGCTTACAACCGTCGCTAATTTTGACAGTAAAATTGGTTGATGAAATGGTAATGCTTTACCACTTCGGATGAACTAGCGTTCAGTCTGTAGCATCGTAAACCTATGAAACATGGTAATATATGTAATATTTACTACAAGTGCCTTCCTCTTGTAATCATGTAGTAACACATTACTATGTAATGATGGTAATTGTGAAACCGTGTAGTGATGGTAACTGTGTTACCATGTAGTAACCGGTTACTACGTATCATTATCTAATTTACGATGGGCTTGGAGCACACTACAAGCTGCCCAGTTATTTTATTCGTTATGACATTACCACGATTAATTATGATCCAATAAGTGGCTCTTGCCAGGGGAGACTCATGAGCGGAGGATGGAGGTTGGGTTAGACAGCGCGCTCGCACCAGTGGGTGGCCGGAGAGTACGTTAAACTTATCATACGCTCAGGCTCAGTTTAGCGAACATATATATATATCGTTACTAGCAACCATATGTGGACAGTCAATGCAAGTAATGTTGTTACTATTCCGTGCAGACTCAGTACAAGTTGGTTGGTATTAGCTACCATGAGGTAGGTAGTAATGACATTACTACATATTTTTACCTTTGTTACTATCGATTTAAGGAGGTATGTAGTAATGGCGTTACTAGATTTTTTCTCTGTTACCAACGATTTACTGTTAGGGTAGATAGTAATGACATTACTACATTTTTGCCCTTTCTTACGATCGATTTACCACATGGATGTAGTAATGGAATTACCATGTTACGATCAGTTTACCGCATCGACCAGGATGGTTGGCTTAGACTAGTTAGAGGAAGGGTCGGTTAGTGGTGCGCTTCACAGTGGTCAGAGCGTACGTTTACTTACAATGCGCTCAGGCTTAGTTTAGCGTGTCTATATATATATATATATATATATATATATATATATATATATATATATATATATATATATATATATGGTAAAAAATGATCAATTATATTCGGTTTTTATAAGAGTGTCTAAGGCCGATGTTCCTTCAGTTACTAGAAAAGAAAGATGAATCATATAAAACCAATACGTGCTACTCTTCTAGCAATACATCAGTATATGCATGATAGATGTTGTTTTCCCTTCTTTTTTGAGATGGGTATGTTTTTTCTGTTGAATAAACCATCCTGATGCAGTTTTTTACTGTGAGTAGTTGATTTGACTTACTACCGTTCTTTCCTGAATACTCTTTTGTCTGCAATATGAAGGTGGTTCTGAGTAGGGAATTGAGAAGGTGTCCAACTTTTAGCAACCTAAGACCTTGTCCCTTGGTGAATGGTGTATGGCCGCTGATTTCGATGCATTAATTTTCTTGCTACAACATTCACCTAATATAAAGAGGCTTTTTCTCCAACTTAAATTGGTATGTGCGATTACATATTTGGTGTATGCTACTTGATCCTTGACTTCATTGCTCTTAGTTTTTTAGTATCTGATCGCACACTTAATGACAATTTGGTTAATGTGCTAAAGAACTTCAGCACAAGGAAGGCATTGGAAACAGGTATCAAACTACATGGAAGATCATTTACTTGCAAAGAACTTAAAATGGTCAAGATCAAATGTTCAAAGGACGATGGGAGAGTCCACACCTTGGCACATATGTTCAGGGCAAATGGTATACCGCTAGAGAATATTTATGTGCGTCGGAGTGGGAATGCTTGTGAGTCATACCTTTTTCTTCATAACCATTTTGTATTTACTTGCAATATCAGTATTTCCTTACTGCTTTATATGTGTATATGCTATTTACTGAGATGTAGAGAGCACATTGCCTTGTTCATGAAAAGCTAAATACGTATAAATGGGCATATAATCTGCTTAGTGTATCATCGATATTCTGTTAAATTAAAAGATGTTCTTTCATACATGGTCCTAATCTACAGTCATCTACTTTTTGATATTTCTACCAGATCTCCGTGGCCAGAAGTTTATGAGAGACCTCGCCAAGCAAGAACTGGATGAATGTGGGGATGACTGGATGTAACATCCAGAAGTTTGCGAGGGGTCTTCTAGATATTAAATCCTGCCGACGATCGACCATCCATTATGTAGTTAGCAAGGTGCAGTAAGAACCCTTGATCTCCATGCAGTACTGATGATGCTTTCAAAGCTTCACCCGATCTTTTGACGTCCTTTTTAGGAGCATGGGCTACAAATCGTTGGGATGTTCTTCCTATACTACAAACTAATTCATCTGTGTGGTCTGTAGTAAAATTTGCTTTCTTACAAGAACAGAAAAATAAATTATGGATGCCCCATGCCTGAATTGTGGTGCAGCTGAGATACGCTTCGTTATTTCACTCCGACAGTATGACTATAGGGTTTTTTATCTTCGGAAGTTTAATACAGTTGTATATTGAAATCAATGAAAAATTGAAAATTTGAAATGCGTTTCACATGCAGTGAAAAGGAAATACACTTCATATACAACAGGTTGAATATTGAAGTAAACTTGATGCTCTGCAATCATGTGTGCCTACAACTATGAGCGGCGAGGTATTTTCTCTCAGAATAACAAATATTAACACCTGAAAAAATACACTGCATTTTTGTTGTTGAAAAAGGACACTGTTAATAACATGGTGAATTTCACATTTTACCCATTGTTTGTGTATTTGTGATAGTATTTGCCCCATTTAAATTTTCGGCCACATCGTACCCCAAAATTGTTGTGCCGTGTCGTGTTTAACCCAATTTAACACTTTGCTCTGATTTTAACCAGTTGGGCCCCCTTGTCAAGATGATGTGTGTGATGGCCAGTATTCCAACTAGGAGTCTAGGAAGCGTAAACCAGATGGGACTATCCTCTACCCACCTAATCGGACTTGCGCCCCGTCTGCCTAATTGGCAAAACCTTGCCCCATGGCAAATCTTGTTTTGGTTGTCGCCCGACGGCTCCTCTTTGCCGCCCTTTATTCTCTTTGTCCCACCGCTTGTGGTCCCATAGAGTGGGTCTGGCTTGACCAAACCAGAAAATATGGTGCAGAGCCAGGGTGGTTTTATGGGTTGTGCTGGCGAGATATAAGAGCAACTCTAGCAGAGTGGTCATAACCGTGCATTTGAAAAGCGGCGTGAACGTGGCGCCCATTTCTGCCTAGGCTGCCATCGACATTCAGTCAAAATACTCAAGGGCGGTGGGTAGGCGGGCACGGACGACGACTGATTTAGCCTTTCGGTGCGCGTCATCCTCGATCCACTTGAAGTAGTCCCACATCCTCCCACAGAACCCTCTCTCGGTGTGGACCTCTTTGGTCTTGCTAGGGAGGACGTGACTACATCGACATGGTCGATGAGATTGAGTGTGGCGGCAGGGGTGGAGAGGGCAGGGTGGCGGCCGGTGAAGGGGGGCGGTGAGGTGAGTGTGTTGGCGATGGGAATGGGGGAGAGAGGTTAAATGTGGTGCTGATGGCGAAGGTAATGGGTTCATATACCCGCGAAATGGGCGTGTTCCGGCTGGAAATTGGGGCTAA
Organism: Triticum dicoccoides; assembly: GCF_002162155.2. NCBI lineage: Eukaryota > Viridiplantae > Streptophyta > Magnoliopsida > Poales > Poaceae > Triticum > Triticum dicoccoides. The sequence continues at coordinate 127,007,845 of NC_041383.1, read as the reverse complement.
TTTGCCACGTGCCGGAGGGGAACGTGACGAAGAGCATTAGTTGGCACTCTTCCAGGTGGATACGTGGTTGCAACATTGTCAGGGCGGAAGCGGCAACTGCACGGGCGACACCAGCATTGATCGGGCTGCATGCGGGAGGAAGAGACCGAACCAAAACTTTCCTCCCGCTCGAGCAGTTGGTGGATGACGCATGCTCCAAACCAATGACCCACATTATTTGAAGGGTTGAATATGGAGCACCCTTCAATGCAGGCCGAAGATCGGATGACTAGTATGCTAAAATGACATTCTCAGTCAAAAGTCGCCATATTGGTCGGGGACTGCTATAGAATTATGTCTCTTAGTCGCAAAAATAGAAAACTGGAAGCTGGACCACTGGATTGATGGATGGCACGGACTCAATGGGACGGATGTGTACGCAGAAATGCACGCTTCTGTGCAAAAAGGACCCTCATTTCTAACGAATTTGCTCCCGTGATAGTCCTAGCACTGATAGGGAAGGAGGCAGCGAAACGGAAAAGGGCAAGTGTTGACCTAAGACATGAAATGACAAAAATGCCCTCGGCGGGGCATAGAAATAACAGGCGGTGGCACGCTGGAGGGCACAGTACTCATTGCGGCAGTGTTTTTGGTTTGATCCGACGGCCGAGGTCTTCCGGGAGCGAGATCGAATGGTCAAAAATGCATCAAGAAATCGATCCGACGGCCGAGAGTGCCTAAGCTCTAAGAAAGCGCAGGGGCGCCCACGGTTCTTATTTCAGGATTTGCTCCCATGATAGTCCCATCTGACCATCTCCCTTGTTGCTTCGCGGTGGCGCTACAGATCCGGTGCCAAGCACATCCCTTCCCTTCCCCAGCTGCTCCGACTCAAGGCCGCCATCGGACATCGCGCCCCACATCTCCGTGCAACAACTGGCCGTCGTCGCGACGGTGAGCTCCACGGCGGGGCCGGGCCCCGCCAGCGTAGGTGCCTTCGAGGCACCGCGTGACGTTCACCGTGCCCGCCTCTGGCACATCTACGACGTGGATGAGCTCACGCCGTCCGCGCCCAAGCTGCAAGGTGGCCACCTCTCCCCTGCTTTCCTTTCCGGCAACGCCGCCCCTATGTACAATCATTTTATTACTATTTTGGGTAGTGGATTTGGAGAATTTGTGACATTCCACTCCGCAGTTTGTTTGTGTCAGTTTCCTTAACAAACGGCAATGCACTCCATATCCTTTGATGAAGGTTTAAAAACGCCTTCAACTTTGTACTACAAGTCAGGCTCATATACTAGTGCATGCTTGTACAGGAACCGATCAAGTGCTTCTGCTAGCTCTTGTGTACGTGAGTGTCTCTTGGCGGAATTCACTTTTGGCCATCTCAAGCCGACTCTCTTGGTATGTTATGTTCCGTTCCATCATTCAAAATCCTGACTGACAAGGCTGAGCCCCGTGGTGTCGCTAAACCTGCATGCAGATCTTCCGCTCGACGAAATGCACCGGAGCACCACCCAGCGCCCGGGCCACCGCCGCGGTGCAGGCCGGGCTGCCGCCAAGCGCGACCACCTCAGCGCCCTCCCAGACGAGCTCCTGCACCACATCATGTCATTCTTGAAGGCGTGGGAGGTGGTCCACACCTGCGTGCTCGCGCGGCGGTGGCGCCACCTCTGGGCGTCCGTGCCCTGCGTCAATCTCCGCGTGCACCCCTCCACTGGCCGCTACGGCGACCCGCCTGAGAAGTTCCGCGACTTCGTGCACCGGCTCTTCCTCCTACGTGAAGCGTCAGCCCCCGTGGTCATGCTCCGCCTGCGGTCGAGCGACGAAGAAGCTGGCTTCACCGATGACGACGCCAGCGTGTGGATGAGGGCCGCCATCAAGCGCAACGCGCGGGTTATCCATCTCACCGGGTGTTGCTCGGAGATCGCGTCGTTGGACCGCGTGTCGTTCATCTCTTGCCACCTCAAGGTCTTGAAGTTGTCGTATGCCATGCTCGACTACAGGATCCTCCGGCAGCTTTCTTCTAGCTGCACGTCTTTGGAAGTACTAGGTCTGAAGGATTGCTTGGTGGCGGGCCCTAGGATCGTGTCCGCCTCTTTGAAGACTTTAATCATGCTCGAATGCGAGATCAGTTGCGCCTTCTCCATTGCTGCTCCGAATCTCCTACTTCTGCACCTCATCACACCTTACGTCCGAGTCCCATCGTTCAAGAATTTGGGGTCACTTGTCACAGCTACTATCATACTTGATGACTCTTTCTTGGGTGATGACAATGAATACATCAGTGATGAAGATTACTGTTGATGGAACTACTGATGACGACGGGGATGATAGCGACGATAATGATTGGACAGAGAGCTCGAAGATTCATGATGAGTCTTCCTTGAGTGATAATGTTGGATATGATGATTTTATAAGGTTTGGATATAGACATGGTTTTGCTGAAGGAATTTACAGGCATGACCGTTACAAGGATAATTATAACTATGGTGGTGATATTGACAACGATGACAATACCTATGCATACAGTGAGATTGCAAATGATGCAAAGTATGGCTACAAAGGTAAAGGCCTGATTTCCAGTAAAGACAGTATCTATGGTGGATATAGAGAATGCAATGATGCGAAGATTTTAGGTGGCCGTCATATTCTTCAGAGTCTTTAAAGTGCTAGAACTTTGGAGTTGTTGACTAATGCTGGAGAGGTATAGCTGTCACAACCTTTTACTATTTTCTCTATCCTCGAGTATATATGAAAATTTCCTTGATATAGCCATAATTTTTTTTCCTTAACAACTTTTTTCTGATGTTTGCAAAAGAAATTTATGTTGCTCCCAACAGAATACACATGTACAATGAGCACACTTCTTACATAAGTACCAATACCTGGTTAGAAAGGCACAGTTGACTTGGAGAAGAGTTCAGATCAAGAAATTAGTACTAGCTCATTTCTTCATCAAATGTAGTAGGTGAAATCAATGAGATATGGAAGTACGAAGCTTCAAAAGAGCATTATATATTATTTCAGATTATTGTTTGTTATTTTTTATATTCTTGAAGTAGTGTATCTTTTTAAATGATTATTGTTCAAATCGTTGTGTAATTAATTATTTTGAGTCTGGGTACCAGTATAACGGCAATGTCCCCGAAAGTGCTCTTATGAGCCCGAGCACACCTGCACACTTTATCACATCCGTCTGCTTTCTTCCAGATTGACACTCCCGCTTGTACTTTAGCTCGTATAGGGAGTCCTACATGATTATTTCTTTGAGCGATGGCCCACCTCTGTGTCGCATTAATTACACCTGCGCCCGTCAAGTACTTTCCGGCCCAGATAAAATATGACGTGCTAGACCGACATCCTATACCTTCCTGAGCCGTCTACCCACTGCCACGTTGCTGCAATTAATACTTTGATCTGCCACCAAGGAAACCAAGCCCTCTGTCTTTGACCTCCTTCTGCAAGATCACCGCCGACCGCCTGTTAAAAAATAAATAGATCATGACCGCTGCCGGACATGGCGAACAACTTTTTCAGGTCGCACTATGCATCACAAGTTGTCGTCGCAAGTACTAATGCAAATTCTTTTTATTCATAGCTAAAAAGTAGGTACGTACTAACACAAGCAAATAGTAATTGCAGCATCGCTTGTTCAGATCATAGTCTCACAGACACTAGTTCATGAAGTCTCGGCACAGTGTGACCACAAGCACTTCCACACTACTCAAGCGGGATGGATGCTAACATGTCACAGCTGGCTCAAAATAGTGGTTCAGATTTAACACATACATAATGGTAGGCTACCACACAATGGGATTACAAGCACAACCACATCAGAAACTGGGATGAAAGCTAACAAGTAACAAGTACCCGCGAACCGTAGGCACAGCTTCAGGTTCCAACCAAAAACTTATCACTGAGTAATAGAAGCACATTAATTCACTCGCACAAAAAAAAAGTCCCACCCAAAAGCAACCACATGGTACCAAATCAGCACTCCCACATCAGAAGAAGACTTTCTCGATCATGAAGTTGGGCAACTCACCCATGTTACCTCTCATGGCAACTCACCCATGTTACCTCTCATCGAGATCACCTCATATGCAATTGACCTCCTAAGATAGTGATGTCGGATCTGCACATTCCACCACCATAGGGTCAAAATCACAAGCAGTATGAATGCAAACATGAAGACTAATCTTAGCGCTCACCGGTTTAAGTTGTTAACCAAGACTAATGTAATTGTCCAAACTCCTTGATGTAGTCCTCTCCCGTCAGCAAAGCGAATGTTGGAACCATGTGCTTGAACCATATCCTGCAAATGGCAACCTCAGTGAGTACTGAAGCTACCATGATTCATTTCGAATTTAATAACGCTAATCCCTTAGTTACACTCACTTGCTAAGATCCATGTTGGTACATGACAGGATTTGTCATAGAAAATCGTCACCTCTCCTGCATTTGGCTCTTCATGCTTCAAAATCGGCTTTCCATCAGAATTTATCCCCCATATCACCTTACACAATTGTCCTCACCATACCAACTTGCAACCTTAGGTTCCTCGACATCAGTTCGGACACTAGACCTGTCCCCCTCCGACAATCTGTGCTTCGATTACCTATCAAGCATTGCGTCATCATCAGTCATATTCCTTGTTAGAGCAATTAACCCGTAGATCTACTTCCACATATCTATTGCAAAAATCCCCCCATTACCAGCAGATGATGTATCATTCTGGAATGCAGACACTGGTATTTGTGCCTCATCGACGCTCTCATCTTCATGTCATCGGAGCTGTCTGATGCTGGAATGTGTTGCACAGTCCTCAAGAACTGGACTCTCTTCCATCATTTTCAATTCTTTTTGTTGACACATCTGTTGCCATGACGCCACATTTGTCGGCCTTGCATGCTAGTTAGCTTGAGCTACAGCACCTTGGGTCACTGTTTCAATAGCTACAATTGTTTCGGGAACTTCTCTAGCTGTACACTTGTACTGCTTCTTTCGAATTTGGTACCTGACATCAAACGACGACCTCCTTAGAACAATCGCATATTTTCTCTACTAGTTATATGAAAGACCATATCAAACTCCATAAGCAACTCCAATGGTAGATACCCAATTCAGGCACTTATTGACTTATGATACATCAACCCCATCTGAGCTCAGTTCTGTAACATTCGAGTGTTCACCTGGCGCACTCCTAACATAAAACTTACCTAAGCTATTTACCACTAGTTTATATGATGAAGTTACAACATAGTAAATTGCTAAATTTTCCTTTTAGATCACCATCAATGTCTGCTTGCTATATTAAAAATTCATGTATGTATGCACTTCCCACTAGAGTAGCCGTATTTTCTATCTCTGTACCAGGAAATAAACATATATATCAATCTACTCCCTCCGTACCTAAATATATGACGTTTTGGTAGGCCAGTTTAGTCTACCAAAACATCATATATTTAGGTACAAAAGGAGTAGCATATAAGATAGCTGGGTTCATAAACCAATAAATCTAAAAGGCACATCTCAGGTAACAAGGCTCTGTGTATGTGATCGGCACGCGCGTCGCCACATCGATGAAAGGCAAGTTCATTATTGCAGCAGGCACATTATTTTTATCAGGCCACACTGGCCAAACTGCCAACAAGGTATTTCTGGTTATCGTGTGATAACGACAAAGCACAAATACATGCTGCAGTCAATCCTCAATTCTAAGATGTCGCACTCCTGAAGAACGGATTACAATTTTGTAAGAAACTCGCGTGAAAGACTGGCGAAATGCGTATGATTTTGCCAGTGAATTTTATAATGTTGTAAGCAACTCCTGAAGATCGTGTGAAACCCTTTTTTTCTAAACTGAATTTTATACATCCATTGAGTACCCATTGTATTATGGAATACCAAAATTTGGCCAGTAAAAATCTATCCTCAATGGGACTGCTCTACCCCTGGCCATGGATGAATTTTATCCACTATGCCTATATACGGGAACAGTGACCTGAATACCAACATCCAAAATCACAGCCGGAAGTAAGTTCATACCTACGAGCCCATCCAGTAAACTGTGGGTTCATCTTGCCGGTGGAGAGCTCGGACGCTTAGTGGGATCCAATTCGAGGGATTTTCTAGGTTCATTAATCAAGCCTTTTGGGGTGAAATTTCCCTTTCTGCCAGTCTGCCGCCACCACTACTTGGGTCGCACAGATTTGTCCGTCCCTGCTCAGCTCTGGGGCCGCCGCGTGCTGCAGCTCGCCGACGCCGGCGACGGGCTAATGCAGCGGCGCCATCGGGACATCGCTATCATTGACCTCCTCAAGCACCGTGAATCTGCTCCGACAGATGCGGAAACGGAAAGTCAATCGCAGGGAAGGAATTCATCACAAATCTGTACTGCGGGAAATAGGATCTGTACGTTACCTTTTAATTGGCTGCATCAGGAATTCTATCTCCTGCTCATCGGCGACGGCCCATTCCCACGGTGGCTGAGATCCCAGGAGACCCGACCTCGCTAATGGTACGATGGAGTGCCTACAGGAAGCAGAGCACTCCCACTCCTCCACCTCGTAGTTACTACTACCAACGAGGAAAGTGTTTTTCCTGTTCCATGGATCAGAACATCGACGAACTTCCTGAGCCACGGCTCGCCTCCCGCAGGCTGACGGCGGCTGGTTCTCCGTTCTTTCCTCGGGGACAGCTCACAAATCCCCATGCCCGTATTCCTCAATTTACATCATTAACTCGCATCCCGTATTCCACCCATGAATTAACTGCACCCCATCCGTGCCGATAAAGAGCTCATATGTGCTCGTGTGCAGAAACTCCGTGTCCCAATGTCCCTTCACATTATAGAAAAGAATGAGGAATCATATTTTACCAATAGGTACTAATCATGGTAACACATCACTGTATGTCTTAGTTCCTTTTTCGTGATGGGTATGTTTGTTTTCTTCTCTGCATATTAAATATATCTCTTGTATTCAGTATATAAAGTATAGAATTGATTCAAATTACTATGTTTATTTGCTGAACACTCTGTTGGGGAACGTTGCAGAAAATTAAAATTTTTCCTACGGTTTCACCAAGATCCATCTATGAGTTCATCTAAGCAACGAGTCAAGGGAGTGAGTTTGCATTTACATACCACTTGTAGATTGCGTACGGAAGCGTTCGAGGGAGCAGTGATGATGGAGTCGTACTCGACGTGATTCGGATCACCGATGACCAAGTGCTGAACGGACAACACCTCCTCGTTCAACACATGTACGGTACGGGCGACGTCTCCTCCGTCTTGATCCAGCAAGGAGGAAGGAGAGGTTGAGGAAGACAGCTCCACCGGCAGCACGACGGCGTGGTGTTGGTGGAGAAGCAGCACTCCAACAGGGCTTCGCCAAGCTCGTGACGGAGAAGGAGAGGTATTGGGGAGGGGAGGGGTTGCGCCTTGGCTTGTGTGTGCAGCCCTCCCCTCACCCCTCTATTTATAGGGGAAGGGGCAAGGGGGGCCGGCCCCTCTAGATGGGATCTAGAGGGGGGCGGCGGCCAGGGAGGGGGGACTTGCCCCCCAAGCAAAGGGGGCGCCCCCTCTAGGGTTCCCCCCCAACCCTAGGTGCATGGGCCCAAGGGGGGGCGCCCAGCCCTCCAGGGGCTGGCTCCTGCCCCACGCAGCCCATGTGGCCCCCCGGGAGGGGTGGCCCCTCCCGGTGGACCCCCGGACCCTTTCGGTGGCCCCGGTACAATACTGATATGCCCCCGAAACTTTTCGGTGTCCGTTTGAGAACTTCCCATATATAAATCTTTACCTCCGGACCCTTACGGAACTCCTCGTGACGTCCGGGATCTCATCCAGGACTCCAAACAACATTCGGTATTCACATACAAGTCTTCCTAATAACCCTAGCGTCACCGAACCTTAAGTGTGTAGACCCTACGGGTTCGGGAGACATGCAGACATGACCGAGACGGCTCTCAGGTCAATAACCAACAGCGGGATCTGGATACCCATGTTGGCTCCCACATGCTCCTCGATGGTGTCATCGGATGAACCACGATGTCGAGGATTCAAGCAACCCCGTATATATACTATTCCCTTTGTCAATCGGTACGTTACATGCCCGAGACTCGATCGTCGGTATCCCAATACCTCGTTCAGTCTTGTTACCGGCAAGTCACTTTACTCGTACCGTAATGCATGATCCCGTGACCAAGCACTTGGTCACTTTGAGCTCATTATGATGATGCATTACCGAGTGGGCCCAGAGATACCTCTCCGTCATATGGAGTGACAAATCCCAGTCTCGATCCGTGTCAACCCAACAGACACTTTCGGAGATACCTGTAGTGTACCTTTATAGTCACCCAGTTACGTTGTGACGTTTGATACACCCAAAGCACTCCTACGGTATCCGGGAGTTACACGATCTCATGGTCTAAGGAAGAGATACTTGACATTGAAAAAACTCTAGCAAAAACGAACTACACGATCTTGTGCTATGCTTAGGATTGGGTCTTGTCCATCACATTATTCTCCTAATGATGTGATCCCATTGTCAATGACATCCAATGTCCATAGTCAGGAAACCATGACTATCTGTTGACCAACGAGCTAGTCAACTAGAGGCTCACCAGGGACGTATTGTGGTCTATGTATTCACACATGTATTACGATTTCCGGATAATACAATTATAGCATGAATAAAAGACAATTATCATGAACAAGGAAATATAATAATAATGCTTTTATTATTGCCTCTAGGGCATATTTCCAACAGTCTCCCACTTGCACTAGAGTCAACTAGTAGAACGCCCGTGCGTTGCTACGGGCTATAATGCATACATAAATGAATCAAACAAATGTTTAAGGTCACCTCTAAGGTCGAAGCTTATTTCTCCCTCATACATTATGGCGTGTTTGAGGCTCCTCGAAATTCAACCATCTAGACAGTCGGAGATCCCCCAATCCAGATCATATGTGGGGAGAAATGTGATTGTCCGGACTATGGGCCATGCTATATATCTCCAATACGCAGGCCGAACACAAAAACCTATCCCATGACACACCCTTCTCCTTTTTCTGTCGGACCCTATCTTTCCCGCACGGTTTCCGGCTGCAGCGGGATATTTCTCGCTAGCTGGAGCCCTTTCTTTTAGAAACGGGTGACGCCCACCTCACCTTTGTTGTGTGTTGCCCGTGCATTGCTAAAGGGGCATATATATTCTAGTATTCAACATTAATTTTGTCTAATATATATATTTTAAGGACAACTACATTTGAGCCCTTAGTTGTGTCACACCTGTTTGATTTGCCCCAAAATTCAAAAAACCCTCGTTTCTGTCCAGCTTGTTCCATCCTCTTATACTTTTGCCCTTTCACCGTTTGACCGAAACTTTGAAAATTTCATAACGAATTCATACTAACTCCAACAAATACAAATAAGATATCAAAATGTTCAGAACAACATCACCTATATGTGCATGTCATTTGCATTCATGAAAAAAGTGTTCAAAAGCCCCCATCTTAGTTTGACCTCATATGATCTCAGCATGAATAGTTAAATTTAGAAAATGATAAAAAAATAAAAAAATCTGAATTTTTTTGTGGCAAACATTGACTAATAATTAAATAAACTAAATTCCTGACTTTGCAACAGGCTTCTACTGAAAATCTTACAAAGAATTGAGTGTTTGGGAGTTGTTCTAGGTACCTTGTGCTTGATTAAGGGTAGTGGTTGGTCGGCGGATGCAACAGCCTTTGGCCGTCCATGTGTTGTCAGCTGTAGTTCGTAGATCCGTCATGTGTACCCTGTGCCTCATCCGTTAATCGTCAAAGATGAGAAGCTCGATTCCTTTATGAACCCCGTACAACTACTTGTATTACCTTACGCACATGCAGACAATAGCTCCTAGTTAGCACTGAATAAAATTGTTTGCATCAGGGATTCACCAAGTAGTTTGTTTCCCGGCGAGCGACACACAAGTACATCAGGTAGATGGATTATAGAGGTTAAAAGTGCATCGATGTGTTCTTGGGAAAGGGAAAAGAAGAGGGCTGATATACCTTGGCAAGTGGGAGGCGAGATGATCCATACCGGCGAGGCGCACCATGTTCTTGAGTCTGAATAGGCACGGCGGTTTGGCTCCGTCGTGGAGGCGGCTTGGACACGCCAGTGTAGGAGTCCTTGATGGCCTGGAGCTCCATCTCCCACGACGTCTCGGTACGATCGCTAGCGTCACCGCCGCTGGTGGGACGGCGTCGTGGGCGGAGTATGTAAGTGCAGCGGCAACCGGTGTTTGGCTAGGGAGATTTTGATCCCGTTCAATCGCTAGGTAGGACGTGCGCATGGATTGCTGGCAGAACATTGCATCAGGGGCCTTGAATAGGATGGCCGACCGTGGAGGAAAAATTGGATGACAGATCATAGGGTGTTGATTTTTCTGTGTACGTTAATCTGGCCGGCCTTTGGGGTAATTTAAGTTTGTTTAAGAGGAAGCGCTAGGAATCTGATTCCTTGTACGATGGATTTCATGTCAATACGTGTGATGGGCTTGTAAACGTGGCTTGTGCATTAGTATGTTCCTTAATCAGGGGCACAGTTACAAATGTTGACGCATCCAACATTTTAGGAAACTGATCCCTGATTTCTAGTAGGATATAATAAATCCTATAAATCATGTTTTATTTCTAGTAACAAATCGCTCCTCGGTTGTTTCAATGGAAGCATTATCTCTGGTAACAAATCGCTCCCCGGTTGTTTCAAAGGAAGCATTTTTCATGCGATAGAAATCAGGAAGCATCAAATAGGTTCTCAAATACGTATTGAAAATATGCAGATGCCACTAATAATATTACCATAAGCTGTTAACAAATTCCATGTGGCGATCCTTCCATGTGGCATTTAGTTGCTTCATTGCCCTTTCATTGATGCTTTGATATGAAAAACACAAAATGACACATGCTTCCTTACATGTTTAATAAAGCTTCATGGCTCACCATTTGATGCTTCGGAACAAAAATGGTAACCGAAACTCTGTTCAATGGTGTAGAAGCATCTCGATTTGGTGGAAGTTGCATCATACATTACAGAAGCATTTTTCTTATGTGT
>NC_041383.1:126968396-126996724 GCF_002162155.2 Triticum dicoccoides | reverse complement strand
GTGGCATTTAGTTGCTTCATTGCCCTTTCATTGATGCTTCATTAATCAGGGGCACAGTTACAAATGTTGACGCATCCAACATTTTAGGAAACTGATCCCTGATTTCTAGTAGGATATAATAAATCCTATAAATCATGTTTTATTTCTAGTAACAAATCGCTCCTCGGTTGTTTCAATGGAAGCATTATCTCTGGTAACAAATCGCTCCCCGGTTGTTTCAAAGGAACCATTTTTCATGCGATAGAAATCAGGAAGCATCAAATAGGTTCTCAAATACGTATTGAAAATATGCAGATGCCACTAATAATATTACCATAAGCTGTTAACAAATTCCATGTGGCGATCCTTCCATGTGGCATTTAGTTGCTTCATTGCCCTTTCATTGATGCTTTGATATGAAAAACACAAAATGACACATGCTTCCTTACATGTTTAATAAAGCTTCATGGCTCACCATTTGATGCTTCGGAACAAAAATGGTAACCGAAACTCTGTTCAATGGTGTAGAAGCATCTCGATTTGGTGGAAGTTGCATCATACATTACAGAAGCATTTTTCTTATGTGTAGGAAGAAAAATAGAGCAATGTTGGATACACCATTGATAGGTAATTGAATTGCAGGTAGAAAGTATACCAATAATTTTACATATACATTTTGACCGAAGAAAATTATGCTTCCAAAAGGGTGGAAATTTGTTTCCAACAACAATCACTTGTACTTCCAATGTGAACAAAATCTGAATCACGTGTGGCTACTACACATATGGTATCCTTCAACCTGGCCAAATGCAAGACCGCTGGAGCACATCCGACGTAGCATGCATGAGAGCATCGCTACCACGCAGCCACATTGAAAAGGGACCTCATGAGTCTATAGCATGCAGCCCCAATTACAGGCTTCAACGAGCAGAGCACGACCATACCACTTCAAGCAGCAACTACAAAATGTCTGACGAGGAGTAGCAGAGGAAACGAAGGTCTGCACACCGGCGAAATTACAGTGCCACACCGGCCAGATTGGGGATGCAGCGCGACGAACGGATCACAAGGAGCGTTGTGGGGGCATGAAGCACACATGCACATGCTTAGCCATCAAGGTGACATGGTGTGTGCGTTCTTGCCGGAGGACTTGCTGGTCGAACGTAAATGCGGTGGTGCGATAAGAGCGAGGTTGAAGCGAGGAGGATCCAGATGGCAGGTGTGGCAGAGAGGGTGGCGAGGTAGTTGATTAGGGTTTGATGGTGGATGTGAGGATGATTCGGAGGGGTTATATAGTACAGCCAGGCGTTGTTGGATGCATGGCTCCAAAACGATTGGTGAGATGCTGGTCTGACGAAAGCCATGTATTAGACGTCTCACAGGAATAGTTTTCCTTTATATTTATAGCCTTACCATACCTGGATTGATTTATTGCCATATAATTACCATATTCGAAATTTCCGGAGTTATGACCTTACCATACCTGGATGGATTTATTACTATAATAATCATATTTGAGATTTCTGAGTTTATAGCCTTACCATACGCGGATTAATTGTGATTGATTACCATAAATACATTGGGTGTTGCCGGTTAGACGAGAAAAGAGGAAAACCGGTGAGAGGGTGGTGGTGGGAGGTGGGACGAAGAAAAACCAGACGAAAAAAAGCCAGACGAAAATAAATCGTGGAGACTATTCATCAACTCAGATTTCCTTCTCTTTCGCTAAACTCGGGAAATCCTTCCTGCATGTGACGCACGGCCTTAACTGCCCTGCAATCTCCACGATTATCTTCCCTACATACACGTGATTGTTTCCTTCTCATTTGTTAACAGATTGGCTAACACCATTATATATCGGGAGCAAGAAAATCGCCCGAGATATCGCTCCGTTTTATTGAATTGATTGTGTCTGGTTACCTTAAGTTAATTGATTGCGTTTGGAAAGAATTGATTGTCATGCATGATTGCGTTTGGAAAGAATTGATTGTCATGCATGAATCGGGGACATAAGGGGGGAAACGGAACCTGACTGCGTGCGGTGAATGGGGTGGGGTAGGGGTGGGGATGGTGTGATGAAAAAAACCGGTTGAAAAAAACCATGGTAGGTGGGACGAAAAAAAACCATGGTAGGTGGGACGAAAAAAAACCTGGAAGCGAGACTACCAACTGGTGAGATGCTGGTCTGACGAAAGCCATGTATTAGACGTCTCACAGGAATAGTTTTCCTTTATATTTATAGCCTTACCATACCTGGATTGATTTATTGCCATATAATTACCATATTCGAAATTTCCTGAGTTATGACCTTACCATACCTGGATGGATTTATTACTATAATAATCATATTTGAGATTTCTGAGTTTATAGCCTTACCATACGTGGATTAATTGTGATTGATTACCATAAATACATTGGGTGTTGCCGGTTAGACGAGAAAAGAGGAAAACCGGTGAGAGGGTGGTGGTGGGAGGTGGGACGAAGAAAAACCAGACGAAAAAAAGCCAGACGAAAATAAATCGTGGAGACTATTCATCAACTCAGATTTCCTTCTCTTTCGCTGAACTCGGGAAATCCTTCCTGCATGTGACGCACGGCCTTAACTGCCCTGCAATCTCCACGATTATCTTCCCTACATACACGTGATTGTTTCCTTCTCATTTGTTAACAGATTGGCTAGCACCATTATATATCGGGAGCAAGAAAATCGCCCGAGATATCGCTCCGTTTTATTGAATTGATTGTGTCTGGTTACCTTAAGTTAATTGATTGCGTTTGGAAAGAATTGATTGTCATGCATGATTGCGTTTGGAAAGAATTGATTGTCATGCATGAATCGGGAACATAAGGGGGGAAACGGAACCTGACTGCGTGCGGTGAATGGGGTGGGGTAGGGGTGGGGATGGTGTGATGAAAAAAACCGGTTGAAAAAAAACCATGGTAGGTGGGACGAAAAAAAACCATGGTAGGTGGGACGAAAAAAAACCTGGAAGCGAGACTACCAACTGCTCCATTAGGAGTAGAGATAATCTAGTTACATTGTGATGAATCGAACACCCATAGAGTTTTGGTGTTGATCATGTTTTGCTTGCGAGAGAGGTTTAGTCAACGGATCTGCGACATTCAGATCCGTATGTACTTTGAAAATATCTATGTCTCCATCTTGAACATTTTCACGGATGGAGTTGAAACGACGCTTGATGTGCCTGGTCTTCTTGTGAAACCTGGGCTCCTTGGCAAGGGCAATAGCTCCAGTGTTGTCACATAAGAGTTTGATCGGCCCCGACGCATTGGGTATGACTCCTAGGTCGGTGATGAACTCCTTCACCCAAATAGCTTCATGCGCTGCCTCCGAGGCTGCCATGTACTCCGCTTCACATGTAGATCCCGCCACGACGCTCTGCTTGCAGCTGCACCAGCTTACTGCTCCACCATTCAACATATACACATATCCGGTTTGTGACTTAGAGTCATCCAGATCTGTGTCGAAGCTAGCGTCGACGTAACCCTTTACGACGAGCTCCTCGTCACCTCCATAAACGAGAAACATGTCCTTTGTCCTTTTCAGGTACTTCAGGATATTCTTGACCGCTGTCCAGTGTTCCTTGCCGGGATTACTTTGGTACCTTCCTACCAAACTTACGGCAAGGTTTACATCAAGTCTGGTACACAGCATGGCATACATAATAGATCCTATGGCTGAAGCATAGGGGATGACACTCGTCTCTTCTTTATCTTTTGCCGTGGTCGGGCATTGAGCCGAGCTCAATTTCACACCTTGCAATACAGGCAAGAACCCCTTCTTGGACTGATCCATTTTGAACTTCTTCAAAATCTTATCAAGGTATGTGCTTTGTGAAAGACCTATGAGGCGTCTCGATCTATCTCTATAGATCTTGATGCCTAATATATAAGCAGCTTCTCCAAGGTCCTTCATTGAAAAACACTTATTCAAGTAGGCCTTAATGCTGTCCAAAAGTTCTATATCATTTCCCATCAAAAGTATGTCATGTACATATAATATGAGAAATGCTACAGAGCTCCCACTCACTTTCTTGTAAACACAAGCTTCTCCATAAGTCTGCATAAACCCAAATGCTTTGATCATCTCATCAAAGCGAATGTTCCAACTCCGAGATGCTTGCACCAGCCCATAAATGGATCGCTGGAGCTTGCATGCTTTGTTAGCATTCTTAGGATCGACAAAACCCTACGGCTGCATCATATACAGTTCTTCCTTAAGATGCCCGTTAAGGAATGCCGTTTTGACGTCCATCTGCCATATCTCATAATCATAGTATGCGGCAATTGCTAACATGATTCGGACGGACTTAAGCTTCGCTACGGGAGAGAAAGTCTCATCATAGTCAATCCCTTGAACTTGCCGATAACCCTTAGCGACAAGTCGAGCTTTATAGATGGTGACATTACCATCCGCGTCCGTCTTCTTCTTAAAGATCCATTTGTTTTCTATCGCTCGCCGATCATTGGGCAAGTCAGTCAAAGTCCATACTTTGTTTTCATACATGGATTCTATCTCAGATTTCATGGCTTCAAGCCATTTGTTGGAATCTGGGCCCGCCATCGCTTCTTCATAGTTCGAAGGTTCACCGTTGTCTAACAACATGATTTCCAGGACAGGGTTGCCGTACCACTCTGGTGCGGAACGTGTCCTTGTGGACCTACGAAGTTCAGTAGCAACTTGATCAGAAGTACCTTGATCATCATCATTAATTTCCTCTCCAGTTGGAGTAGGCATCACAGGAACATTTTCCTGAGCTGCACTACTATCCTGTTCAAGAGGTAGTACTTCATCGAGTTCTACTTTCCTCCCACTTACTTCTTTCGAGAGAAACTCTTTTTCCAGAAAGGATCCGTTCTTGGCAACAAAGATCTTGCCCTCGGATCTTAAGTAGAAGGTATACCCAATGGTTTCTTTAGGGTATCCTATGAAGACGCATTTTTCTGACTTGGGTTCGAGCTTTTCAGGTTGAAGTTTCTTGACATAAGCATCGCATCCCCAAACTTTTAGAAACGACAATTTAGGTTTCTTTCCAAACCATAATTCATACGGTGTCGTCTCAACGGATTTAGACGGTGCCCTATTTAAAGTGAATGTAGCTGTCTCTAGAGCGTATCCCCAAAATGATAGCGGTAAATCGGTAAGAGACATCATAGATCGCACCATATCCAATAGAGTGCGATTACGACGTTCGGACACACCGTTACACTGAGGTGTTCTAGGCGGCATGAGTTGTGAAACGATTCCACATTTTCTTAAGTGTGTACCAAATTCGTGACTTAAATATTCTCCTCCACGATCCGATCGTAAGAATTTTATCTTTCGGTCATGTTGATTCTCTACTTCATTCTGGAATTCCTTGAACTTTTCAAAGGTCTAAGATTTGTGTTTCATCAAGTAGACATACCCATATCTACTCAAGTCATCAGTGAGAGTGAGAACATAACGATATCCTCCGCGAGCCTCAATGCTCACTGGACCGCACACATCGGTATGTATGATTTCCAACAAGTTGGTTGCTCGCTCCATTGTTCCGGAGAACGGAGTCTTGGTCATCTTGCCCATGAGGCATGGTTCGCATGTGTCAAATGATTCATAATCGAGAGACTCTAAAAGTCCATCAGCATGGAGCTTCTTCATGCGCTTGACACCAATATGACCAAGGCGGCAGTGCCACAAATATGTGGGACTATCGTTATCAACTTTACATCTTTTGGCATTCACACTATGAATATGTGTAGTATTACGTTCGAGATTCATTAAGAATAAACCATTGACCATCGGGGCATGACCATGAAACATATCTCTCATATAAATAGAACAACCATTATTCTCAGATTTAAATGAGTAGCCATCTCGCATCAAACGAGATCCAGATACAATGTTCATACTCAAACTTGGCACTAAATAACAATTATTGAGGTTTAAAACTAATCCCGTAGGTAAATGTAGAGGTAGCGTGCCGACGGCGATCACATCGACCTTGGAACCATTCCCGACGCGCATCGTCACCTCGTCCTTCGCCAGTCTCCGCTTATTCCGCAGCTCCTGCTGTGAGTTACAAATGTGAGCAACGGCACCGGTATCAAATAACCAGGAGTTACTACGAGTACTGGTAAGGTACACATCAATTACATGTATATCAAATATACCTTTAGTGTTGCCGGCCTTCTTGTCTGCTAAGTATTTGGGGCAGTTCCGCTTCCAGTGACCCTTTCCCTTGCAATAAAAGCACTCAGTTTCAGGCTTGGGTCCATGCTTTGACTTCTTCCCGGCAACTGGCTTACCGGGCGCGGCACCATCTTTGCTGTCCTTCTTGAAGTTCTTCTTACCCTTGCCCTTCTTGAACTTAGTGGTCTTATTGACCATCAACACTTGATGTTCTTTCTTGATTTCAACCTCTGCCGACTTCAGCATTGAAAATACTTCAGGAATGGTCTTCACCATCCCCTGCATATTGTAGTTCATCACGAAGCTCTTGTAGCTTGGTGGGAGCGACTGAAGGATTCTGTCAATGACCGCCTCATCCGGGATGTTAATGTCCAGCTGGGACAGGCGGTTGTGCAACCCAGACATTTTGAGTATATGCTCACTGACAAAACTATTTTCCTCCATCTTACAACTATAGAACTTGTCGGAGACTTCATATCTCTCGACCCGGGCATGAGCTTGGAAAACTAGTTTCAGCTCCTCGAACATCTCATATGCTCCGTGTTGCTCAAAACGCTTTTGGAGCCCCGGTTCTAAGCTGTAAAGCATGCCGCACTGAACGAGGGAGTAATCATCGGCACGAGACTGCCAAGCATTCATAATGTCTTGGTTCTCTGGGACGGGAGCGTCACCTAGCGGTCCTTCTAGGACATATTGTTTCCTGGCAGCTATGAGGATGATCCTCAGGTTCCGGACCCAGTCCGTATAGTTGCTTCCATCATCTTTCAGCTTGGTTTTGTCTAGGAACGCGTTGAAGTTCATGTTGACATGAGCGTTGGCCATTTGATCTACAAGACATATTTTTGCAAAAAGTTTTAGACTAAGTTCATGATAATTAAGTTCATCTAATCAAATTATTTTAATGAACTCCCACTCAGATTAGACATCCCTCTAGTCATCTAAGTGTTACACGATCCGAGTCGACTAGGCCGTGTCCGATCATCACGTGAGACGGACTAGTCATCATCGGTGAACATCTCCATGTTGATCGTATCTTCCATACGACTCATGTTCGACCTTTCGGGCTCTGTGTTCTGAGGCCATGTCTGTACATGCTAGGCTCGTCAAGTTAACCCTAAGTGTTCTACATGTGTAAATCTGTCTTACACCCGTTGTATGTGAACGTAAGGATCTATCACATCCGATCATCACGTGGTGCTTCGAAACGACGAACTTTAGCAACGGTGCACAGTTAGGGGGAACACTTTCTTGAAATTATTATAAGGGATCATCTTATTTACTACCGTCGTTCTAAGTAAACAAGATGCATAAAACATAATAAACATCACATGCAATTATATAAAGTAGTGACATGATATGGCCAATATCATATAACTCCTTTGATCTTCATCTTCGGGGCTCCATGATCATCTCGTCACCGGCATGACACCATGATCTCCATCATCGTGTCTTCATGAAGTTGTCACGCCAATGACTACTTCTACTTCTATGGCTAACGCATTTAGCAATAAAGTAAAGTAATTTACATGGCGTTCTTCAATGACTCGCAGGTCATACAAAAAATAAAGACAACTCCTATGGCTCCTGCCGGTTGTCATACTCATCGACATGCAAGTCGTGATTCCTATTACAAGAACATGATCTCATACATCACAATATATCATTCATCATTCATCACAACTTCTGGCCATATCACATCACATGACAATTGCTGCAAAAACAAGTTAGACGTCCTCTAATTGTTGTTGCATCTTTTACGTGGCTGCAATTGGGTTCTAGCAAGAACGTTTTCTTACCTACGAATAACCACAACGTGATTTTGTCAACTTCTATTTACCCTTCATAAGGACCCTTTTCATCGAATCCGCTCCAACTAAAGTGGGAGAGACAGACACCCGCCAGCCACCTTATGCAACTAGTGCATGTTAGTCGGTGGAACCGGTCTCACGTAAGCGTACGTGTAAGGTTGGTCCGGGCCGCTTCATCCCACAATACCGCTGAAGCAAGATAAGACTAGTAGCGGCAAGCAAGTTGACAAGATCTACGCCCACAACAAAATTGTGTTCTACTCGTGCAATAGAGAACTACGCATAGACCTAGCTTATGATGCCACTGTTGGGGAACGTTGCAGAAAATTAAAATTTTTCCTACGGTTTCACCAAGATCCATCTATGAGTTCATCTAAGCAACGAGTCAAGGGAGTGAGTTTGCATCTACATACCACTTGTAGATTGCGTACGGAAGCGTTCGAGGGAGCGGTGATGATGGAGTCGTGCTCGACGTGATTCAGATCACCGATGACCAAGTGCTAAACGGATAGCACCTCCGCGTTCAACACACGTACGGTATGGGCGACGTCTCCTCCGTCTTGATCCAGCAAGGAGGAAGGAGAGGTTGAGGAAGACAGCTCTACCGGCAGTACGACGGCGTGGTGTTGGTGGAGAAGCAGCACTCCGACAGGGCTTCGCCAAGCTCGTGACGAAGAAGGAGAGGTGTTGGGGAGGGGAGGGGCTGTGCCTTGGCTTGTGTGTGCAGCCCTCCCCTCACCCCTCTATTTATAGGGGAAGGGGCAAGGGGGGACGGCCCCTCTAGATGGGATCTAGAGGGGGGGGCGGCCAGGGAGGGGGGACTTGCCCCCCAAGCAAAGGGGGCGCCCCCTCTAGGGTTCCCCCCCCCAACCCTAGGCGCATGGGCCCAAGGGGGGGCGCGCCCAGCCCTCCAGGGGCTGGCTCCTGCCCCATGCAGCCTATGTGGCCCCCCGGGAGGGGTGGCCCCTCCCGGTGGACCCCCGGAACCCTTCCGGTGGCCCCGGTACAATACCGATATGCCCCCGAAACTTTCCGGTGTCCGTTTGAGAACTTCCCATATATAAATCTTTACCTCCGGACCCTTCCGGAACTCCTCGTGACGTCCGGGATCTCATCCAGGACTCCGAACAACATTCGGTATTCACATACAAGTCTTCCTAATAACCCTAGCGTCACCGAACCTTAAGTGTGTAGAACCCTACGGGTTCGGGAGACATGCAGACATGACCGAGACGGCTCTCAGGTCAATAACCAACAGCGGGATCTGGATACCCATGTTGGCTCCCACATGCTCCTCGATGATGTCATCGGATGAACCACGATGTCGAGGATTCAAGCAACCCCGTATACTATTCCCTTTGTCAATCGGTACGTTACATGCCCGAGACTCGATCGTCGGTATCCCAATACCTCGTTCAGTCTCGTTACCGGCAAGTCACTTTACTCGTACCGTAATGCATGATCACGTGACCAAGCACTTGGTCACTTTGAGCTCATTATGATGATGCATTACCGAGTGGGCCCAGAGATACCTCTCCGTCATACGGAGTGACAAATCCCAGTCTCGATCCGTGTCAACCCAACAGACACTTTCGAAGATACCTGTAGTGTACCTTTATAGTCACCCAGTTACGTTGTGACGTTTGATACACCCAAAGCACTCCTACGGTATCCGGGAGTTACACGATCTCATGGTCTAAGGAAGAGATACTTGACATTGAAAAAACTCTAGCAAAAACGAACTACACGATCTTGTGCTATGCTTAGGATTGGGTCTTGTCCATCACATCATTCTCCTAATGATGTGATCCCGTTGTCAATGACATCCAATGTCCATAGTCAGGAAACCATGACTATCTGTTGACCAACGAGCTAGTCAACTAGAGGCTCACCAGGGACGTATTGTGGTCTATGTATTCACACATGTATTACGATTTCCGGATAATACAATTATAGCATGAATAAAAGACAATTATCATGAACAAGGAAATATAATAATAATGCTTTTATTATTGCCTCTAGGGCATATGTCCAACACACTCATTTTATGTGCAATGTGTAGGCGGTTCTGAGTAGGGAACTCAATACGTGTCCAACTTTTGGCAACCTGAAGACCTTGTCCCTTGGCGAATGGTGTATGACTGCAGACTTTGATGCATTAATTTTCTTGCTGCAGCACTCACCTAATATACAGAAGCTCTTTCTCCGACTTAAAATTGTATGTGTAATTACATATTCGGGGCTTATGCTTACTTGATTATCTTTTAGTTTTGAGTAATTTAGCACATGCTTAACAATAACTTTTTTGATCTGCAAAAGAACTTCAATGCCAGAAAGGCATCAGAAACAAGTATCAAATTACAGGGAAGATCATTTACTTGCAAAGACCTTCGAATGGTGAAGATCACATGCTCAAAGGATGATGGGAGAGTCCATAAGCTGGCAAATTTGTTCATGGCAAATGGTATACCAGTCGAGAAAATTTATGTCCGCCACAGCGGGAATGCTTGTGAGTCATACCTTCTCTTCAGATAGCATTTTGTATTTATTTTCATTATCAGTACTTTTACTTGCTTGTATGTTCCTGTGCTATTTGCTGACGGATATCGACTGCATACTGTCTTGTTCCGCTTTCCCTGAAAAGCCACATGCTTTTATGTGCATATATAATCTGCTTAATATCTTGTCACCATTCTGTTAAATTGGAAGTATGTTTTGCTAAGTTAAGTATGTTCCTTCTGTACATGATCCTAGACTACACACTTATACACTTATACACTCCCTGATACTTCTACCAGATCTCCGCAGCCAGAAGCAGATGAAGGAGTTCTGGGGGATGTAACATCCAACATCCTCATGAGCAACTGATCGTGCTCTCAAAGCTGCGCTGGGTTTCTTGATTGCCTCTTTTTTGGTAACATGGATGCCTTTGGTGATTATTGGGTCGTTGGAATGTTGTTGCTAGTGGGATAAGCTGAGAAGTTCATCTAGTAGTAGGTCTAGCCTCTAGTACAACTTTGCTTTGTTCCTGGAACGGATATGAATGCTCGTCGTTTGAATGCTTCAGACTTGAGAGTGGTGCATCTGAGTCTGTCATGCGTTGTGCTATGCTCCAGTAAGCATTGATCCTGTGGTGAGTTATAGGATGCTTTAGTACCGTGCAAATTCTGATGTCGTGTAAAAGGAAATGAACCTTCATTCCGATTCGGGCGATCAAGGTTTACATTGTTGTCTAACTATTCAGATTTTGGTGCTGGGAATGTCATGATACGAATGAAACACACTAATCAGTTTGATTTTAGGATTGCTTGCCACCATATATATCAGAATTGGCTGCAAATATGCTTAGTCTTCACTGCAACCGGCCACGGGAGGGTGGAAGCGAACGACTTTGTGAGCAACAGCAATGGATCATCGCGCGCCACACGGGGCAAAACCGAGCAACCATGGACGGGTGGCAACGACATATTTGATGCCATGTGCGAATAAAAGGCGTAATGCTGGAATTGTAGGCATAAGTTTACAAATTATTAATTTCCCAGATGCAGAGCCGGTCCATCTCTGTATACATATCCATGCATGACTATTTGTTTCCTCCCCTTGAAAAAATATTATTCATTTCCCTTCATTCAAATTTTTCTGATGGACAGAAACATCAAAGGTTGGCCCGCTACGTTGATTAATCACAACGATGAGACCTATGGGCAAACGTGGAGGCACTCTTCCTGCGTTCGCCAGCAAGGTAGTCCTGGCAATGTTGCACAACAGAATTCGACGTTCTCAGGGCCGTGCCTCCTCCCTATGCACATTTTTGGGAACGGGGTGTCGTCTTTGCCTATGGCATCGCCGTCCGAAAGACGAGGACAACCTGATCCGCCGATCTCACCATCTGCATGGACAGAGAATGCATTGCGTGCATGCACATACATCAGACGGCTTGCGCCAAAAACAATATAACAAGCGAAAAACAGGCACATATATACGACATGCATGAGAAAAATAGCAGTCCCTCCATTTTAAAATGCAAATGTTTTTTAGTTTGTATTCAACAATTAGGTAACTTTTATGATATGAAAGCATACTCACAAGAAAATTATTTGCAGTACAAACCTAGCTAGTAACAGTAAATATATACGGGTATAAAGCAATCGTTGGTCACAATCTCATCCTAACTTGTGTAGTGTACGTTGAAAACAGATGGAGCATATATATTACCAGTTGAGGAGACCAACATGAGCATGGAGCATCCAAGGAGCACAATGAACAAAACCGCGGCTGCCTTGGCTTCCATCTGACCGTTGAGTCTGCTGAACGCCATGTTTTGATCACTAACTTATATGAGATACTTAGATGGATAATGAACACAACTAATGTGCTCAATCGAGTCAGGCCCTAGGCTATTTATATATCAAGACACAGCGCACAAGGTAGACTTTGTCAATTCATTATAATGACAAAAATAAATAGACATCACACTTTCGTAGGATAAGATAAGCACACGATTACTTAAAGCACTCCTATCTTTAAGTTATAAATATCATATGCATTAAATGTGTGTTTATATATATCTCATCAATGGATTGTATCTTGTTGTACTCTAAAATATTTATCATTTAGTGTTTTTGTGAGAGAGAAAATATGAGTTGCTTTGTTTTTTGAGTGAAGAGCTATATCTATATTAAGCCAGGATAACTCTCTCTTTGCTTATTAATAGGATGCCACATTAGATTTTTTTTACTTAGGTGTCAAAATTATGATATAGTCCAAAATAAGTTATGAAATATTAATTTCCGTTGGTGGGTATATATATAGGGTCGCGCTATTCGTCACCCAGGGTGAAGAATTGTTATTCTTCACCCCCAGCCCGCCCATGCACCCAGCCGAACCAGTTTGCATCCACCGCAGCAACTGAAGGTTAATGAGGTAAGATTAGTGAGTGGAGGTGAGGTAAACTTACGGTCTTTAGAATTGGTCTTGTGCCACGTTGAGAACAAGGGATGCGAGGTAAGATTTGATTGCATGTGAAGTAATATTACGTCTTAGAGAATCCATTCTCACACGGAAAAAGAAACACCGTAGAAACAAAAAGTTTGTGCCATAAAATTACTGCAGGGTCGTCTCTCACCTCGTCGTCGCTCGGCCGACCGATCAGGTATAAGGATGCGCCTCTATCGGAGATCCGGTGTAAGGATCGCCATGGAAGATCCCATCAGGCGCAAGTAGACGCTGCGGCGGGAGAGCTCACTCCGGCGAGGTGCAGACGCCTCCCACTGGAGTATCCCATCACACGTGAGAATGCCGCGGTGGGAGTGCCACGTTATGAACGAGCAGCCATGGTTCTTCTTAAAACTGATTTAGGTCACGGATGATGCATGCATCCTGATTTATTTAGTCTTTTCCCTCTCTATTTTTTACTGGAGTTGTTCATGCGGCACCATGGATTTGATGCACTGGACAGCTCTTTTTGGAAGAATATAAAATTGGAGGTATCATTTCTGGAATTGCATCCTCAGTTATCCCAAAAATATTCGATCTTCTATCTGAATTTTGACCGAAATTTCCGGCCGTAGGAATGTCACTAAAATTATCTTTATGTACACTCTCTCTCAGCTTCAGTATCGAACACATGTAACTGAAATTTCTTATATAGACAGCACATTTGGTTTCTTTGCAGTTTGTTAGTGTTTGTGAATCAATCCATATACTTCCTTCTAGCTCTAGCAAACCACATATGCAAATCATAATTATTTTATACTGATCAGTCCATCAAGTCTTGGTTCTGAAATGCTGTTTGATCATAGAAGCAAAGGCAGATTATGTAATGGACGTAATCAATATTTAATTATTTATAACAAATAGACTCAGTTGATCACATAGTATGACCAACCTGTACAGCTTAATCTCTAAGGATAGGTTACATGAGGCAACAACAAATAGAAGAGTCGGTCCTCTGAGATTCTTCATATTTCTATGTTGGCTACTGGTTCCCATCATGCTATCTTTTGCTTATGCATCATGTACTTCAGCAATGAAACATCTAATATTCACTTAGAATATTTTGTATTGAGTTGGCTAAATAATTACAATAATAAAACTATCGCACTTGCCTTCTTGGAAGATCCAATGAAGTAACAAGGCGAATCTCGTCAACTGTTTTTTTTAAGAAACATGCCCTTGTACTGTTGCAGTGTTGCTACTTGCTAGTAGCTTACGGTGACTGAGAACAGGTGGCATCACATAGGATGATCATCCAGGTTTTGCTTGAAGAAGTGAGGCGCCCATTCTCATCAGAGTTTTGGGTAACATTTTCAGAAGCACCATGCATATGAGTTTTACACTCGAATGGCGACATTAGCTATGCTTAGCAAAACAAATCCTTCCATGGTCAATTCATCACATGACAGAAAATATCTGGCCTTTAATTAGATTAAAAGAACAGTGCAGATGCTTATTGATCCACAAAAAAGATGTCTTGTAAAAACTGAATTACATAAGCAATTAAGCATATGACATGTAAAATGTGGTCTGGACGATACATTCAGGACCTGCTACACGCATGCCTTGGTTCAGGCCTGCTACAGATTTACGGTCCATATGCTATCATAAGTGCACAAAGTTCTCCTTCAATCAAGAGTCCATATCTCTCACTTGACTGTACCTAGACTTCTGACAGCTGCAAGAGAGCCACATTTTAATGCACTATAAATCAAGTATCGAATCTAAGACATATCACTTAATAATAAGAGAAAAAGTCCAACGTGGAAGTAATTTTGTCAACAAAACTTCCACAAGAGGATTCTTCTATCTTACGAGTTACATCTGAACACCTTGTTCATATTTGCAAGCAAACCATCTGAACACCATGTTCATATTT
This sequence comes from Triticum dicoccoides, assembly GCF_002162155.2. Lineage (NCBI taxonomy): Eukaryota > Viridiplantae > Streptophyta > Magnoliopsida > Poales > Poaceae > Triticum > Triticum dicoccoides. Next base: position 126,981,870 of record NC_041383.1, on the reverse strand, counting down.
CAATGAAAGCACAAACTACAGTAGCATCATTACCTCTGCATAATATTTAGCTAGCCCAAGCAGGAATTTTATGATCTTGATAACACACTTTTAACTTCACATAGCCTGTTAGCTCCGAAAATTATTTGTATATTACAATCAAATTTAGACAAGAACACACTCGGTTTAGCTATGACCAAAACAGCTAACTCGCGACGAACCAAGATCAACTGCACTGCTTATTGGTCATAAGTTACCTGCACATCCGAGAGGTATTGGGCCAGGGAAACTATAGCATGTAGCGCGTACTAGAGCATGCAACCGTGGCTGGCAGAGAGCATGCGACAAATTTTCTTTACTATACTACGAAGTAGCCAGGCACAAATAAGGATTGTACCTGTCAGGCGATGGAAAAAAGCATCAGAAACAAGGGATACACAAAAAACAGAGTTAAATAAGTAAACCAATGGAATAAAGGGGAGACACTGCACATACCAATGTAACGTATAGTCGTACACAACCTATATCACAGGAGAAACTTATCACAAAGGTGCCATTGTTTGAATTGTAAAAAAAAGTGCAATCCTTTGAAAAGAATCCCTTGAACAAATCTCTGAAGAAAACGAATGAACATATCATGGAGAAGAAGAAAAAATATATGAGAAAACACTTACATCAGGAAGTTGATGCACCAGTGAGCCAACTTTTTCTTTTATTTATACATGAAAAGTTGTGTAGGCAGTCTTTGATTAGTCAGCATCAGTAAAATAATATAGATAAGGCACATTACAAGCCAACATTGTATTGCAGCACAAGCATCTTTAGAATATCAACCTTTAAAACACAAATGCTTATAAGTGGACATGACCTCCTCAAAAACTGACCAAGTTTCTGAAGGAAATATAAAAGGTGAATGGAGAAAAATTCCATAGAAAATTAGGGCGGTAGTAACTATGAGACGACTGCACAGATAGTAAGCCCACAATACGCATGAGCTATAATACCTTGACGGCCGAAATCTGATGCAAAACTTGTATCTCTGTAACAAGCAATTGTATATGCTAGGTTTGGAGCAATGAAAATTAACTTGACCATGAAATCTTAAATGAGAAAAGCAGTAGAATCTAAACTAATGGTTCAGGCTCGAGCTCACCTTAGGCCACAAAAGGGTTATAACACGAACACATACAATAATGGTTGAATCATTGTTTGTAACTAACAGAAACTTCAATAAATAGTAAGAATCAAAGTGGACTGAACTATAGAAGTAATACTAGTTACCCTGTATGTTTTATGAACTGAAAAATAAGAAGACAAAAGTTATATCTGCCAACAATTCAAATGGGAAAATCCATTATAATCCTTCCTGCTGATTCTGCACCTACAGACATGAGATGGTTCTCATCTCAGTACAATCTGTAATGTCCGCTTCGTCTTCTTTGAGCTAAACTGTTCTCTTCAATCTAATATAAATCCCAAAACTAGTACATGAACCCAGTTATCTTACATCCAACGTTTTACTGCCTAATTCAACCGGTACGACCAAGAGACTTGTAACCTACATAGATCTAAGAATGATTACAGTGATTATCTCTTATTTATTAATAATAATTAACATTTGATGAACCATGGAAGACGGAAAATACAGCATATTGGCACAGTAAACTGAGGAGTAATGAGACACAAGGCGCTGAACCTAAGGAGTCATTAGACACAAAAGCGTTGGTAGCTTTATTTATGGAAGATGGAAGATTAGTACGAGGGATGGAAGCAGCAATACATCAGATCCGGAAAGACGCTCTTCTTAATTTGTCCCCAACATCTAATCTACCACCACGTAGACCAAATCACCATGGCCATGCAAATTTTCGTTCAGTCCTGACTATTATAGGAAGAAGGAGGACATTATCAAATCGGGCAAAGGCCGTACCAAAACTTGTCCGCCTAAACATAAACGAGTAAACCTTCAGGTACCCATCAGAGGGGTGCATAAATACAGGCGCCACAATTTAGAACCAAGGCAGCAGCCACAGCCGGCAAGTCATGCCCATGATATATGCCTATATGGATAGGGAAAATAGAATCCTGAATTGGGATAGGACGGATGGAGAATTACAGGGGCACAAATCCTGGCAATGAAGCAAAATTTGGAGACCTCACCGTGACATCGACGTACCCGGCGAGATGGAGCAGCACCGCCGTCGCCGTGGCACGAAGAGTTGGCAGTCGATGCATCCCCGCATCATTTCCTGGAATCGAGGAACCCGGAGAGCTAACCACACCGCCGAAGTCACCGACTACCCCGAGCACCACGCCGTTGAGCCTGCACTCGCCATGGCACCATCACCAACCACGGCACCGCCCGAGACCTAGGCAGCCGCCGAACATCACGCCGCCCATCTGCTGAGGGACCAACACGACGTCGAGCCCACCAGCCGAAAACCGTTTGCAGCAGATTAGAAAAGGACGGGGAGGTGGGCTGGGTCCGATTCAACGCAAGACTATGTTTTTTTTTTGAGAAAAGACTACGAGGTAATTTTACAGCGACGGGCGGTTGGATTTATTTCAATCAAACGATGGCCTGGTTGGACGTAACGTCACGCTCAGTCCATCGACCAGGGTGAAGAATAAGTTATTCTTCACACTGGGTATTTAATAGAGTATCCAGAGTAGGATTTTCTACAATAGCTTGCCACAGAACTAGTTAAGGTTTTCAACGGTGTAAAAGCTCTCTAAAATCCTAAAAAAAATACTGAACCAACATACCTACAATATAACATGATCCAACGGATGGATTGAAAAAATATGACTGCATGTGTCCTGGACAAAAAGAACAAATGTTTCAATATATATTGATCCTGCAGTGAGCTGAAATGCTTGTTTTTTCACTGAGGATGCATAAATGCATATTTTCACAATCACATCGTTGGATCATCTTATTATGTTGGAGTGAGGCTTCCCTATTTATTTCATATTTTTTACTTACTTTTAAACTATTAAATGTTTAGCAAGCCTTAACTAGTTCTGTGGCAAGCTATGATAGACACAGTTTTACCTATATATATATATATGTCGGATACTGGCAATCAGACCAAATCAAATCTTTTGCATTAACTCAATCAAATCAAATCACTTTCTGCTTTAGAAATATGGTTGGCGTAAGTATAAGTCAGTCATGATTGGCGTTAAACTACTAGAATATATATGCCCCGATTGCAGCATATGGACACTTAGCTAGTTGTCAGTTAATTGCCATGTCCAACGCTTCATGGATTGCCATGTCCAATTAGCTACTTGTAAGTTAATTGCCATTTCCAACGCTTTATGGTTGGTGTATGGAACCAGCGCAGCGCATCTCCTCCTCACGCAACGCATCTCCTCCTCTCCTCGCGTCGTCCCCGCGGGCGGCCGGGGGGAGCCCAAATCTGCCACCCCTCCTCCCTCCTCCGCCCCTCCTCGCCGCTGCCGCCGCATGTCGCCGGGCAAAGCCCGCTCGGCCTAGGCGGCGGCGGGGCCTTCTTCTCCTCCTGCCCGAGGATGGCGGCGCGGGACGCTTTCTTCTAGTGGCGGCAAGGCGCGACCGTGGGGCGCGGTGGCGCGACGGCACGGGCTGGCGTCGGTGGCTGCTGGTCGTATGTGGCGTCGTCCTCTCCTAGGCCGGCGGCGGGTGTCTGGTGTAGGGCTCTCCGGTGGCGCAGCTGGGGCTTGCGGGCGGCCCAACTGCTCACGCGGCGCGACTGCTGGCTGGTCAGGCGGCGGCACCCTGGAGCCTACTTCCAGTCCCCGGTGGAGATGGCGGCGATCCGTACACCAGACTTGATGGAGGTTCTTTGAACAGATCTGGGTGAAAACCCTGCGCTCGGCTAGCTAGATGACAAAGCCGGTGATGGAGGCGCTCTTCTGTGTCATTCTCTTCTTGAAGACATCGCCATGGAGAAGTTCCAGACCTCTATCTATTACCTCTGGGGGAAACCCTAGATCGGTAGATCGGATGACGGCGGTGCTCTTGCGTCGTTTCCCCCTTGGGTCGTCAGTCTTGGAGGTGTGCATGGGCTCGAGGGACCAGCGGCCAGCATCTTTGGTGGAGCGGTGTTTCATCTTATGCATAGACGACTGTGGATCTCGGTGGCGTGGCGCAGTGCAGTCTCGGTGTTCGACGTGTGTAGACGGACTCGCGTAGGAGGACGACGCTGTCTGGCATCATGGTGGCGTCGATGGCGGACCTGGCAAGGTCGTGGCGTCAGTATCTGCTCTGAAGATGGATCGGTGGAAGACGGCGGCGGTGGCCTCTGAGAGTGTCCCGGACTGGTGTGTGCCCCAGATCAGGTATATGGCTTGGTTGGGGCCTTCGGTTTTAGATGTTAGGCTTAGGTGCGAGGTCTGTTTTGGTATTAGGCTCGGACTATCGGCATCCCTTCGTCAAGTGGATAGAAATAACGACATATGTTGCCAAGATGTGACTTCAGACTTACCCATGTATTATTTTGTAAGGTCTTTGTGAATAATTAATAAAGTGGTTGCATGCATCGTCGAGATGCAGAGGCCGTGGTGGTCCTCCTTTTAGAAAAAATGGAACCAGCGCAGCTTTGAGAGCATGTCAGTGCTTCGTGGAGACCGTTGTATCCTACTAGCAACAACGCCATGTCCAATGCTTCATGGACAGGTTGGAGCGCAAGCGTCGCCGCAACCTGGTGTTGTACGCCCCGCAGCTCAGAAGTGTATTGCTCCCTCCTATACATCATCCCTCGCAGATTAAGTTCATCCGCTAGCTGTTCCATATTGATATACAAGGACGATCTCGCTAGTAATATTAAGATGCTGTAAAACCATTAGTCCTAACATGTATGTACTCATATATGCACGCATGCAGGGAGCGCAACGAAGCCATCGTTCTCCCACATGTCCAGATCGCCCTTCGCCATTACAATTCGAACAACCTGGTAATAGATCTTCACCTTGCTTGGCTGTTTGAACAAGTTTTGTTGGATATTAAACTATAGAAAAATATTCAAAATTCGACTAGAAAAATATTCTTTTTGTTGTTTGAACAAGTTCCGTTGATGGGCCTTACTATATTTTCCTATGCCTTCCCCGTGTTCTATGTTTCGGGGTGCCAAGTTCGAGTCGACCCTGTCAGTCCTATATGATGCAACCGTGTTGGTTTCAGGGATGAAATATGGTTTAACTTCAACTTTTTAGCACGTAGTCACCGCGAAAAGCACAGCTTCTGGCCTCACAGGAGGGTTCCTCCAAAACTAGATACCTCTGAGCAGTATTTCTTTGCTGAGCTACACTATGACTGCTTCGGCAAACCAGTTGTCGAAACATGCATCATATTGTGTGGGTAACCATACATGAGTCCCGCTTCGGTACAACCTCCCTTGCAATACGTATAAAGGGTACTATGAACTTTTCACAATCTGTATTGACTGATTGTATTTACTTATGTAAAGTAACGTATACGCCGGGCAGCTTTCTTGGGCCGGCCCATTTGTTATGGCATGCAATGAAAAATAGGAAAATAGAATGGCACAAGCTGGGAATCAAACCCACGACCACTTAAAACTTTAACAGCATCCACAACCACTGCGACAGCATGCCTTTGTTGAACGATCTAAAGCTAGACACAATAAGTAACGGACAGGCTAGGAATTTTAAAAAGATTTTAGGAACACTTTGTGAACTGGTCTTTTTTCCATAATTTATTTTTATTTATTTATTTTCCGTTTCCTGCTACGTTTCTTCTTTCTTTTAAAAAAATGGTCGTGCCTTCAAATTTTTTTTCAAAATTCCAAACGGTTATTATTTCCAAATTTTGTTCATAAACTAAAAAAATATTTGCATTTAAAAAAATTGTAAGGTAATTTTATAAAATGTTTGTGTCTTTAAAAAAATGTTCAGAATGTCAAAATGCGAATAATTTTTTGAAAATCACAAATAAAATTGTGAAAAAAAAAACATTTTCTGAGAACACGGACAAAAACTTAAATTCCAAAACATTTTCAGAAATGACACTAAATAAATGATATCGAAAAAGTGAACAATTTGTTTTGGAAATGAGAACATTTTTAAAATTGCAAACAAATTCCAATAGTCGCCCGATAGGAGCAATGCTGTCGCTTAGTTGGGCAAGGCCTAAGATTTTCTTCTTTTCTATTTTTTCGTTTTTCTCTCATTTTTGTTAATTTATTTTTACTCCTTTTTAAACTTTATTTTTTTAAACCCGTTTAAAAAATTGAAATACCAAAATAACAGTTTAAAGTAACTAATTTTAATTCTTTTTTTGTTTAAATATTTCTTAAATGCTTTAAAAAAGCATTTGTTGTTTTCAATTCTATCATTTAGTATTTGTTAGTTATGTTATAAACTTAAATTGACAGTTTTAAGTATCTATATAAATTATAATTTTAAATACATTTTTCCTTCAAACTTGGCATGGATGACTACTCGGACACGCTATGTTGAACATGGTGTTTTTTTGAAAATTCTTGAATGACCCCAACATTTTGCGAATAGGTGCCGTGCCCATGGTAGGCATCCATGCCCCCAATATTTTTTCCATGGCCTTGTATGACCAATTCAAGGCACCAATCCAAGTTGCTTGAGTTTTCGAGAAGTTTTGCATTTTCTAATGTTTTCTCGGTCAAAAAAGGTCAATAAATGGCTAGACATGTCGCAACTTGCATATGGTGTCTGAAGTAGTTCAAACCTGCGATGGATGCCTACCATGGACATGTCCACCTGGTGGCAAAAGTTGTGGTAATTTTAAGGATGTCCGCGAAAACACCATGTCCAACGGAGGGTGTTTAGGTTGGCCAGAAGGGTATGTCCAAGAGCACGTTGTTTTTCGACATCCTTAAAATGACCCTAATTTTTTCATAGCCTCGTATGACCAATTCAAGGCACCATGAAAAGTTGTTTTGATTTTTGACGTGTTTTGTATATTTCTAGAGTTTTCTCGGTAAGAAATGCAAAAAAAGGTAGGACGTGTCGCAATTTGCATATAGTGTCGGAAATTGTTTAAACTTGGCATGGATGCCTATGAGGGGCATTGTCAGGACCCCGACTCGATGTCACATCGATCTAGCCGGTAACACCTCATATCACTTTGCGGCCTCACGCACGGTATCCCCACGGGTGTCGCCTTACCTTTGCCCGGGACCGTTTGCGCCTTTTGGCTCACGTATATGATAGTGTCGCTAGCATCCATATGATAAAGAGCCCGGGCTGACATGACTAGTCGTAAACCCAAAGTGGCACAGACTTACAGGGACAGGCATCCATGACCCAGCTTCGAACGTGTCGGTCATCAGCAAGTGGGTCCGGGCTGTAGCACTGGGCTAGCAGGACTCCGGTAAACCGGGCTGTAGCGGGCTAACAGGACTCCGGTACTCAAAGCGTGACATTTCCCCGAAGGGACAGACACAGGAACGAAGAAGGACACATGCCGGCCAGCCTAAGTGTTCCAGAGCAGTAGCAAGCTACCATGGCTCAGCGGTAACACTAGGAGACATTTCCCGGTAAGAGAGGCTACTAAAGATATAGATAGTCAGATCCCACACATACCAAGCATTTCAATCATACACACAATATGCTCGATATGTGCAAATACAACGAAGCATCACAACATGACTCTACGACACAAGTACTTTATTTAAGGCTCAGGGAGCCATACATAACATACACAAAGGTACGGGTCTCACGACCCAACATACAAGTCATACAGTCATACAAACCAGCAGCGGAAGTAACTTGTCTGAGTACAGACAACTAGTAAAATAAAAGAGGCTTGGAAAGCCTAGCTATACTACGTGGTCCTTCACAAGCTCAGGGTCACCACCTGGGTCTTTAGCCTACTCGTTGATGTCAACGTCTACATAGAACCCATCAGAAGGGGTTGCAGCGTCTTCTGTAAAAATGTAAATTATAGCAACATGAGTACAAAGGTACTCAGCAAGACTTACATCAGATCCTACATACATGCATATTATCAAGAAGGGTTGGTGGAGTTATTGCAGCAAGCCAGCTTTGACTCTTGGCTAGACTATCCTACGATACTCCAACTTGAAATGGTTTTGCGCACACGAGTCCACTACTCACCAATTCAATACACTACCGAGGATCCACCTCCGTCTTCCTACGGAAGACCCAACCTCGGCACTCACACTTATCTTGAGGCTTTTAGTAGTTTCCATTTACTTGTCTATGAACTGTATAGGCAACCAAGTAGTCCTTTACCGCGGACGCGGCTATTCGAATAGATTATGATAACCCTGCAGGGGTGTACTTCTTCATACATGTTTCCACCACTTAGCGTCTGCACACGACATGTGCTCGGCAGACTTCAAGCGAAAGCCGACGTGGGTGTAGACCACGACCTACCTAAACACTTAAGCCTCTAGTCCAGGTTTATCGCCTATTCAGGTTCCATCCGCAGGGAGTCCGGCCGAGGTTTCCCATACGGCCCCGAACGATGTGAACAGGGTTCCCGAGATACCTAACGGGTATTCGGTACACCCGGCCACGTACCTACCGCATCACAGCCCACCCCTACGGTCAGCGCTGTCCACGGCCTCCAGTAGGCTACAAACACCAGAAACTACTTGCAACTCCTGGACAGAGAGCTAGGGTGAATAAGAAGTCGAGCGGGGTCATATTTCAGGGCCCAAAGCATGGTAGTAGCTGTATCTTAAATCACGCATACAGATCTTAGTGCTTAAGGTCGGCTTCAATGAAACAACCCACCATGTACTCCTACATGGCCTCTCATCGATACCTTTACCAAATCGTGTTCACCACACCACTCTCATTACCGACATAATCATTTCACTCTAGCCCATCACCCAGATGAACCAGACCTGACACGACTCTAAGCATAGCAGGCATAGCAAGGTAGGAACAACACATACATATGGCTCAATCAACTCCTACACATGCTAGTGGGTTTCATCTAGTTACTGTGGCAATGACAGGTCATGCAGAGGAAATGGGTTCAACTACCGTAGCACACAGCAGTTTGAATTGCGTTGTCTTAATGCAGTAAAAGAGAGCAGGAGCGAGAACATGGGATTGTATCGATATGATCAAATGGTTGGTTGCTTGCCTGATGGTTCGATGCACTGATATGGTTCTTCGTTAGGGTAATCACGGTACTCCTCGGGGGCAGAACCTGTCGCAAAGGACATCGATACACAACCATCACCAAACAATGTGCAACAATATGATGCATGCATGAAACATGGCAATATGAGTGTGTTGGGCTAATGCAACTAAGAACAGAGGGGTTTGAACAAATTTGAATCAAGGATTCAAATTTTAAGTTCAAATATGGTCTTTTAAAGTGCTTTTCCTTGTTCTGCTTAAAACATCAATTTAACTTGTTTGATCATGCATGAAAATAGTACAGATGGATAGATTGGATTTTTCTGATCATTTTTCATATATAATTTGTCCAATTTGGAGTTACAGAATAAAAGTTATGAATTTTTGAAGTTTAAATAATATTCTGGAATTTCCTGATTTAATTTAAATCCAGAAATATAATTATTGCGCCAGCATGACGTCAGTGTGACGTCAGCAGGTCAACGGAACAGGTCTGGGTCAAACCTGACGTGTGGGGGCCACACGTCAGTGACAGGGGGGGTTTAACAGGTTTAAATTAATTCTAATTAGGGATTAGTGGCGCTGGGGCCCACTGGTCAGTGTCAGGGGGTTAACTAACAGTGGTTAGCGCTAATCCTAATTAGCTACAGGGGTGGGCCCACCTGTCAGGGACTCAGGGGGGTCCTGCCGTGGTCAAAGTGGGTCAAACCCACCGGCGACATGACGCCGGCGAGGCCCGAGACGGCGGCGCGATGCGGGATCGCGCTACAGGGCACGGGCGAGGCCGTGCTTGGGCTCGTTGGAGAGCCCTTGCTCCCGCGCGTCGAACGGTGGTGGTAGCCGTGCCTGGGGTGGTCTGTACCGTCGACGGCGAGCTCGTGAGCGGCGGCCGGAGTTCGGGTGCGGTCGGAATCGGCGTTGCAGGGTGTTTGGGGAGGCGTTGGTGCGTGCTGCGTGCTCCTAGTGAGGTGTGGAGCACGATAGTGTGCTCGGTTGGGCGCTATGGTGACCGTGGCCACGACGGCGACATCGCCGGCGGCGTCGAGCTTCGGAGCTCAAGGGGGCGGCAGCTACAGAAGGCTAGGGACGACGGGGCAAGGGGGAATCGAATCGGTGGCTCACCGCGGAGCTGCAGGGATGGTTAGCGGGCTCGGGGACGGCCGGAGTGCAGCGAATCGACGGCGATGACCTCCGGTGGCCGAGGAGGGGAACGGCGACGTAGGCGGCGGTGCAGGGCTTCCGGAGACCCGTGGAGCGGTGGGGAGGAAGAGGGGGTCGAGGCGGAGCTCCTGAGCTAGTCGGGGGAGCGAGGGGTGGCCGGAGACGGCTGCTGTGGCGAACGGCGGCGAGGGTGGTGTTCGGCCGTGTGAGAGAGAGAGCGAGGGAGAGGAGGGAGGAACTGAGGGAGAGTGAGAGAGAGCAGGGGGGAGGCGTGGCGTCGTCCGGGGCATCGAGCGAGGAGGGGAGGGCAGGCAGGCAGCCGAGCAGGTGGCGTGGCGCGGTGGCGCGCGCGCGCGCCGGCCACACTCCCCTCCCTCTGTCGAGGACGAAGACGACAGAGGAGGGAGGTGGGCTGGGCCGCCTGCTGGCTGGGCCAGCCAGCTGGCTGGGCCGCACAGTGGAGGAGCCCAGGTAAGCCCCTCCTGTTATTTAATTTTCTGTTTTCTAATTTCTGACATTTGTTTTGATTTAAATAATATATTAAATCATTTATTTACCTTATGCCAATTTTTGCAGGAGCTAGATATATTATTCCAGAGCTGCTTTATAATTGGCATAATATTTGGACATATATTAATATATATAATTAATATATTTCCAATGCAAATATTTATGCATTAATTCCAAATGCCCAAAATAAATACCTATGAGCTCTTAAAAATATTGGTTTGATTTTTTTATCTCTGTCCAATATTTTCAGGGAGCAACATGAGCATTTTCTTGGACCCTTTTGGAGAAATTTTTATTTGGATCATTTTCAAAAATGATTCTGAGGGTTTCACAGATCCCCATTTCAAGTTTCTGATGAAAGAGTAAACATGATGCAACACTCTAATGCATGACTGGCTAGGGTGTGACAACTCACCCCCACTCAAAAGAATCTCGTCCCGAGATTTGGGTTCCTCCGGGAAGAAGGCGGGATACTCAAGTCGAAGACGATCCTCCCTTTCCCAAGTTGCTTCATCCTCAGAATGGTGCGACCATTGAACTTTGAGAAACTTGATATTATGACGTCGGGTGGTACGTTCGGCCTGATCGAGGATACGAATGGGGTACTCTCGATATGTAAGATTATCTTGGAGATCAAGCGTTTCGTGGTCCACTTCACGGATAGGATCCGAGAAGCAACGCCTGAGTTGAGAAACGTGGAAGACATCGTGGACTCTGGAGAGGTGCGGAGGTAGTTCCAACTGGTAGGCAACTTCTCCTCATTTGGCGAGAATGCGAAAAGGTCCAATGTAACGAGGAGCCAATTTGCCTTTGATACCGAAACGATGGGTTCCCTTCAGAGGGGTGACCCGAAGATAAGCCTTCTCGTCAACCTCGAAAGTCATAGCCTTATGTTTTCGGTCATATTGACTCTTTTGACGAGATTGGGCTGTTTTCAACTTTTCACGAACGATGCGAACTTGTTCTTCTGCTTCCTGAATCATATCCGGGCCAAAGAATTGTCTTTCCCCGGTCTCTGACCAGTTAAGGGGTGTTCGACACCGTCGTCCATAGAGAACTTCAAAAGGGGCTTTACCCAAGCTAGATTGATAGCTGTTGTTATAAGCGAATTCGGCAAATGGAAGGCACTTCTCCCAATCCATTTCGAATGAGATAACAGAGGCTCGAAGCATGTCTTCTAGAATTTGGTTGACGCGTTCCACTTGACCGCTCGACTGAGGGTGGAAAGCGGTGCTAAAGGAGAGACGAGTTCCCATAGCATTTTGGAAACTTTCCCAAAATCGAGAGGTGAAAAGACTTCCTCGATCCGAGTTAATTTCCAAAGGAACACCATGGAGAGACACTATTCGGGAGATGTATAAGTCTGCCAGCTGACTAGCGGTTATACTCTCACGAACAGGTAGGAAATGGGCTACTTTGGAAAGACGATCGACAACGACGAAGATAGCATTATTCCCTCTCCTGGTCCTGGGAAAACCGGTAATGAAATCCATACCAATTTTATCCCATTTCCATTCAGGAATAGCTAAGGGTTGAAGGGTGCCAGCAGGCCGTTGGTGCTCTGCTTTTACACGACGACAAACATCGCAATTAGCAATATACTGAGCAATTTCTCTCTTCATCCTAGTCCACCAGAACCTCTGGCGTAGGTCCTGATACATCTTAGTACTACCGGGATGAATAGTGAGAGGAGATTCATGAGCCTCCTTAAGGATCAACTGCCGTAGATGCTGGTTCTTGGGAACCACTAGACGGTTCTCAAAGTACACAACACCATGATCATTTGTGGAGAAACAACTAGCACCTCCGCTAGCGATGTTCTCTTTGATTTTAGATATTCCCTTATCTCGCTTTTGGGCAGCGATGATTTGATCCGTAAGAGTAGGTTTTGCCTCCAAGGTGGAAAGAAATCTTTGAGGAACAATGTGAAGGTTAAGCTTCCGAAATTCCTCATGGAGAAGCGGTTGACTTTGTTGTAACATCAGATTGTTACAATAAGATTTACGACTTAGCGCATCAGCCATGACGTTGGCTTTCCCTGGGGTGTAGGTTATTCCTAAGTCGAAGTCTGTGATCAACTCAACCCAACGTCTTTGCCTGAGATTCAAATCCGGTTGGGTGAAGATATACTTCAGACTTTGGTGATCAGTGAATATTTCGCAACGATTACCGAGGAGGTAATGTCGCCAGGTCTTAAGTGCATAGACTACGGCTGCAAGCTCTAGATCATGAGTAGGATAATTCTCCTCATGTGGGTGCAATTGCCGGGAAGCGTAGGCAATTACGTGTCGATCTTGCATGAGAATGCAACCTAGTCCTTGTCGCGAGGCGTCGCAGTAGATAACAAAGTCCTTGGAGAAGTCTGGCGGTACCAGTACGGGAGCAGAAGTCAGGCGTCTTTTCAGTTCCTGAAAGCTGTGCTCACATTGTGGAGTCCACTCGAACTTCTTATCTTTCTTGAGGAGTTCGGTTAGAGGTTTAGCAACCTTGGAGAAGTTCTCGACAAAGCGACGACAATAGCTCGCTAAGCCCAGAAAGCTCCGAACTTGCTTGACCGATTCAGGTGGAGTCCAATTAAGGACGGCTTGAACTCGCTCAGGGTTAACAGCAATACCTTTACCAGATATTACATGACCCAGATAGGTCACTTCTGACAACCAGAATTCACATTTAGAAAATTTGGCATAAAGGCGATGCTCTCGAAGTTTCTGCAACACTAGCC
>NC_041383.1:126958598-126968386 GCF_002162155.2 Triticum dicoccoides | reverse complement strand
GAGGGAGAGGAGGGGAGAGCCGGGGGAGAGTGAGAGAGAGCAGGGGGGAGGCGTGGCGTCGTCCAGGGGCATCGAGGCGAGGAGGGGAGGGCAGGCAGGCAGGGAGAGAGGTGGCGTGGCGCGGTGGCGCGCGCGCGCGCCGGCCACACTCCCCTCCCTCTGTCGGGACGAAGACGACAGAGGAGGGAGACGGGCTGGGCCGCCTGCTGGCTGGGCCGGCCAGCTGGATGGGCTGCACAGGGAGGAGCCCAGGTAAGCTTCTCCCTTTTATTTTTTTTTCTGTTTTCTAATTTCTGACATTTGTTTTGATTTAAATAATATATTAAATCATTTATTTAACTTATGCCAATTTTTGCAGGGGCTAGATATATTATTCCAGAGCTCCTTTATAAATGGCATAATATTTGGACCATATTTCATATATATAGAAATATATTTCCAATGCAAATATTTATGCATTAATTCCAAATGCCCAAAATAAATGTCCATGAGCCACTAAAAATGTTGGTTTGATTTTTATCTCTGTCCAATATTTTCAGAGAGCAACATGAGCATTTTCTTGGACCTTTTTGGAGAAATTTTTATTTGGGTCATTTTCAAAATGATTCTGAGGGTTTCACAAATCCCCATTTCAAGTTAAATGGAATTTTAAACATGATGCACACACTCTAATGCATGACTAGCTAGGGTGTGACAACTCACCCCCACTCAAAAGAATCTCGTCCCGAGATTTGGGTTCCTCCGGAAAGAAGACGGGGTACTCGAGTCGAAGACGATCCTCCCTTTCCCAAGTTGCTTCATCCTCAGAATGGTGCGACCATTGTACTTTGAGGAACTTGATGTTATGACGTCGAGTGGTACGCTCGGCCTGATCGAGGATACGAATGGGGTACTCTCGATATGTAAGATTATCCTGGAGATCAAGCGTTTCGTGGTCCACTTCACGGATAGGATCCGAGAAGCAACGCCTGAGTTGAGAAACGTGGAAGACATCGTGGACTCTGGAGAGATGCGGAGGTAGTTCCAACTGGTAGGCAACTTCTCCTCATTTGGCGAGAATGCGAAAAGGTCCAATGTAACGAGGAGCCAATTTGCCTTTGATACCGAAACGATGGGTTCCCTTCAGAGGGGTGACCCGAAGATAAGCCTTCTCGTCAACCTCGAAAGTCATAGCCTTATGTTTTCGGTCATATTGACTCTTTTGACGAGATTGGGCTGTTTTCAACTTTTCACGAACGATGCGAACTTGTTCTTCTGCTTCCTGAATCATATCCGGGCCAAAGAATTGTCTTTCCCCGGTCTCTGACCAGTTAAGGGGTGTTCGACACCGTCGTCCATAGAGAACTTCAAAAGGGGCTTTACCCAAGCTAGATTGATAGCTGTTGTTATAAGCGAATTCGGCAAATGGAAGGCACTTCTCCCAATCCATTCCGAATGAGATAACAGAGGCTCGAAGCATGTCTTCTAGAATCTGGTTGACGCGTTCCACTTGACCGCTCGACTGAGGGTGGAAGGCGGTGCTAAAGGAGAGACGGGTTCCCATAGCATTTTGGAAACTTTCCCAAAATCGAGAGGTGAAAAGACTTCCTCGATCCGAGTTAATTTCCAAAGGAACACCATGGAGGGACACTATTCGGGAGATGTATAAGTCTGCCAATTGACTAGCGGTTATACTCTCACGAACAGGTAAGAAATGGGTACTTTGGAAAGACGATCGACAACGACAAAGATAGCATTATTCCCTCTCTTGGTCCTGGGAAAACCGGTAATGAAATCCATACCGATTTTATCCCATTTCCATTCAGGAATAGCTAAGGGTTGAAGGGTGCCAGCAGGCCGTTGATGCTCTGCTTTAACACGACGACAGACGTCGCAATTTGCAACATACTGAGCAATTTCTCTCTTCATCCTAGTCCACCAGAACCTCTGGCGTAGGTCCTGATACATCTTAGTACTACCGGGATGAATGGTGAGAGGAGATTCATGAGCCTTCTTAAGGATCAACTGCCGTAGATGCTGGTTCTTGGGAACCACTAGACGGTTCTCAAAGTACACAACACCATGATCATTTGTGGAGAAACAACTAGCACCTCCGCTAGCAATGTTCTCCTTGATCTTAGCTATTCCCTTATCTCGCTTCTGGGCAGCAATGATTTGATCCGTAAGAGTAGGTTTCGCCACCAAGGTGGAAAGAAATCCTTGAGGAACAATGTGAAGGTTAAGCTTCCGAAATTCCTCATGGAGAAGCGGTTGACTTTGTTGTAACATCAGATTGTTACAATAAGATTTACGACTTAGCGCATCAGCCATGACGTTGGCTTTCCCTGGGGTGTAGGTTATTCCTAAGTCGAAATCTGTGATCAACTCGACCCAACGTCTTTGCCTGAGATTCAAATCCGGTTGGGTGAAGATGTACTTCAGACTTTGGTGATCAGTGAATATTTCGCAACGATTACCGAGGAGGTAATGTCGCCAGGTCTTAAGTGCATAGACTACGGCTGCAAGCTCTAGATCATGAGTAGGATAATTCTCCTCATGTGGGTGCAATTGCCGTGAAGCGTAGGCAATTACGTGTCGATCTTGCATGAGAATGCAACCTAGTCCTTGTCGCGAGGCATCGCAGTAGATAACAAAGTCCTTAGAGAAGTCTGGCGGTACCAGTACGGGAGCAGAAGTCAGGCGTCTTTTCAGTTCCTGAAAGCTGTGCTCACATTGTGGAGTCCACTCGAACTTCTTGTCTTTCTTGAGGAGTTCGGTTAGAGGTTTAGCAACCTTGGAGAAGTTCTCGACAAAGCGACGACAATAGCTCGCTAAGCCCAGAAAGCTCCGAACTTGCTTGACCGATTCAGGTGGAGTCCAATTAAGGACGGCTTGAACTCGCTCAGGGTTAACAGCAATACCTTTACCAGATATTACATGACCCAGATAGGTCACTTCTGACAACCAGAATTCACATTTAGAAAATTTGGCATAAAGGCGATGCTCTCGAAGTTTCTGCAACACTAGCCTTAGATGTTCGGCATGTTCTTCCTCGTTCTTGGAGTAGATGAGTATATCATCGAGGTAAACCACGACGAATTTATCCAAATACTCCATGAAGATTGAGTTCATTAACCGAGAAAAGGTGGCTGGAGCGTTGGTTAAACCGAAGGACATGACGGTGTACTCGTATTGGCCATAACGAGTAACAAAAGCCGTTTTAGGAATGTCCCCGTTTCTGATTTTGATTTGATGGTAACCCAACCTCAAATCCATCTTGGAGAAGACTGAGGATCCAGCGAGCTGATCGTACAGGTCGTTGATCCTGGGAAGCGGATATTTGTTCTTGATTGTGACCAAATTGACAGGTCGGTAATCTACAACCATCCGGTCCGTACCATCCTTCTTCTTGACGAATAGAACGGGGCAAGCCCACGGAGATGAGCTAGGTCGGATGAAACCCTTTTTCAAGGACTCATCGAGTTGTTTCTTAAGCTCGGCTAGTTCTAGGGGTGCCATCTTATAAGGTCTTCTAGCAATCGGAACGGTTCCTGGAATGAGGTCTATTACAAACTCAACATCCCTGTCAGGTGGAACGCCTGGCAATTCCTCTGGAAAGACATCCGGGAAGTCACGGACTACCGGAACGTCCTCAAGGTCTGGCAAAGGGCTGGCGTTAAGAGAATATAATTGTCGCTTGGCTATTCGGGTCAGGACATTGACTATCTTTCCCGAAGGATGGGTGAGTTGAACAGTCCTAGAGAAGCAATCGATTTGGGCATGATGAGCCGACATCCAGTCCATACCCAGAATGATATTAATATCTGAAGATTTAAGGGCTATCAAAGACGCGAGGAAAACAAGTCTGTCGACTTGGATTTCATTTCCATAACTTACCCTAGAGGTCTGCCATCTAGAACCAGGGGTAGAAATTTCCATAGTGGATGGCATGTCACAGAATGCAACGTTATGCAAACGAGCATAACTTTCGGATATAAAAGAATGAGAGGCTCCTGTATCGAAAAGAACAGATGCCGGGTGGCAGTTAACAAGAAGCGTACCAAGAACAACGTTGGGATCCTCTTGAGCTTCTTCGGCAGAGATACAGTTGACATGACCACGTGAAGCGGTAACCGGCTTGGCGTGGAATATTTTTCCTGTCAGCTTGCCACGGCCAACAGCTTTAGCAGATTGATCGGGGTTGGTCTAGGGACACTCACGCATATAGTGACCAGATTCCCCACACTTGAAACAAGTCACGGAACTGGTACGTGGAGGAGCATTGTTAGTTGGACCCCCATAGGGCTTGGCTGGAGCAGACTGTTGAACGGGGCGAGGCGCCTGGAAGGATGGCCTCGGTGTGAACCTGGGTGGCAGGGCGGTGTTGCGTACCCACACGCGGCGCTTCTGAGGACCAGCACCGGATGAGGAACCCATGTCACGGCCGTGCTTGCGTGTTGCGTCATAGTCAGTCTGACCAGTTTCAGCACTGATGGCTTTGTTGACAAGTTTCTGAAAAGATGTGCACTCATGCAGACGGAGGTCGCGGCGAAGCTCAGGACTAAGGCCCTTACGGAACCTTGCTTGCTTCTTGGCGTCAGTAGACACTTCCTCAGTTGCATATCGGGCGAGATTACCAAACTCCCTGCTATAGGCATCCACAGAAAGTCGGCCTTGGGTGAAACTGCAAAATTCTTCACGTTTACGGTCCATGAGACCCTCCGGAATGTGATGTTCACGGAAAGCCTCACTGAACTCAGCCCAAGTAGTGACATGGCCCGCTGGGCGCATAGCTCCATAATTTTCCCACCATAGACTGGCGGGGCCTTCAAGATGATATGCAGCAAAGGTGACCTTGTCAGCCTCCGCTACCAGCGCGGAACGCAGTTTATGAGAGATACTGCAAAGCCAGTCATCAGCGTCGAGAGGCTCGACGGA
This sequence comes from Triticum dicoccoides, assembly GCF_002162155.2. Lineage (NCBI taxonomy): Eukaryota > Viridiplantae > Streptophyta > Magnoliopsida > Poales > Poaceae > Triticum > Triticum dicoccoides. The sequence goes on along the minus strand of NC_041383.1, from coordinate 126,963,469 downwards.
GTGGTGGAACGTGGGTGGATGTAATTTGATAAAATCACTGAGTGACACCACGTTAGTCCTTTGATGGTGTGCCGTGTTCTGTTCAATACGCTCCAACAAACGGTTGGTCTCCCGCTTGTTTCTCTCAGCTTCCATCATAACCTCGGCTAGTGAAGGAGGATGAGGCAGATTTTCATTTCTGCCTTCACTGCCTTCGGCCTGCTCTTGAGAAGCAGGGTTAGCGCGCGTGTTGACCATCCTAGGTAAACAAGACAATGATTTAGTCAGGATGATAAGATTCCGACATAGGATACAAAATGTAAGGAATAACTCGGAATGCAAGATGATCATCCGTATGACATGGTAGATACAGAAACTGCTTCTTTATTCCATCGTCATACACACCATACAGGGTTTAGTACAAGACCAAACAAGTACTATTACGGTGAAAAGAGGATTACATCTCATCGGAGGCATTCCAAGCTCCTATACATTATTTTTCTACACCTCCGGAAAGAGTACAAACTAGGTCATATCCCACGAGTCACGCGGGACGATAGACGACACAGCTAGTGCGAACTAGTGATACTACCACTAACTCAGACCGATCCGTAGTAGTCCTCGTAGAAGTCACCTCCATAGCCTGGAAGCTCAACATGATCATCCGGAAACAGACGATCTCGCGGAGCTTGTGGACCATAGGGGCTAGGATGAGGTCTTGGACCAACAGACGGTGGCCTGCGGGGACCGCGAGGTGGGGTGATGCCTCCTACATCACGCCAAACCATCACGTCTGGCAGAGCAGATCTCACAGGATAGAGATCGCGCATATCTGAATATCCAGCTTGCACCGCCGGTGCGAACCGAGTCAAAGTGGCCCAGTGGTCAGCACGGGTATTGAGGAGCTCTAACCTTAAGGCCCGATTTTCACGGTCCTTATCCTCGAGCATCTCAGCAGTGGTGCGAGTCCGTGAATCCTCCTGAGTGGGGTCAGCATAGATAGCTTGGAGATACCCTTGTGCTCCCGGAAGTGATCCTGGCATATACCGGAAATCAGAGTCCCGAAATAAACCAGATCTGACTCGCATAATGGTCATCATAGAGTAGGCGGCGTCCTGCACAGCCATCTCAATAGTAACCCCGAGTCCATAGGAGCAGTGAAGAGGCTCGGTGGATCCAGGATAAGATGGAAATATCCTGACAGTGCAGAGATACTGGCTTTGATTAAAGTCTCGGAATTGCTCTTCGACCGTGTACTCGGGATACCAGCGGTATCCAGCCTCAGTCATTACCCTGACCAACTTGGCAGTATGGCCGGGTACATCTAGGCATCGAGTCAGGCGAACCACTTGATTGAGGTCGCGAGTGGCCATCTGAAAGCACAATCATAATGCAAAGGCATTAGAATTTCTAGCAAAATTTCGGCAGCATAACAGCTGTAAATGCTCAAGAAGGATTTTGAGACATTTGACAAAGGATTTCGTACACACTCAATCATCATCATATCAAAGTTTTGAATCCATTCTAACAACATAATGTGGTAGTAGAACTGAACTAGGCTTGTATCCATCAAACTTATAAGGTACTACTGATTAGTAACATGTGATCCTGATAGAGAGAACAGATCCTAATTCCTTATCCCCCGGTAGAAGAATGGACTGACTCAGATCAGAATGTCATGAGATAAAGGAGTAAAAAAAGCCTTACGTTCCATCCCACAATCAATTCCCCTACATATAACTAAAGAATTTCTAGACTCAACATCGACCAGTTTGGCTTGGAGAACCTACAGGCAGTCCGGCTCTGATGCCAACGCTGTCAGGACCCCGACTCGATGTCACATCGATCTAGCCGGTAACACCTCATATCACTTGGCGGCCTCACGCACGGTATCCCCACGGGTGTCGCCTTACCTTTGCCCGGGACCGTTTGCGCCTTTTGGCTCACGTATATGATAGTGTCGCTAGCATCCATATGATAAAGAGCCCGGGCTGACATGACTAGTCGTAAACCCAAAGTGGCACAGACTTACAGGGACAGGCATCCATGACCCAGCTTCGAACGTGTCGGTCATCAGCAAGTGGGTCCGGGCTGTAGCACTGGGCTAGCAGGACTCCGGTAAACCGGGCTGTAGCGGGCTAACAGGACTCCGGTACTCAAAGCGTGACATTTCCCCGAAGGGACAGACACAGGAACGAAGAAGGACACATGCCGGCCAGCCTAAGTGTTCCAGAGCAGTAGCAAGCTACCATGGCTCAGCGGTAACACTAGGAGACATTTCCCGGTAAGAGAGGCTACTAAAGATAAACAACTAGATAGTCAGATTCCACACATACCAAGCATTTCAGTCATACACACAATATGCTCGATATGTGCAAATACAACGAAGCATCACAACATTACTCTATGACACAAGTACTTTATTTAAGGCTCAGTGAGCCATACATAACATACACACAAAGGTACGGGTCTCACGACCCAACATACAAGTCATACAATCATACAAGCCAGCAGCGGAAGTAACTTGTCTGAGTACAGACAACTAGTAAAATAAAAGAGGCTTGGAAAGCCTCTGGCTATACTATGTGGTCCTTCACAAGCTCAGGGTCACCACCTGGGTCTTTAGCCTACTCGTTGATGTCAACGTCTACATAGAACCCATCAGAAGGGGTTGCAGCGTCTTCTGTAAAAATGTAGATTATAGCAACATGAGTACAAAGGTACTCAGCAAGACTTACATCAGATCCTACATACATGCATAGTATCAAGAAGGGTTGGTGGAGTTATTGCAGCAAGCCAGCTTTGACTCTTGGCTAGGCTATCCTACGATACTCCAACTTGAAATGGTTTTGCGCACACGAGTCCACTACTCACCACTTCAATACACTACCGAGGATCCACCTCCGTCTTCCTACAGAAGAGCCATCCTCGGCACTCACACTTATCTTGAGGCTTTTAACAGTTTCCATTTACTTGTCTATGAACTGTATAGGCAACCAAGTAGTCCTTTACCGCGGACGCGGCTATTCGAATAGATTATGATAACCCTGCAGGGGTGTACTTCTTCATACATGTTTCCACCACTTAGCGTCTGCACACGACATGTGCTCGGCAGACTTCAAGCGAAAGCCGACGTGGGTGTAGACCACGACCTACCTAAACACTTAAGCCTCTAGTCCAGGTTTATCGCCTATTCAGGTTCCATCCGCAGGGAGTCCGGCCGAGGTTTCCCATACGGCCCCGAACGATGTGAACAGGGTTCCCGAGATACCTAACGGGTATTCGGTACACCCGGCCACGTACCTACCGCATCACAGCCCACCCCTACGGTCAGCGCTGTCCACGGCCTCCAGTAGGCTACAAACACCAGAAACTACTTGCAACTCCTGGACAGTGAGCTAGGGTGAATAAGAAGTCGAGCGGGGTCATATTTCAGGGCCCAAAGCATGGTAGTAGCTGTATCTTAAATCACGCATACAGATCTCAGTGCTTAAGGTCGGCTTCAATGAAACAACCCACCATGTACTCCTACATGGTCTCTCATCGATACCTTTACCAAATCGTGTTCACCACACCACTCTCATTACCGACATAATCATTTCACTCTAGCCCATCACCCAGATGAACCAGACCTGACACGACTCTAAGCATAGCAGGCATAGCAAGGTAGGAACAACACATACATATGGCTCAATCAACTCCTACACATGCTAGTGGGTTTCATCTAGTTACTGTGGCAATGACAGGTCATGCAGAGGAAATGGGTTCAACTACCATAGCACACAGCAGTTTGAATCGCGTTGTCTTAATGCAGTAAAAGAGAGCAGGAGCGAGAACATGGGATTGTATCGATATGATCAAATGGTTGGTTGCTTGCCTGATGGTTCGATGCACTGATACGGTTCTTCGCTAGGGTAATCACGGTACTCCTCGGAGGCAGAACCTGTCGCAAAGGACACCGATACACAACCATCACCAAACAATGTGCAACAATATGATGCATGCATGAAACATGGCAATATGAGTGTGTTGGGCTAATGCAACTAAAACCAGAAGGGTTTGAGCAAATTTGAATCAAGGATTCAAATTTCAAATTCAAATATGGCCTTTTAAAGTGCTTTTCCTTGTTCTGCTTAAAACATCAATTTAACTTGTTTAATCATGCATGAAACTAGTACAGATGGATAGATTGGATTTTTCAGATCATTTTTCATATATAATTTGTCCAATTTGGAGTTACAGAATAAAAGTTATGAATTTTTGAAGTTTAAATAATATTCTGGAATTTCCTGATTTAAATTAAATCCAGAAATTATAGTTATTGCGCCAGCATGACGTCATCATGACGTCAGTGGTCAACTGCGGCTGGCTGAGGTCAAACCTGACGTGTGGGGTCCACACGTCAGTGACAGGGGGTTAAACAGGGTTAAATTAATCCTAATTACTAATTAGTGGCGCTGGGGCCCACTGGTCAGTGTCAGGGGGTTAACTACAGTGGTTAGCGCTAATCCTAATTAGCTACAGGGCTGGGCCCACCTGTCAGGGACTCAGGGGGGTCCTGCCGTGGTCAAGGTGGGTCAAACCCACCGGCGACGTGACGCCGGCGAGGCCCGAGACGGCGGCGCGATGCGGGATCGCGCTACAGGGCACGGGCGAGGCCGTTCTTGGGCTCGTTGGAGAGCTCTTGCTCCCGCGCGTCGAACGGTGGTGGTGGCCGAGCCTGGGGTGGCCGGTACCGTCGACGGCGAGCTCGTGAGCGGCGGCCGGAGTTCGGGTGCGGTCGGAGTCGGCGTTGCAGGGTGTTTGGGGAGGCGTTGGTGCGTGCTGCGTGCTCCTAGTGAGGCGTGGAGCACGATAGTGTGCTCGGTTGGGCGCTACGGTGACCGTGGCCA
>NC_041383.1:126951908-126957455 GCF_002162155.2 Triticum dicoccoides | reverse complement strand
GGGTGGCCGGAGATGGCTGCTATGGCGAACGGCGGCGACGGTGGTGTTCGGCCGTGAGAGAGAGAGAGCGAGGGAGAGGAGGGGAGAGCCGGGGGAGAGTGAGAGAGAGCAGGGGGGAGGCGTGGCGTCGTCCAGGGGCATCGAGGCGAGGAGGGGAGGGCAGGCAGGCAGGGAGAGAGGTGGCGTGGCGCGGTGGCGCGCGCGCGCGCCGGCCACACTCCCCTCCCTCTGTCGGGACAAAGACGACAGAGGAGGGAGACGGGCTGGGCCGCCTGCTGGCTGGGCCGGCCAGCTGGATGGGCTGCACAGGGAGGAGCCCAGGTAAGCTTCTCCCTTTTATTTTTTTTTCTGTTTTCTAATTTCTGACATTTGTTTTGATTTAAATAATATATTAAATCATTTATTTAACTTATGCCAATTTTTGCGGGGGCTAGATATATTATTCCAGAGCTCCTTTATAAATGGCATAATATTTGGACCATATTTCATATATATAGAAATATATTTCCAATGCAAATATTTATGCATTAATTCCAAATGCCCAAAATAAATGTCCATGAGCCACTAAAAATATTGGTTTGATTTTTATCTCTGTCCAATATTTTCAGAGAGCAACATGAGCATTTTCTTGGACCTTTTTGGAGAAATTTTTATTTGGGTCATTTTCAAAATGATTCTGAGGGTTTCACAAATCCCCATTTCAAGTTAAATGGAATTTTAAACATGATGCACACACTCTAATGCATGACTAGCTAGGGTGTGACAGGCATGCCCACCTGGTGGCAAAAGTTTGGACCATTTGAAGGATGTATAAAAATAGACCATATTGAACGAAGCGTCTTCTGGGGTAGAAGGCTCCGTCTGAGAGCATGTTATTTCTCTACATCGTTGAAATTACTCCAATTTTTCAAGGGCCTCATATGACCAATTCAGGGCATCATGACAAGTTGTTTGGGTTCTCAACAAATTTTGCATTTCCTGAAGTTTTCTCAGTGAAAAAATAACAATTAATGACAGAACATGTCGCAACGTTCATACGGTGTCGGAAGTCATTCGAACCAGACGTGGATGCCTAACATGAGGCATGCCCACTTGCTTGCAAAAGTTGGGGGCAGTCCTGATATTTCCAAAGAAATACCATGTTCAATGGAGAGTGTTCGAATAGGCCAAAAGAATCTATTTGGGAGCACCTCATTTGTCGACATTCTTAAATGAGCCCATTTTTTCATGGCCTTGTATGACCAACTAAAGGCACCATGCCAAATTGTTTGAGTTTTTGTCAAGTTTTGCATTTTTTAGAGTTTTTTCGATGAAAAAAGCCGATTAATGTCAGAACATGCATACGGTGTTGGAAGTCATTCAAACCAGGCATGGAAGCCTAAAATGGGCATGTCAACTTGCTTGCAAAAGTTGGGACCTGTCCTGAGATCTCCGAAGAAATACCATGTTCAATGGAGAGTGTTCGGATGGGCCGGAAGGGTATGCTTGGGCGCACCTTATTTCTTGACATCCCTTAAATGGATCCATTTCTCATAGCCTTGTATGACCAATTCAAGGCACCATGTCAAGTTTTTTTGGTTTCGCCCAATTTTGCATTTTCTGAAGTTTTCTTGGTTAAGAAGACAGATAAATTACCGGATGTGTCACCACTTGCATATGGTGTTGAAAATCGTCCAAACCAGGCATGTGCCTACCATGGGCATGCCTACCTTCTTGCAAAAGTGGGGTTCATTTTAAGGATGTTCAAAAATAGACTACGTCCAACGGAGGGTGTTCGGATAGGGCAGAAGGGTCCGTTTGAAAGCTCTTTGTTTTTCGACATCCGTCAAATAACCCTAAATACTTTTCACAAGCTTCTATGAACAATTCAAGGCACAATACCAAGTTGTTTAGATTTTTGAAAAGTTTTGCATTTTCTAGAGTTTTCTCGGTGAAAATAGGCCGATAAATGGTCGGACGTGTCACAACATGTAAAGGGTGTCGGAAGTCCTTCAAACCTAGCATGGATGCCTCATATGTCCATGCCAGCCACTTACAAGAAGCTGGGTTCATTTATCCATAGCCTAAAATATACCAGTTAGATGAGTTTATTTGTAACTCCTGTCATTATCACTCAACATAAACATTTTATTTTTTCCAAACAATTTCTTATAATTTGTCAACTGTTTTGGTGTGTATGAAAATTTTACTAACTTGAACACTTTTGTCCAAAATTGTTAACAAATTACGAAAACATGATGAAAATTTCGAAAAATGGCAAACCACGTACTTTTTAAAAAATTATCATTTTTTTAAAACACATACATTTCTTGAATTTGCAAATAAAAAATTCAAAAACTGGAACATTTTATGAAATTCCAGAATATATTTTAGAATTTAAACAATATTTGAAAACAAGAACATTTTATGTTATGCCAAACAATTTTTAAAATTTTTGAACAAGTTTCATAAAGAATAATAAAGTTCAAAAGTAGAAAATGAATTAATAAAAAGAGAAGAAAAACGAAAAAAATGCTTAGGCCCTTGAAAATAAGAATTGTTTTCAGAAAATATTACTCCCTCCGTTCCAAAATATAGCGTGCCCACGTTTCCCGAGGTTCAACTTTGATCATAAATTTAACCAACGAGACCGACTGTGACGGGAGCAAAAATTATACCAGTGAATTCATATTTAAAAACATTTTCCATTATATAATTTTTGCTCCCACCGCAGTCGGTCTCATTGGTTAAATTTATGGTCAAAGTTGAAACACGGAAACCGAGGACGCACTACATTTTGAAACGGAGGGAGTAGTATATTTGGAGAAATATTCGTAAATATGAAAAATTGTTTGTGCTTTCAAAGAATGCTCGGCTATTTGAAAAGTGTTTGCGTTTTTCAAAAAAATGTTCGAATATTTAAAATTGTTTATGTTTTCAAGAAAATGTTTACAAATGTGATGAATTATTCATCTTTTCTAAAAAATGTCTGCAGTTTCAGAAAAATGTTTACAATTCTGAAAAAATGTTCTTAAAATTTCAAAAATATTCACAAAATCAAAGTATTTTTCATAAAAAATGGTTTGGAAATTTGAAAAGAAACGCGTTTCCAAAAGAAGTCCAAATTTTGAGAAACATTTTGTTTCTTAAAAAATACTCATGTTTTCGAAAAATATTCCAAAAGATGAAAAAACACATTAGGTTTTTTAGCTATAAAAAGCGCTTTCGCTAGAATGTCCGGCACAGTTGTACAGTACCAATTTTGATATATGCTATAGTATTTCTATTAAAAAGAACTCCTATAGTACATCTGTTCTAGTTGATAAATAACCGCACTACTCAGGTATAACCAACCCGCGATGGTTCTGGTGGCTATTAGCATTTTCACAACGCCTCGAGGTATTGTGTTCGACGCTTAGTAGGCACACTATTTTTTGGATTTTCCTAATGGGCTTTGGATCTTCGATCTGTGCTACTGTGTACATACTCACTAATGGGCCGGCCCAAGGTAGACTTAGAACGTGACAGATCTTCGCGACATATTTTATAGAAAGTCCATCCTACCCTTTATTATGAAGGGGATGAGCTTTGGATTTTCGATCTGTGCTACTGTGTACATACTCACTAATGGGCCAGCCCAAGGTAGACTCAGAACGTGACAGATCTTCGCGACATATTTTCTAGAAAGACCATCCTACCCTTTATTATGAAGGGGTATCGACATATCTCGTTCATTGATGTGTTTATGGGAGTTGTACCGAAGAAGAAGTGACATACAATTAACTACTTGAATTACACCAACATATGTTGATCCCTGCATTTGTCATAGTTTTCCGCTAACTGTCTGGTACTCCACCCCACTTAAGAATAGGCATATACATTTTGTCGGAACTCGCATAGTTCCATCAAATTTGTAGGATCATCAATAACTACAATACTAGATAGATGGAATACAAAAATCTTGTTTATTGTCCATACAATGAAACTAATTTGGCATTGCAATTATTGATTTATTTTTTCTTATAAACTCGGTCAAATTTTGCACCATTTGACTTCAGACATAATTTATGCACACCCACTTTTCAAGCTAGAGGGAGTATTAGTTTTCTCGGTGGAGGCTACTAGTAGTTCTCTTTCTTAAATAAAAGGCTACTGGCAGTTTATGAATTTCATGTCTCCGTCCTGATTGATCAAACAAAATGAAAATCAACATTCACTTAGTTGCTCTGCTCTGCATGAAAACCTTCAATGCACAACCTTAAGAGCAACTAGTACCATCAAGAGGGTAGTTCTTAAAAAAAGGCTACCAAGGGTTGCACGAGGCTGGTCCTTTTTTCAATTGTGTACATGCCTCTATTGTTTGGCTCTAGCATTTCATGACATTACACTGATGCATTATTGGTTCGTTAAACATATTGCCTTGCCGTTCGCTAGTGACGAAACTAGTATTATGTGTTTGGGCTTTGAATTAGTCGATCAGGTTTTCAGTACCAAGCTGAATTCTCGGTTTTTTCATGTATCCTCATTGTGCACCTAATATCCGTGCCCATAAATGTTGTAAGATAGCTCCTTAATATTTACATAATGAACTGGTTGCAACAAATGCCTACCAGGACGCAAACACAATTCTACAGGCAATATCTAGTCCATATGATCCAACAAATTGGTGAGTAATAAGTCACATACCATGTATGTATTTTGATGGTAAACATAGTGTTTAGTTAGTGTCTCCCTTTTAAATTTTTATCTTGTTAATTATTGTTATATGGGATCATATTAATATCATTTTTGGTGGTTAATATGCTTACTAGAGCGGATATTATTGGTGAAAGATTGATGTTGTGTAGATATATTTTATATTTTGCTTTGCACTTAGCTAATTATGTTGCACCTACGGTTTCATGCAAGTACTTGTCGGTAATGAACCCATCTGTGCATTCACGAGAACATATTGCCATTTGTATGCCACATATTTTTAGACGGCTCTTTGGTATTGACCATACATTATGTTGTTTAAACATTTATACATGCATGAATTCTAATTTGTCTTGTTTCTTCTATATTAAACAGAAAATCTGATTTACCAACTCAAAAGAAATTGTGCCTTTTGCAAGGGTGCACTTGGGATTTAGCACCCAAGGAATGGTGAGCTTTTGTGTGAAAAAGTGGGCCAGAAAAAGGAGTATTGCCAAATGTTTATGTTGAGTGAAAGTCCCAAGAAAGGAATGGGGGAGGAACCTTCTTCAGTTCTAAGTCTATTTGATGATTTGCAAGCTAGCCATGGGTTTGGGTTCATAGATTATCTAATATACAACAAGCTGATACCGTTTGCTTGGATATCAAAATGTAATAGTTAGATATTCATGCGTTGGTACCGTATAAGAACAAATTACATGTGACTAATTGAGTATAAAATAATTCATAACTACGTGTGTTGCGCACGAGGAGCATGTCAAGCACGATGGTTGTGTTGTATTTCCCCCTATTCTCTCCAGCGACCATTAAGTATCCATACTGCTTGCTTCCTTGGTCTTTTGCACACAAACGATGCACCGGGTTTTCCTTTTC
>NC_041383.1:126880293-126951510 GCF_002162155.2 Triticum dicoccoides | reverse complement strand
ATCTCGTAGTAGGGGTCCTAAGCTAGGCGTCTTGGAGCTATGGTAACATGGACACGGGATTTTACCCAGGTTCGGGCCCTCTTGATGGAGGTAAAACCCTACGTCCTACTTTTGATTGTATTCATATGGGGTATAGTACAGAGTACATGTATCTACCACGAGATGATAGTAATGAATATGAGATTGTCTATTGACTAGCCTGGCCTTGGTTTATATAAGACACCGGAGGCCTAGGGTTTAGGAGAGTCCTTGTCTTGGGCGCTAAGTCTTGTGGAGTCTTCCTTGTATGCGACAGGGGTTGTCCGAACTGGACCATGAGTATGCGGCCATGGGGGTCCTCGGCCCAATCCAACTGATCGGGAGACGACATGGTGAGTACCCCCTAGTCCAGGACACCGTCACCCCCCCACCCCTCAACTTAACCTTCTGGCCCTCAGTGGAGGGCAAGGTGCGACTCGATTATTTCAAGTGTAAGACATCAAGTTTCCTAAAGTGTTATGTCTGGATAGAAGCAATGGCTGAAACTAACATCATGACAAGCAATAAAAGGAGAGACGAATAAATACAATAGCCTAATTCAATAGATCATAGCAAGCAACAATATTCAGACAACTTTCTTACTTTTGTTTCACCTCAATTGGCGCAGGTTATCACACTACCCAGCGATCTCCCATGACACTAGGTTTTAGGAGGACCACAATAGTGATAAGGGGGGGTGACAAGTTAAGAAGCAATTATGATGCATGAGGTTCCACTCAGCCTCTTTTGTAGTCAATATTGCTTTTGTTTCACCTTCATTTGGGCAGTTTGGTTATCCAACATCTCACCAATTTTCATAGATGAATAATGTGTTTCTCGACATCTTTCGATGAAGATTCTATTCCAGAATTGGTAAGCGCCATGTGTCTGTAATTTGTGGGGCAAGAAATTTGTAAGTGCCATGCTATATGTCAACAATGAGACCTAGGCAAAGCTGATGTAATGCGTGAGGTTCAACTCGACAATAAAAAGTAGCACTAGCTACACTTTGTAAAAAAAGGGCCTGGTTGGGATAGCACAAATTTGAACAGGGGTTTTTCAACACCCTTGTCACCCATCTAAAACCCAACCCAGCCCACCCATGAAGCAAAACAGCCCAGGACCAAATGCACTAGCTACTGAACCCATGCATGTATGTAGCCCGTGCAGGACGTGGAGTATTTGAGCTCGAGCTCAAATGAGCCCACACAAACAGTAAAATTGATTTTTTTTCTAAAAAATTCTAAATTTTTTGTGGTGAACTTTGACAAATGTTGTAAGTGCTTGCAAATCAGCATGAGATCACATTCGAGGAAGGTGTGACAAAAAAACAAAAAGATGCTCTGAAAATGCTACTTTCGGAAGCATTTTCGAGCATCAATTTTTTTTTCTCGCCTTTCACGAATGTTATCTCATGATGAAAATTTGCAAACACTTAGAACATTTGTCAAAGTATACCATCTTTTTTAATTTACTATTCATCTGAGCTGAAATGAGCTCCAACTCAAAAGGATACTTTCCGCCCGTGCACCTCATTTCCTCCTATATCTCCACCGTTTATTAATCTTACCTGCATGTCAGACACTTTAATTTGTGTTCTCACCATGGAAGATGAAGGCTCCAATAAAAAATAATTTATGTTTTCCTATTATTATTTTTGAAAGTTTTAAAAATACCAGAACAATCAATTTGGTAGACTATTTCAACATATTCATGTGAAAAATGGTTGAATAAGTTCTAATATGTTGAATAGAGTTTCTCAAATTTAAAATACACAAAATGGTAAACATGCAGATATCGATTGATCACAACAGTAGAAAGGAAAAAAATGGAAAGGGGGATTTGAAAGGAAAAAAGCGATAAACTTGGGCCGACTTTCCCCTCCCACTGTGCCTACACATGCATCTTTGTGCGCATAGTGGGCTATTTGAAGATGGCAAGCTTTAGTTTTTTTCGAAACAGATTTACCTTGTTTGAGCTTTTTTGCGATGCCTTATACTACTACTTAGTGGTATATAATATAGGAATATCTAACTGTCAGGGTCAATCTTAGTGTTAAAAATATATTACAGTGATGCCATTTGTGTTCTTTCCCCATAATGAACTTATACTACATATATTGCTCATGTATACTACCCATACCAAAGGTACAATGTTTAGTAGTATACAACTAATCTTAGTCATCAGATGTTTCTATACTATTTCTTTTTGAACGCTAGTATAGTCTAGTATATGGCACCATAAAAGAGCTCATTCTTTTAATCTCTTTTTCCACATCAACATTGACCATAAAGTGGTTGTTGTACATCAAAAACTACCCTTATGCAGTACGGCCGGCCATAAAGTGACCGATGTTCCAACACACAGTGTCAAGGCACTAGGATAACTGAAGATGATACCAGGCATGTTGTAACGGGAACTGGATGTAGTTATTTCTATGATATTTGGCAGTATGAAACTTTACTATTCTGATTAGTAATATGATAATTAAAAAAAGGTACATATAATATATTATATTTGATTATTATATAGGTACAGACTATTTATTTACTATTGGTAACAAGCATGATGCATATTAGATCGGTCTTTTCTCATGCATAGTGGCATGGTGAATTGACATATTTACATGGTGAGGGAATTAAATTTAGTGGGGCGTGCATAGTGACATGATGAGTTAACATAGTTACATGTTAAGATAATTGAGTTAGTGAGGATCAACTATTTAATATATAAGATTACCCTAGAGTGTGTGTCGTTTTATGATTGCTTAGTTTTCTTTTAGATACAACCCTTAGATGTCGAGGGTGAGCGCACAAACGCCCCACGTTAAATAAACTCATTTATTTCTTCTTATAACACACACATGTCTTGCGTATTCTTGAAAAAATACTTTTAGCAACCTATTTTCCACCTAAACCAAAAAATTTGATGCGTGACCAGCCCACATGACCCCTTCAAAATTGCAATGGGGAGGAGCCTTTCAAAGAAAAAACAATGGATCTATATGATTCAAAATCCACCAATCCACTTTTTGCAAAAACCTCTAGTCTGTAGGATTTCAAAAAGGAAGTCTCAGTACACACGGTCATGCATACGCTTTCTTGTAATCAAGTTTGATGATCACCCTTGGTTCTTTTGATCGATGGATGTTATGCACCACTTCGTGGGACACTCCAACATTTTACGGAATATATCTACCTTTAATGAATTATGTTCCTGAAAAAACGGTCGTTGAATAATCTTGCTATGCATATTTTATTTTCAAGGTTGAATTGTAACTGGTCGTGTCCATTTTTTCCTTTCAAGGTGGAATCATATTGGTTATGTCAAGTTTAATTGATCCTAAGGATTAAAAAGTTATTGAGTCCTTTATATTGATCTACAAACACTTCGAGATGCAACGGGAGAATATGATTAAATAACAAGCCATGCAAAGGTGGTTTTAGCATAGTTTAGAAGGTACACCTATTTTATGTTGCAGCAGTTTGGATCGATGTCTTCATTTCTTCTTTTGTGTTGAATAATGCATGTCTCTATTTTGTACATCAGGGAACTCTCCATGACCATCAACTAGTTGATGTTAAGTGGCTATCACAGAGTTCTCAACAGGGGATCAACAATTTGGAAACAAAGTTGTTTTTGCTTGCTAAGCTACAACACATAAATTTTGTGTGAATTGTTGGCGCTTGTTTTGAGGAGCAGGAGAACTTAATTGTTTGTTGCCACTCTTGATCATAAGCCAGTGGGGGCCATCCCCCCCCCCCAATTTTGCAACAAGCTCCACCACTAACCAATGCAATCCGTCTATAGTGTGTCGTGCATGCATTTGTTTTCTACATCTTCTGGCCTTTTACCCCCAGAGATGCGGAGAAATGCACTAAGTTGTATGTGTTCATGATCATGTATGGTATAGCCCGCGGCATGCAATACCTCCATGAGGATTCACATGACAGGATAATCCTCAAGATTTGAAAGATCAAATGTCCTATTGGACAGTGAGTTGAAATCCAAAATCTTGGAATTTTGGTTGGCAAGGGTTTTTGGAGGCAACAGATCACACGAGGTGGCGCGCAATGTTTCCAGAACTCAGTAAGTTCCTCGGCCCTTGCAATCTCAAAATACTTACTTCAATAATAATTTCCTCAATAACGTCCGTTGTTTACCATAATAATGGTTACATGTCCCACGAATATACGATGAGTGGGCACTCCTCCAACAAATCAAACATTTACAACTTTCATATTCTACTTTTAGAGATTGTCACAAGCAAACGAAATGGTGGTGCCTATCTCCTCGCTCTGACGAGTCTGCACCACATGCCTTTATGCCTGCTTTTCAATTTAGTTGAGTTCAGTTGGCAAAAATGGTGTAGTGACATTGGACGAAAGGAACCATCTTGGACGGAGTGGATTCATCTTTGAACAGGCTCTGACCGGAAGAGAAGATAATCAGATGTATCCATATCAGGATGCTATGTGTTTAAGATGATCCTGCTGAGAGGCCTATTGTATCAACCAGTGCCAGAGTTACATGCAACTTGGGGGGGATGTGTTTAAGATGATCCTGCTGAGAGGCCTACTGTATCAACGAAAGTTACAGGCAACTTGGGAGGGGGGCATTCCCCCCCCCCCCAACATGCATATGTTCATTTTCGCCGCCATTGATGTCAACTGTAATATTATACTCAACAACACCAACACACTTGGAGATCAATCTAATTATTTACTGGCATACATGGGTCTGACGCATCCAAGACGACAGCTTCGGCCGCCAAGCAACACTGGGCTGTAGATTCACTAATTTGTATGTTGCATTATTTACTTGAGGTTTGCTTGGGTACCCCCCCTCTAAACCTTAGAATGGTATTTTCATCCATCAATATCAACTAAGAGATTGATATTCTTCAAACCCAATCCTGGAATTCAAATTAAATCCATACTACTCCCGTAAAAAATATTTGTTGTCCAGTTCTTGTTGTGCCGATGACTCCCTTGGCAAAACGACTGGTCACGGAGGCCTGCGTTGCGTAGGCCGCTGATTGGTCCTTCATTGGATCTTTATGCATTCACCAACCAGTAGGGCGGCGCATTTTGGAATAACAATGTCTGCCACCTGAATAATCTTCATCCCCTCTTCCGTCGTCGTTCTATGGCAATAGTTTCCTCGTGTTCACCCGTGTTGCATAGCTACTAGCATTACATAGAATCGGTCAGCAGGCTGGAGAAGAATCAATCATGCTATCTTGCATAGAAGCGTGTCAAATAGAGAATCTTGGAAATTGTGAAGTTTTCTAGTGGGGTCTAAGCACATCATTGATCAAGAGTATTG
Source organism: Triticum dicoccoides (assembly GCF_002162155.2). Classification (NCBI taxonomy): domain Eukaryota; kingdom Viridiplantae; phylum Streptophyta; class Magnoliopsida; order Poales; family Poaceae; genus Triticum; species Triticum dicoccoides. The sequence goes on along the minus strand of NC_041383.1, from coordinate 126,946,164 downwards.
TGATGAAACCATTGATAATGATAAAAGGAATTGTGCTTTTGAATACATCACTAATCAAAAGATGATGACGGTGATAATAATGAGGATAGTGGTAAGAGAGAGTGGAACTATAAGACTGATGATGACTGTCTTGAGTGGTGATGACTATGTATACATTAGTAAAGATGATGTTTTGATGAAAATGTTGATGTGGAAGATGGTTCTTATAACAACAAGCATCATAATACTGGATATGGATGTGGTGGTCATAAGGATAATTATGGTCATGATAGTGATATAAATAGTTATGGCATCTAAGAATACAGGTGATCGAGGCGCGGAGGCAGCCGAATCTTGAAGACCTCGGCCGGGAGAGAAGGGGATGGGAGGAGAGCCGGTCGGCAGCGTGCGACCTCAGCCAGGCCTGTCTTAGAAAAACGACCGGTTGCCTGACGGGCGTAACTCTAGGGCCTGAGCTGTTTCCTCAAGCAGATAAACCTTATTGCCCTTTTAAAAGAGAATCATATGTTTTAAGAAATAACACCATCTATCGGTCTCGGAAATTGTGAAGTTTTTCTATTTAGAAATCAGCTTGCTAGTTATTTTGTTGCGGGAAATGCAAATGAGTTGTGTCATACTGAGAACCATATCATTGGATACAAACATCCCTCTGCTTGTAATTAAGAAAGTGTTGGTCTGACCATTTTTTAGAGTAATAGGGCATCAGTTCATGGCCGCTTCCTTGCGCGTATATATATATACAAGATACAAGTTGGCTAAGCAGGGGTTCCTCCCGTGCAATTCCAGCGCTGGGCCGGTGACGTTGCTCCCTGGTCCATTTTTGCCACGTTCCCTTCACCACTTAACAAGAGTCTTCAGTTTCAAAAAAAAAAAACTTAACTAGAGTCTTCTTGAAGCCTTTTTGATCGCTTGCTCTTCCTCGGCAGGTATTTGTCCGTTGCGTAACCGAACCAAAAGGAGCAGTAGCAAATCTCGGGGGAGCTCCTGTTCGGCGCTGCAGGCGCTGGCTAGATACTGGCGCTCGCACGCCTGGCGTAGTGGGCCGGCCCAGGAAACGCAGTGAAGAGCGCGGATAGCAAAAAGTGTGATAGACCAGGGATTTGAACACGCACCGCTTGTAGCCAAACCTTCGAACACAACCACTAGCCCGTACTTCCTTAGCTGAACTTTCGAAGGACAAACAAACCTTATTTCATACCCAGCCTATTATGCGTATTATTTTATGATAAAATAAAAAATGGATGCACCATATAAAAACGTGAATTTTAAGAAAGTGTATCAAACTGAAAAAGGTGCGTACAAACTGAAGTAAATCGTGGACTTGAGAAAAAATCACGAATTTGAAAAAAGTTCACAAATTAGGATAAAGTACATGAATTTTTGAAAAAAAGTTCACAGATTTTCAACAAAAAGTTCATCGATTTTTGAAAAAAAAATCATCGTTTTTTGAAAAAAATCATCGAATTTGAAAAATAATTCACTGATTTTGAAAAAAGTTCGGTGATTTTAAAGAAAGTTCATTGATTTAGGAAAAAATTCATAAAAAATGAAAAAAAAAAGTTCACCGATTTGGAAAAAGTTAACCGAAATTGGAAACAAAGTTCATCGAATTTGAAAAAATGTTCATCAATTTAATAAAAAGTTCATCAAAATTGAAAAATAGTTCATCAAATTTGAAAATAAGTTCACAAATTTTTAAAAAGTCCGTTCATTTTAACAAAAAAGTATGCGAACCAGGAAGAATAAAAAAGAAGGAAAGAAAAGAGGAAAGATGAAAAGAATGGAAAAATGAAATTTGTCTTGTGAGGTCTGGTGGCGGGGTGGTTGGTGCATTGTAGCTCGCGGGAGGAGATCGCCTGTTCGAGTCACAATGCATACTTCTTTTTCGTTTTGAAAAACAGGAAATCTTAGATAGGCCGGCCCAGCTCCCAGCGCTGCAGGCGCCAGTTTGCAAAATGAGCTATAACTGGCGCCTGCAGCGCCAAATAGGAAACGCCCAAATCTCGCACCAAACCATCCTCCCGCTTCACTGCCGCTGCCGCCTGGCCGCGACTGGCCCAGTGGCGGAGCTACAAATAGAAATCTGGGCGGGCCGGGCTGAAGTTGATGCTAAATCTTGTCGCTGCCTTTTATAGTACTTTGTACTTTATGGGCTGGGCCTATGTATACTTTTATGATTTTTATAAAAATGTGGGTGGGTCATGGCCATTCGGCCACAACCTAGCTCCGCCAGTGGACTGGCCGCCTGTCATGCCTTCGTCGTAGCCCCATCCCCCCTACTTTCTCTCCCCTAGCTCCTCTCTACATGCATATCCACCTCTGCTCTGGCGGATGATGGCAGTTACGGAATATCCTATCGGGGTTCCGCACACCTATCGACGGAGCGCTCGCAGGTGGGCAGGCCTGTTACACGTTCCAACCTAAACGGTTCTAGGAACCTTCTATGAATGTTCCTAGGCGGGTTTTTTCCGGTTTTAGGAACATTCTAGAAGGTTCCTGAAACGGTTTTTCTTATTTATTTATTTTTAGTTTTTACATTTTATTTTATTTCCTTTTCGTTTTTCTCTTTCTTTTTCTGTTTCATTTTTTCTGTCTTCTTGCTCTTTTTTTTTTATTTTTTTTCCTATTTTGAACGAATGTTTCAGAAATTTTCTAAAAATTGAAATTGTCATATTTTGTTTGTTTTTTCAGAAAATGATTATGTTTTCAAGTTTTTGTTCAGAAATTTCATAAAAGTTTAAAATTTCAAAAGATGTTCGCTTATTTTAAAATAATGTTCAAAATTTTCAAAAGTCTTCAACTTTTTAAATTTGTTCACAAACCAAAAAATGTTCGGTTTTAAGAAATATGTTCCTGTTTTCAAAATTTGTTAAAATGTTCAAAATGCATTCAAGTTACAAAATTTGTTCAAATTCAAAAAATGTTCGCATTCTAAAATTTTGTTCACAAATTAGAAATTGCTCAGAAATTTTCAAATATGTTCCATTTTCAAAAATTGTTCACAAAATTTGAAAACTGTTCCCATTTTCAAAATTTGTTCGCAAATTCAGAAAACTTTTACGTTTTTCAATTGTGTTCACACATTCAAAAAAATCTCGGATTTTCAGAAAATGTTCATGTTTTCCAAATTTTACTCACAAATTTTCAGAAAATGTTGCCATTTTCCAATGTTTTTGCGTATACAAAAATATTTGGGATTTTAAAATTCTATCCGATTCAAAAAGAAATTCCATTTGAAAAGTTGTACGCGTTTTCAAATTTTACTCGCAAATTATAAAATCCTTGCATTTTCAATAAATGTTTTGGAAATTTTTTCGTGCTTTACAAATAAAATGAATTTTTAAAAAATGTTTCCATTTTCAATTTTTTATTCACATATATAAAAAATCTTCGGCATTTTCAAATTGTTCACAGGTGCAAAATTTTCTTTTTCATTTCAAAATTTGGTCGCCAATTTAAAAAATATTCGTGTTTTCCAAAAATGCTGTGGAATTGGAGAATTTGTACACATTTTACAAAATAGGTTTCCATTTTCAATTTTTGTTCGCGTGTACAAAAAATATTCAGGATTTTAAATTGTTCTCAGATTCAAAATATTGTTCTGCATTTCAAAGATTGTACCCATTTTCATATGTTGTTCACCAATTAAAAAATGGTGGCCTTTTCAAATTATGTTCTGGAAGTTGCAAAATTATTCAGGTTTTACAAAAACTAGCAAGATGCCCGTTCATTACACGGAACATCAAGATGCATTTTTTTACAAAACACCTATTTGTGATTGACCCATGCAGGAGTAATCCCATGTGTAAAAACTAAGATATCTTGAGAATTTTATCGGAAAAATGGTATCTCGGGAATTTCATTGAGAAAATGATATCTCGAGAAAGATGAGAGATAAGGTGAGGAGGAGTGGGCGCGTGGTGGTGACTGGTGGTCGGACTGGGCGAAGGCATGGGGATGTACGGCGCCGGCAGGCAGCAACGGCCACCATGCCAGATTGTTTCGGAGACTTGTTTTTTTAATTGCTCAGCAATGAGGTTGTAGGAGATAAGGATGAACGAGGCAATCCTTATCTGTAAATGTGGAGAGAGGTGCGGGTATCTTTTGTAAAATTGTCATAGTTTGTTTTCTATCCATCAGATATAGATCGGACGGTCTATATTTCAAGATGGCAGCCACACCATCATCACCAACTCGGTTTTTTATATTTTACAAAAAAAGTTCGGGATATTTTTAAATGTTTGTGTTATAGAAAATTGTTTGTATATCAAAAGATGTAAAGAATTTCAAGTTTTTTTTACAATTTCAAAAAATGTTCAGAAATTTAAAATTTCTTTGCAGTTCCAAAAGATGTTCAAAAATTTAAATTCGGTTCATGTTTGCCAAAAAGTATTCGTAATTTCAAGAAAGTGTTTACATTTTTAATCAATGCTCAATTTATGCCGCTGTTTTTAGTTCATTTGAATTCGGGCCACACATTTGTCATGAAGGCTTAGTAGATGGTGTGGTTAGCATGACGCGTTCACAAACTGGAGGTCTGTAGTTCTAATTCCACATCGGGTGCTCTTTTCTTTTTACCCATTTTTACCCGACTGCTTGAGTGAGTTCAATGGGCCAGCCCAGTCGCGCACAGGCTGTGCGAAAGAACGTCCTTTTGACGCAAAATGCGTCACATAGGTGCTCCCGTGGTCCGACGCCGCGTCTACTGCCATCATTATTGAACTACTGTCCTGCTATTTGAGAAATGAGGTATTTACATGTTTTTGATTCCATAGGTACATTATTTGTAGCTCCTAACTTAGGCTAAAAGATTTTTTTTCTGTCTGTAATGGGAGCAAGCACGTATGAGTGCAGCAACTCTAGAGGTGGGCAGCAAATGTCGCGTCCATACGCGGCCAGATACGGCCCCATCAAACTACAGCACCTACGCATTGTGTAACTCATCGAAATCCTGGAAAATGAGGACAAACTAACATTTTTTTTCCTAAAATGATAGAATCTATTGTAAAAGTTCATCAAAAGTACAAAGCATCTCAAACATAATAAAAAATATATTAAAATTTTGAGACTATCGAACGACCATTATTGCCGCCAAAATGAGTCGCCGATGCACCGATGTCGTCGTTCCCCTGTCGGAGTCGACTTGACATTGTAGACAGTCTGAAAGTCCTCGTGCACGTGCCAAAGGATCAACACCTTGGAGCCGCAGTCGCCACCGTTGAATCCTGACATAGATCTGAAGCACCTGACATCAAATCTCACCAGATGACGAGAAACCCAACCTCACCGCCCCAAAAAGACGACATGAATCTACGTCGGAGCTCTATCGACTACACCCAGACGAACGAACACGAGGAGGATCAGAGTCTGGAAGACAAACTCGGAGAAGAAGTGTCATCATCCACCCGAGCGCCGCAACTGCGAGGGCTAAAAAACAAAACATAAATTACTAACCGGAGCGAATGCATCAGGATTCATCTTCCCGCCATCGACTGACAGAGCAACAGGCAGAGAGAGGCTAATCCATAGGATTGCTGGAGAGTTCGCTCTAGCCGTCTAGGGTTAGAGAAAAAAAATCTTATTGAGTACTCCCTCTGTCCATAAATATTCATCGAAGAAACGAATAAAAGTGGATGTGTACTAAAATACGTTTAGATATATCAATTTCTTCGACAAATATTTCTGGAAGAAGGGAGTATAAGAATTATGCCAAACAACATTTGATTGGACCGAACCCATAGTCTCCACTCTAGCCATAAGACACGCCGAGTTTACATATCCACTAGCCATATGGTCGGGAAAGTATCAGGTACTCCTATTCTTGGGGTACTCCCGGTGCTTCGTATTAAAAGAGAACTTAAATGTTTGAAAACATTCTGGAAAAGAATATGAATGTTTGCAAAGAATGTGATTGCATCCCCTAAATATCTTTTTTTTCTCAATGCGCATTTCGAGTTTAGACTTGAAATTTTTAGGGGTTATAGTCATATTCCTTATGAACATTCATAATTTTTTTCATAATTTATTGAAACATTTAAGAATGTTTTTTAAAACTTGGAGCATCAAGAGTACCCAAGTATGGGAGTACCTATGCTTTCTCCATGTTGGTCTTGCATCTTTTATTGTGCATCTTTTAATTACGGAAACACTAACGCCCATATGTGTGACACTTCTCCAACTCGCCCACACGCCTGGATCGTCGTTGATTGTCTTTTGCATGAATCTTGACACGAAAAGGTGGATTTGGTGTGCCACGTAGGACAAGCCTCGTGTGTGGTGTGTAGGTAGTTCGCCCGCACGTCGGTTTTTCCTCTGACGACAGCGGTTGCGAGTCAGGGCGTGCGGTGGAACTGCCGTCGCGCCCGCACGCCACGCTCGACTATGGTTGCCGTCTCCCACGACTCGCCACTCGCTCTCCCCTCGCGGTTCCATTACTCCCCTCCCCTTCATTACTCCCCCAACCCACCGTCCACACCAGTCATTCGATTGGAGGAGAAGCCGAGAGGATAAGGCAGCGGCGGAGGTGGAAGAGTCGACGACACTCGCGGCCGTTGCTGGGGTTCGCCGGACCGGAGCGTCATCGCCGGAGCAGCCGCAGATTGAAGGTAAGGCTCCCTCCATGCTCACATTCCTGTCTGCGATTTATGCCCTCTCCCTCTGTGGTCAATTCCCCCTTGAGTTTCCTGGAGATTCCGGCCGATTCGCGGTGCTTCGGTGTCCCTGTCGATGGTGGAGTCGCGTGCTTGGCATGTAGGGTGGCATTGCGCAGTTTCGTCGCCGCCGTGGTGGCGGTCATGCCGGTGTGGCTCGTCTAGTCCGCAGCCACATCTGTATTTTGCATGTGATTGTGCGGGCAATTTTCTAGGTGTTAGTTTTGATTTGCCTCGAAATGCTATGGCCATCAGTGTAGGACGTTTTTGTTGTTGAATTGAGGGTATGATAGTTGCGATTGAACCCTAGATCTAGTTAGGTGCATTTCAAAGTGTAGGATAATGACAGTCATGGCATTTTTAACAAGTCACTGATGGCAGCTAATTTTCTGAATCAACTGTGTCAGTTGCCATGTTAGTTGTAGGATAATGTCAGTTTGTGAGATCCAAGTCAGGGAGTAATTTTTGTGTATGATTTCTATCTCTAGGTAGTTGCATATTTTTAGTGTGTGATAATGGCAATCACGACAATTTTCATTGCATTTGTTTACCCACTACTATGCTTCTAAGTGGCAACTAATTTAGTGGATCAACTATGGCTGTTGCCATGTCATATGCAGGACAATGGCAATTTGATTGTACAATAGACTCAACTACGTTTGCCATCCTGACTTGTGATAGCTAAACATATTTGAATGTATTACATGGCAACTCATTTTTATATGAGGGCAGGGTGTGAGTTGCCACATTATATGTTGTGTAGTGGAAGTTGCCTGCCCTTTTTTGAAGTGCCTTGTGTTAATATGACAACTTGAACCTAGTAGATGTGATCTATACTTTTTATGAAGCGAGTGTGTTAGTTGCCACATTTCATGTTGGACAATCCTAGGGGGTGGGTGTTCCTCTGCTCTGCCTCATTTGTCACTTTCATTGGAGCCAACATGGTAAGTAGATTCTGCTAGCTGGCAACTGCTACCTTCAGAAGCACATACACGTCCAGTTGCCATGTTTCTGCAATTACTTTTCCATTTGATTATTTTTCTGCCTTTTTGTGCATGTTCAGCACATGGCAATTATTGCCCTCTTTCAGATGCTTAAACTTTGGGGTAACCATGGAGTTTTCATTTTTGTTCATCGATGATATCTAGTGAATATTTACTTTATGCATTTCTTTCCGTATCCGTCGACTGTGTTTTCATTTCATCCTAACGTGTGTTTTGTTCTTATTGTAGCACAATGGCTCGCAGCGACCATCAAGATGATGATGATGACTTCATGGAGTTACCGCAACAGAATCATGCGACTGGTCGGACAAAGGATGGCGATGAGGTCACTTTCCACCCCCATATGTTTTAATGTCACATTGAGTTTTCAATCTTCTGTTAGAACTAAATTTTCACGACATTGAACATGGCAACAAATGATCCTTTTTTTGTTATGCGGAAGAAGAAACGTCATCGCAATAGGGCTTCACAAGAACGCCTGACTATATTGACCGAGGGATTTACTGATGAGCAGAAGGGAGCTGCCGGTGAGATGGGGATGCAGGCTCTGATGGATGTTCGGTGCAAGAACCTAGTAAACCCTGTATGCGACTGGCTTGGTGAGATATATGAGTCTGCCTCTAGGGAATTTGTGATTCCTAGACATGGAAGACTGCCTTTGGATGAGGAATCTGTGTTATGCACTTTGGGTGTGCCCGTGGAGAAATCAAAGTCCCATATGAGGTGAATAACAAGATTGAGGAAGCCCTGTTCACCCGTTTGTTTCCTGGAATGGCATCCATGCCTAATACGACTGTGTTGGCAACTTCGTTGGAGGCATGAAAACCCATGGCAAGGTATTTAAGATGAAGCTCCTCATGTACTTGATCTCAGCTGTGTTTGCGCCTACCACATCTCTTCGCCCAAGCAACAATTGCTTCCCTATCCTGGTGAATGCTTTGTCTCTACTACTTTTTCCCTTCAATCTTTTTATTTTGATGTCACCTGGAAGCCTGTCACTACCAGTTTTTTATGTGTTTTATTTTGAATGCCGATGCGGCAACTTTTTGTCCTGAAATTGTGTTGTGCAGGCGAAGCTGAAAGATGTTAAGAACATGAATTGATGTAAATTCATCGCAGACTTCCTGCACGATGCATTCTCAAACAAGATGAACCAGAATGGCTCTCGCTTGCACCTAATGGTATTTTCCCCTACTCTTTTGAAAATACTCTTATCATGGTTCATTCTTTTCCTAAATCAGCATTTGTAGTTGTTCGTAAGTGTGAACCAAATTGGTTTGCATTTTTCGTATCTCTGTTTGGCCATAGTCTGCCAACCCAAAGTTTATGACTGATCTTTTAACTGGATTTTGTTTTTTCCTTTTTTTGATGGCAGCCGTATAAGATCGTGCATGGCAACCCTTTGTTTCATTTTTATGTGAATCTTTTACATGTGAAAGTGACTTTTGTTTGATCCATGGCATCTGTAGTTGCTGCCTACAAGGTAATAGCATTTTTCAACAACACAAAAAAAGTTCATTTCATACATTCATTCTCTTTTATACAATATGCATGGCAACCATGATGTTGAGCTGGTGGCAGCTACCAGCATAACAAGATGGCAACTGCCAACATACCATGATGGCAACTAACATAGATAGATGGCAAATCTTTCTTCCTTATCTTCAACTCGATGAATCAAGGAAACTACATAAGTTTCTTTTCAACATAGCATGATGGCAACTGACATAGCTTTTTTTATTGTGTATACCAGCTCATGTACATCGATCGTCTTGATCTGTCCACTGTCGACTTTACTGGGATAGGAGGCCCGCCGCCTCCACATAAGTTTGTTGTCTCTGCGTGGAAGTACGATGCTGTAAAGGCTGTGCTTGCCGCAGACAGGATAATCGATACAAAATATGGGAAACTGTAGGTTAGTTCTGCCTTCTTTCTTGCACGACATTCTTCAATTTCAATGTTGCATAACATATGAACAAAATCCCCATATGGCAACCATTTATGGCTAACAAGCAATAAATACCTTGGCAGCCATGGTTGCCTGCACATGGCACCCATGTTTGACCCCATACGACAACTCCTCCATCCGTGTCGAAACTCCTTCTTTTTTCCCTCTTTTGCAATACATGAATTGTAGTCAGTGCTCCTTATTTCTCTCTTACATCTTAGTTGTTTTTGCTGTTTTCCAGCTGATGGCCAAGCATGCTATAGACTACAGTGTGTTTGGTGGGCCACAAAACTTTGGCAAGTGGATGGATGTGCATTCAGCTCCATCTTGTCCTGCTGAGGTTATCAAGGATGTTTATTTTGTTTTTTGAAATTGTTTTTCTCTTTGCATTTTGATATATCTCTATGGTTGTTTTGGTTTATTTGTTCTTACGCACGTGACTCTAATATGTTTGGTTATTGCTACTCTTTGTTTTGTGCTCAGGCGAGGGCACCTGTTGAGCATCTAGTTGGGCAGTTTGCTTCCGGCATGACCAGCTTGCTCGGGAAGTTGGTTGAGGGTTGGACGACACTTAATGTCTCTAACAGCGACGCGGTTGCGAGGCAATTCACATAATTCGTTGGAGAACAAACACATCGACCAACTGGTTGACGTGGCCGGTACGACTACAATAGCTCCCAGGAGCCCCCTGACACACAAGATGAGCTAGATGGAGATGTTGGTCTCGACAAGGACGAGACAATGACATGGAGAATGTGCAACATGAAACCGACAACGATGAACATGTTGAAGTTCGTGTAGGTGGTAAGAAGGATAAGGTTGCACCAAATGTTCCTCCACCGGAGGAAGTCGTTGAACAAACAGTTACGAGAGACACAGGGGTATCACTCTCAAAGAGGAGCAGGGCTCCAGAGAATGTTGGGCAGGGATCTGTTGTCAAGAGGTCTAGGACTGATCCCGTAGCTGCTAGGAGGAGGTTTGACATCTATTTAGTGTTTTGTTTGTCCTTCCTTTTTAGCAGACCAACCTTTTTTTCATGATATGGCAATTCTTTTTCCAATGATATGGCAACTGGTAGCTTTCCACTGACTTCCACCACCTACGTTGCCATGTGTGCTCATCCATACCTTCTTCTCAAATGGCAGCTCTGGCACATCACACATTTTTTCATTTTTATGATGACTACCATGGAAACTATTTTGCTCACTTTTTTATACTCTTCATGTGCTTTCTTGCAGGGTTAAGAAGACCACTACGCTCGTGACCAAACACAATCCTAGAGACCCACTTGAAAGCATTCATTCCAAGCTGTCGACAAGTGGCAACTCAGATGTCCATGAGCCGCCAGTCGACAAAACTGTTGTTGCACCGTCCACTATTCCCACTAGCTCTGATGCAAGCGGACGACCATCTCCGCCGGTTGTAGATGTGCAGACTACAACAATAGGCATCCGTACATCTGGGAGTGATGAGTCAGTATCTGCCAAGACTGCTGAGATATTGCCCATGCTGGTGGCAATGAGGGATGCTATTGTGACCCATGCCACCCGATCAGCAAGTGTTGAAGTGGACGCTCCTGAGATCAACCTAAACAAGGAAGGTTCCCGCTCATCTGATACGGATTCCAAGCGTGTGGCACTTATGCGTCCACAAAAGAAGGGGCTGCGGCCACATTTCAGAATGAGATGCCATCCACAGGTGAGACTCATGGCACAACAGCTCTAGCTTCTGGTGGTCCAGAGGCTGCTACGGCGACCGTTGCACGAGCTGGTCTTCCACCTAGGCGGCTGATGACCCACAAGTGTAGGGGATCTATCATAGTCCTTTCGATAAGTAAGAGTGTCGAACCCAACGAGGAGCGAAAGGAAATGATAAGCGATTTTCAGTAAGGTTTTCTCTACAAGCACTGAAATTGTAGGTAACAGATATTTTTGTGATAAGATAAATTGTAACGAGTAACAAGTAAATAAAGTAAATAAAGTGCAGCGAGGTGGCCCAATCCTTTATGTAGCAAAGGATAAGCTTGGACAATTTCTTATAATGAGAAAAGAGCTCCCGAGGACACATGGGAATTATCGTCAAGCTAATTTTCATCACGCTCATATGATTCGCGTTCGTACTTTGATAATTTGATATGTGGGTGGACCGGTGCTTGGGTACTGCCCTTACTTGGACAAGCATCCCACTTATGATTAACCCCTATTGCAAGCGTCCGCAACTACAAAAGAAGTATTAAGGTAAACCTAACCACAACATTAAACATATGGATCCAAATCAGCCCCTAATGAAGCAACACATAAACTAGGGTTTAAGCTTCTGTCACTCTAGCAACCCATCACCTACTTATTACTTCCCAATGCCTTCCTCTAGGCCCAAATAATGGTGAAGTGTCATGTAATCAACGTTCACATAACACCAATAGAGGAAAAGACAACATACATCTCATCAAAATATCAAACGAATACCAAATTCACATGACTACTAATAGCAAGACTTCACCCATGTCCTCAGGAACAAATGCAACTACTCACAAAGCATATTCATGTTCATAATCAGAGGAGTAATAATATGCATTAAGGATCTGAACATATGATCTTCCACCAAGTAAACCAATTAGCATCAACTACAAGGAGTAATCAACACTACTAGCAACCCACAGGTACCAATTTGTGGTTTGGATACAATATTGGATACAAGAGATGAACTAGGGTTTGGAGAGGAGATGGTGCTGGTGAAGATGTTGATGGAGATTGACCCCCTCCCGATGAGAGGATCGTTGGTGATGACGTTGGTGATGATTTCCCCCTCCCGGAGGGAAGTGTCCCCGGCAGAACAGCTCTGCTGGAGCTCTAGATTGGTTCCGCCAAGGTTCCGCCTCGTGGCGGCGGGGTTTCATCCCGTAAGCTTGCCCACGATTTGTTCCAGGGTAAAAGCTCTCATATAGCAGAAGATGGACACCGGGGGGCCACTAGGGGGCCCAGGAGACAGGGGGCGCGCCCAGTAGGGGGGCGCGCCCCCCACCCTCCTGGCCAGGGTGTGGGCCTTCTTTCGCCCAATAATTCTTATTAATTCCAAAAACATGTTTCGTGGAGTTTCAGGATTTTTGGAGCAGTGTAGAATATGTTTCTAATGTTTGCTCCTTTTCCAGCCAGAATTCCAGCTGCCGACATTCCCCCTCTTCATGGTAAACCTTGTAAAATAAGAGAGAATAGCCATAAGTATTGAGATATAATGTGTAATAACAGCCCATAATGCAATAAATATTGATATAAAACCATGATGCAAAATGGACGTATCAACTCCCCCAAGCTTAGACCTCGCTTGTCCTCAAGCGGAAGCCGAAATCGAAAAATATGTCCACATGTTTAGAGATAGAGGTGTAGATAAAAATAAAATACGGACATGAGGGCATCATGATCATTCTTATAACAGCAACATAAATAGATTACATCATATGGTTTCTTATGCTCAAGTAATGATCAATTCACAATGTCAAGTATGGTTCAGAAACTTCATTGAGAACTAACAAACTATAATCTCAGTCATTGAAGCAATTGCAATTTATCATAACATCAGAAAGAGTCACCAATAGAGCTTTTCAGCAAGTCCACATACTCAACTATCATGTAGTCTTCTACAATTGCTAACACTCACGCAATACTTGTGGTTATGGAGTTTCAGCTGGACACTGAGAAAGATAGGGGCTTATTGTGTTGCCTCCCAACGTATTCACCTTTAGGTGATGTCAACAATAATAATCCATGCTAACTTACATCCAATTGGATATATATATATATATATATATATATATATACATATATATATATCATGATCTTTCAAACACGAGGAGCTTGCCAAAGGATAAAATGAAAAAGGGAAAGGTGAGGATCACCTTGACTCAAGCATAAAGTAAAAACATAAAGTAAAAGATAGGCCCTTCACAGAGGGAAGCAGAGGTTGTCATGTGCGTTTAGGGTTGGATGCACAAAATCTTAATGCAAAACAATGTCACTTTATATTGCCCCTTGTATGTGGACCTTTATTATGCAGTCCGTCGCTTTTATTACTTCCACAACAAGATCGTACAAAGCTTATTTTCTCTGCACTAATAAGTCATACATATTTAGATAGCAATTTTTATTGCCTGCAACATGATAACTTACTTGAAGGATCTTACTCAATCCATAGGTAGGTATGGTGGACTCTCATGGCAAAACTGGGTTTAAGGGTATTTGGAAGCACAAGTAATATCTCTACTTGGTGCAAGGAATTTGGCTAGCATGAGAGGGAAAGGCAAGCTCAACATGTTTGGAAGGTCAATGACAATATACTTTAACTGAGATGTGCGAAAACATAAACCATTACATTGTCTTCCTTGTCCAACGTCAACCCTTTTAGCATGTCATACTTAATGAGTGCTCCCAATCATAAAAGATGTCCAAGATAATATATTTGTATGTGAACCCCTCTTTCCTTATCACTTCCTATTAATTGCAACGATGTCCAAAACTACGTTTATCAACTCTCAACAACTTTTATGCCTCATACTTTCTATATGTGAAGTCATCACTAACCATAAGATCAATATGAACTCTTTTATTCTTTCTACTTTCTCAAGATCATAGCAACATAGCAAAGCCCTTGACTCAACACTAATCTTTGTTATAGATAGCTCACGGACTCGATTACAAAAAGAGATCACAAAGCAAAACTCGAAACTACTTGATATCAAAACTTCAATCTACTAGATCAAGATACTACTAAAGGGATCGAACTAAATAAAACGGTAAAGATGGGAGTGTGGTGGTGATACGATACCGGGGCACCTCCCCCAAGCTTGGCAGTTGCCAAGGGGAGTGCCCATACCATGTGATTATGTCCTCGGAGGTGATGGAGGTGGTGATGATGACGATGTATAATCGCACATCGAGCGTAGAAGCTCCTCCAATTTGCGGATAATGCCCTTGAGTCCAGCGATATGATCCTTCAACAAAATATTCTCCCGTGTGAGATGCTTGTTCTGTATGCGAGCTAACTCAATCATCTTGAAAGCTTCAATCTCTGTTGGAGTAAAGAGGTTAGGTAAAGGTTGAGGGATGTCTTCTTCTTCACCACCGGAGCTTGAACCTCCATGACCTTCTTGATCCCTTCATCCCTGTTGATCTCTTTCGGTTCTTCTCTTTTCATCTCTATCTTCAATAGCCAAGCATCCTTGTCTTCATTGTTGGAGGAGGGTGAAGTCATGGTGCTCTAGATCTGCAACGGAAACAGCTCGAAACAAAAACAGAGGATATTTGCGTGATACGGTGGTCAAAACCTTCGGGAGTATATATAATGAATTTTTACCGACCAAAATACGTAACATGCAAGAAAACGGAGTCCGGGAGGCACACGAGGTGTCCACGAGATAGGGGGTGCGCCCAGTAAGGGTGGGCGCGCCCTCCACTCTCGTGGGGGACTCATGTCCCTTTCGGACTACTTCTTTCTTCCTAAAATTCTTAAATATTCCAAAACGGATAAAAACTGCCATTGGAGTTGTTTTGGAGTCGGTTTACTTACCGTACCACATACCTATTCCTTTTCGGAGTCTGGAACATTCTGGAAAGTGTCCCTTATGTATTCCTCCGGGGTTACGGTTTCAATAATATTAGTTTCAACATTGATAGGATTACCTGAAATGTAATGTTTAATTCTTTGACCGTTTACCACCCTTGGACTTGTGCCTTCGAAGTTGTTGATTTTTATGGCACCAGAACGATAGCCCTCCTCGATAACGTAGGGACCTTCCATTTAGAGAGAAGTTTTCCTGCAAAAAATCTTAAACGAGAGTTGAATAATAACACATAATCACCTACGTTAAACTCACGCTTTTGTATCCTTTTGTCATGCCAGCGTTTGACTTTTTCTTTGAATAACTTGGCATTCTCATATGCTTGGGTTCTCCATTCATCAAGTGAGCTAATGTCAAACAACCTCTTCTTACCGGCAAGTTTGAAGTCATAGTTGAGCTCTTTGATAGCCCAATATGTTTTATGTTCAAGTTCTAGAGGTAAATGACAAGCTTTTCCATAAACCATCTTATAAGGAGACATACCCATAGGATTTTTGTATGCAGTTCTATAGGCCCATAATGCATCATCAAGTTTTTTGGGCCAATTCTTTCTAGATCTATTGACAGTCTTTTGCAAAATTAACTCGAGCTCTCTATTGCTCAACTCTACTTGACCACTAGACTGCGGATGATAAGGAGATGCGATTCTATGATTACCATCATACTTAGCAAGCATCTTACGGAAAGCACCATGAATAAAATGTGAACCACCATCAGTCATAAGATATCTAGGGACTCCAAACCTCGGAAAAATAACTTCTTTAAGCATTTTAATAGAAGTGTTATGATCAGCACTACTAGTTGGAATAGCTTCTACCCACTTAGTAACGTAATCAACGGCAACTAAAATATGTGTATAACCATTAGAGGCAGGAAAAGGTCCCATATAATCAAAGCCCCAAACATCAAACGGTTCAATAACAAGAGAAGAATTCATAGGCATTTCTTGACGTCTACTAATGTTACCTATTCTTTGGCATTCATCACAAGATAAAACAAACTTACGAGCATCTTTGAAGAGAATAGGCCAATAAAAACCAGATTGTAGTACCTTGTGTGCAGTTCTATCTCCAGCGTGGTACCCTCCATAAGATTCAGAGTGACACTTGCGTAGGATCTGTTCCTGTTCATGCTCAGGCACACAACGTCTAATAACACCATCTACTCCTTCTTTATAGATGTGTGGGTCATCCCAAAAGTAATGTCTTAAATCATAAAAGAAAATTTTCTTTTGCTGGTATGTGAAACTAGGAGGTATAAATTTAGCAACAACATAATTAGCATAATCAGCATACCAAGGAGCAGTACGAGAAGCATTAACGACCGCTAATTGTTCATCAGGAAAGCTATCATATATAGGCAGTGGGTCATCAAGAATATTATCTAACCTAGACAAGTTGTCTGCAACGGGGTTCTCAGCTCCCTTTCTATCAATAATATGAAAATCAAATTCTTGGAGCAAGAGAACCCATCTAATGAGTCTTAGCTTAGCATCTTTCTTTTCCATAAGATATTTAATAGCAGCATGATCAGTGTGAATAGTAACTTTGGAATCAACAATGTAAGGTCTAAACTTATCACATGCAAACACAACTGCTAAGAACTCTTTTTCAGTAGTAGCATAATTTCTCTGGGCAGTATCAAGAGTCTTACTAGCATACTGGATAACATTCAATTTCTTATCGACTCTTTGCCCTAGAACAGCACCTACAACATAATCACTAGCATCGCACATAATTTCAAAAGGTAAATTCCAATCAGGTGGTTGAACAATAGGTGCAGTGATCAAAGCTTTCTTAAGTATTTCAAATGCTTCTACACAATCATCATCAAAGACAAAAGGAATATCTTTGTGCAATAAATTAGTCAGAGGCCTAGAGATTTTAGAAAAGTCCTTAATGAACCTCCTATAAAAATCGGCATGACCAAGGAAACTTCTTATACCTTTTATGTCCTTGGGACATGGCATCTTTTCAATAGCATCAACTTTGGATTTGTCAACTTCAATACCTCACTCGGAAATCTTATGCCCCAAGACAATGCCTTCATTAACCATAAAGTGACACTTTTCCCAATTTAGGACGAGACTAGTCTCTTCGCATCTCTGCAAAACTCGATCAAGGTTGCTCAAACAATCATCAAAAGAGGATCCATAAACGGAGAAATCATCCATGAATACCTCACAAATATTTTCACAAAAATCAGAGAATATAGCCATCATGCATCTTTGAAAGGTAGCAGGTGCATTACATAAACCAAAAGGCATACGCCTATAAGCAAAAGTACCGAAATGGCAAGTAAAAGTAGTTTTAGATTGATCCCCCGCTGACACAGGTATTTGAGAGAAACCAGAATAACCATCTAGAAAGCAGAAATGTGTGTGTTTGGATAGTCTTTCTAACATTTGATCAATAAAAGGTAAAGGGTAATGATCTTTCTTAGTAGCCTTATTTACTTTACGGAAATCAATTACCATCCTATAACCTGTAATAATTCTTTGCGGGATCAATTCATCTTTATCATTAGGAACAACGGTAATACCTCCCTTTTTAGGAACACAATGGACAGGGCTTTCCCAATCACTATCAGCAACGGGATAAATTATACCTACCTCAAGGGGCTTTAGTATCTCCTTTCTTACCACTTCTTTCATCTTGGGATTTAGTCGTCGTTGAGGATCTCTAACTGGTTTGGCATATTTATCCACTGTAATTTTGTGTTGGCATAATGTGGGACTAATGCCCTTAAGATCATCCAGAGTATATCCAATAGCTGCTCGGTGCTTCTTTAGAGTTTTCAATAATCTTTCTTCTTCTTGCTCTGAAAGGTTAGCACTAATAATAACAGGATATATTTTCTTTTCATCAAGATAAGCATACTTAAGATTATCAACTAATGGTTTGAGTTCAAACACGGGATCACCCTTGGGTGGAGGGGGATCCCCAAGAATTTCAACGGGAAGGTTGTGTTTTAGCATAGGTTCCTGTTTAAGGAACACTTCATCTATTTCCCTTCTTTCCTTCATAAACATATCATTTTCATGGTCTAGCAAATATTGTTCTAACTGATCAGTAGGAGGCACGGCAATAGAAGCAAGACCAATAATCTCATCCTTACTTGGTGGTTCCCTATCACGAGGTTGTCTACGAAACTTAGCAAAATTAAACTCATGAGACATACCATCTAAGCCAACGGTTACAGTATCTTTTTCACAATCAATCCTAGCACTAGCTGTATTTAAGAAGGGTCTACCAAAAATAATGGGACAAAAATCATCTTGTGGGGATCCAAGAACAAGAAAATCAGCAGGGTATTTAACCTTTCCACACAAAACTTCAACATCTCTAACAATCCCAATTGGTCTAATTGTATCCCTATTAGCAAGCTTAATGGTAACATCAATGTATTCTAATTCAACAGGTGCAATGCCGTGTATAATTTCTTTATATAGATCATAGGGTATCACACTAGCACTAGCACCCATATCACATAAACCAAGATAACATGATCTCCTATTTTAACAGAAATAACAGGCATGCCTACGACAGATCTATGTATCTTAGTATCTGGTCTAGCAATATTAGCAATCTCATCACAGAAATAAATAACATGCCCATCTAAGTCATTATCCAAGAGATCTTTAACCATAGCAATACTAGGTTCAACATTGATTTGCTCAGGAGGTGTATAAGTCCTAGTATTACTCTTACGGACAACAGTTGAAGTTTTAGCATGATCCTTTATCCTAACAGGAAAAGGAGGTTTCTCAACATAAGTAGTAGGAACAATAGGATCACTATAGGTGACAGTCTTTTCTTCAACTGTAATAGGTGCAACTACTTTCACTTCAACAGGAGGATTATATTTAAACCACTTCTCTTTAGGGAGATCAATGTGGGTAGCAAAACATTCACAGAAAGAAGCTACTATCTCAGAGTCAAGTCCATACTTAGTGCTAAATCCACGAAAAGCATCGGTATCCATAAAAAATTTCACACAATCGAACTTAGGTGTCATACCTGACTTCTTACCATCGTCGGAACCCCAATCTTCAGAGTTGCACTTAATTCTTTCCAATAAGTCCCATTTGAAACCAATAGTCTTCAGCATATAAGAACCAGAACAGGAAGTATCGAGCATGTTGCGGTCATTGAGAGAAAGCCGAGCATAAATTTTTTGAATAATCATTTCCCGGGAGAGCTCATGATTGGGGCATGAATATAACATTGATTTAAGCCTCCCCCAAGCTTGAGCGGTGCTTTCTCCTTCGCGAGGCTAGAAATTATATATGTAATTATGATCACGATGAACAAGATGCATAGGATAGAACTTCTGGTGAAATTCCAACTTCAATCGTATATAATTCCAAGATCTCATATCATCACATAGCCTGTACCATGTCAATGCATCTCCCTTCAAAGATAAAGGGAATACCTTCCTTTTGACAACATCATCGGGAATACCTGCAAGCTTAAATAATCCACAAACTTCATCCACAAAGATAACGTGTAAATCGGGATGCAATGTTCCATCTCCTGCAAATGGATTAGCTAGCAGTTTCTCTATCACACCCGAAGGAATCTCAAAGTAAATATTTTCAAAAAGTTCAGTAGGTTGAGGAGAAACTCTTTGCTCTTCTGGTCGGGGTGAAGATACCCCGAACAAGCCCCTCAAAGGATTAGTTTCCATAGTGACAAGTAACAGAAAATTTCACCACACTATATAAATGTTTCCTTACCAAGTTCCACTCACCAAAATCGCTACACTCCCCAGCAACGGTGCCAAAAAAGAGTCTTGATGACTGAGGGAGTCCCGGACTAGGAGGTATCCGGATAGCCAAACTATCATCATCGGCCGGACTCCAAGACTATGAAGATACAAGATTGAAGACTTCGTCCCGTGTCCGGATGGGACTTTCCTTGGCGTGGAAGGCAAGCTTGGCGATACGGATATGTAGATCTCCTACCATTGTAACCGACTCTGTGTAACCCTAGCCCTCTCCGATGTCTATATAAACCGGATGGCTTTAGTCCATAGGACGAACAACAATCATACCATAGGCTAGCTTCTAGGGTTTAGCCTCCTTGATCTCGTGGTAGATCTACTCTTGTAACCCACATCATCAATATTAATCAAGCAGGACGTAGGGTTTTACCTCCATCGAGAGGGCCCGAACCTGGGTAAAAACATTGTGTCCCTCGTCTCCTGTTACCATCCGCCTAGACGCACAGTTCGGGACCCCCTACCCGAGATCCGCCGGTTTTGACACCGACATTGGTGCTTTCATTGAGAGTTCCTCTGTGCCGTCGCGATCAGGAAGGATGCCTTCTCCCATCTTTAAAGACGGCACCATCGTCAAGAGAGCTTTGGCCACCGGCCAAACTGTCCGGTTAGGTGGTTTTCTTATGACCACATGTTCGGCCACCGCTCCAACGATGACCTCTCAGGTCATCAAAAGCGATCTTCATGTCAGCCCGGAATTCGCCGAGCAGTTAGATCCGATTGAGCTCTCCTCTGTAAACGAGCTCTTGGATCGCATCGCCGCCCTGGGAGTCGCCACAGACTACGATCAGATTGGGCTTAAACTCGATCTGAGAGAGATTAACTCTCCTCAGGCCACCCACCACGTTGTCGTGGTAGAGGAACAATGCGGCAACCCTTCTTCTACGTTGAAAACAAACTACGTCTGGATTCCCGATCCCTCCAAGCCGGATTCCCGCGAAGGGACCGACGCTAATCAAATACTGAACTTAGAGTCAGGCATCGGACTAGATTCGTTGGAAAGCATCCAGAAAGTCAAGCTTCCAAATCCGGAAACTTCTTGGCCTTTGAGCCTCAGATCGGGCGGGGTTCCGAACTTGATTCCACCCGCCCACCCAAACATAAGCGATCTATCTTGAATACGGCAAGAGCCCGATGAAACAGTACATCATTACTGGGCCAGATTCCTCCTGGTTATGAACAGGATAAAGGACTGTTGCGAAGAAAGCGCGATTTCAATTTTCTGCAACAATTGCACGGTCAAGGGAATCATGAACGCCATAAGTCGTCGCGAAGTTACACGCTTCATCGACCTAGCGACTATCGTACAAAAATACTGTGCGGTAGAGAGTGCCAGGAACACCGAAACTAGGTTTTGGGACAGTCCGGCCTTGACCACAACCCTAGTCCGAAGTAAAAGGGTGCGCCATACTCAAGCACCTGGGTTAAAAACCAAAAAGCAAAGACCCCCTAAAGGGCATGGAACCGTACTAGAGGGCTGGCTCAATGGACCCTGCAAAATCCACAGTACAGAGGGCGCCACTCCAACACACAGCCTTCGAGCATGTTGGATACTACGGCAGGTGGCCAAAAGTGGCGAAGGCTTTTTAGCCCTGGGCAAACATCCCAGCAGTACCGGTACGGTATTAACAGTCTTCGAGACTTCCGCATCAAATAACATGTGAAAACGAACAATCCGTGGCCTCACCGAAGTCTACCAAGTAGCAACAGCAAATCCATGGAGTGACACGGCTATCACCTTCAACGCCAGCGATGAACCTAAATTCCGAACAGCTAGAGCACCAGCCGCATTGGTCCTCAGTCCGATAGTGGACGGCTTTCGCCTTACCAAGGTACTCATGGATGGCGGCAGCGGATTAAACCTCATATACGAGGAAACCCTTCAAAAAATGGATATTGACTGGAGCCGCATCGAGCGAAGCAGCACAACCTTCAGAGGGATAATCCGTAGTCGAGAAGTACGCTGCACAGGAAAAATCACACTAGATGTAGTGTTCGGCTCACCGGACAATTACAGGTCCGAGGAGGTCACGTTCCAAGTGGCCCCATTCGGCAGCGGATATCACGCTTTGTTAGGGCGAGAGGCATTTACAATCTTCCAAGCTATACCCCACTATGGGTACATGAAGCTCAAAATGCCCGGACCCAATGGGATAATCACTCTTGCCAGTGATCCAGATACAGCACTCCGCGCTGAAAATAAGACAGCCGCACTGGCCCTAGAGGCATTGTCCGAAGCCCTAGCGGCAGAGGAACTAACTACGCTGCGCTCCATGGTGGATAGGGACGATGTGATACTCGATAAGAGGTCCAAGTCCACCTCTTTTAAACCAGCAGACGAAATAGTCAAATTTCAGGTCCATCCAACGGACCCCACAAAGACGGCCTCCATTGGGGCACAATTAAGTCCTGATGTCGAAGCCGCACTACGAAAATCCCTTTGAGAAAATTGGGACATTTTTGCCTGACACCCTTCAGACATGCCAGGAATCCCACACAGGCTAGCAGAGCACAGCCTAAACATCCTAAAAGGATTCAAGCCGGTCAAACAAGCTCTTCGGCGATTTTCCGAACCCAAAAGACAGGCAATGGGAGAAGAGCTAGCCAAACTCTTAGAAGTCGGATTCATCAGAGATACAAAACATCTGGACTGGCTAGCCAATCTAGTAATGGTACCAAAAAAGGACAAATCCTGGCGCCTCTGCGTCGATTTTAAAGACCTTAACAAGGCCTGTCCAAAGGACCCTTTCCCCCTCCCTCGCATCGACCAAATCATCGATGCTACCGCAGGGCACGATTCATTGTGCTTCCTCGACGCATACTTCGGATACCATCAAATCAAGATGGCGGAGAAAGACCAGGACGCAACGGCATTCATTACTCCATATGGGCCATTCTGCTTCAACACAATGCCCTTCGGACTCAAAAACGCTGACGCAACATATCAGCGCATGATTCAAACATGTCTGGCTACCCAGATAGGCAAAACAGTAGAGGCATACGTAGACGATGTGGTCGTCAAGACCAAACACGTCGAAACTCTAGTAGAAGACTTGAGGTTGACATTCGACAACCTCCGAGCATATGACATTAAACTCAATCCGGAAAATGCGTCTTCAACGTACCAGCCGGAAAGCTCTTGGGCTTCATCATATCCGGTAGAGGAATTGAAGCAAACCCGGCCAAAATCCGAGCTCTGTCACAATTGGATATTCCAAAAGACCTCAAGCAAATACACAAACTAACCGGATGCGTAGTGGCCTTAAGTCGCTTCATCTCCCGTTTGGGAGAAAAGGCTCTGCCCCTCTACCGCCTCCTCCGGCGCATCGAACATTTCGAATGGACGGATGCTTCCACAGCCGGACTCGAAGAAATAAAGGCCATACTGGGAACAAATCCGGTCCTGGCCACGCCCAACCTGGCGAACCTATGTTATTATATATCGCAGCAACACATCAAGTTGTTAGCGCGGTACTCGTCGTCGAGCGAGAGACAGAAGGGCACAGATTCCCTCTTCAAAAACAGTGTACTACATATCCACTGTTCTAACTCCATGCAAGTCCCGGTACCCACATTATCAACAGATAGCATATGCGGTGTTCATGGCATCCCGGAAGCTGCGACACTACTTTCAAGAGTGTTCCATAACGGTGGCCTCCGAAGTACCTCTCAACGATATTATAAACAATCGTGACGCGACGGGCAGGATTGCAAAATGGGCTATTGAGCTCTTACCATTTGACATAACCTATAAACCACGGCGAGCTATAAAATCGCAGGTTCTGGCCGACTTCGTCGCCGAATGGACCGAAGCCGAACTCCCTAAAGAGTACGGCGCATACTCCAATTGGATCATGCATTTCGACGGATCCAAAATGTTGGCTGGCTTGGGGGCTGGCATCATCCTGACGTCCCCAACTGGAGACACAATCCAATACGTACTTCAAATAATGTACATGGACTCCAATAACGCAGCCGAATACGAGGCCCTTCTACATGGCCTCCGGATGGCAATCTCCATGGGCATTCAATGCCTAGAGGTGCGCGGGGATTCAAACCTCACAATATCCCAAGTAAATGGAGACTTTGATGCCAAAGATCCAAAAATGGCAGCTTACCGCAACGCCGTCCTAAAAATGTCAGCTCGGTTCGAAGGACTCGAATTCCACCATGTAGCCCGGGATAATAACCAGGCAGCAGACGTGCTAGCACGCATCAGCGCGAAAAGAGACGCCGTCCCTCCAAACATCTTCCTGGAACGGCTCTTCAAGCCATCCGTGTTATGGGAAGAGGAGTCCAGAAATAACAATCCGGAGCCAGCTGCATCACCTAACTCAGACCATTCTGACACAATCGGCGGCTCAGCCAACGAAATAACATCTTCAGCTCACGAAATAATGGCAGTAATTGCCCCGTGGACAGAACCATTCCTAGCCTACTTAATTCGGCAGGAACTTCCTGAAGACCAAAATGAGGCCCGCTGCATAGTTTGGCGATCTAAAGCCTACAAGGTCCATGATGGAGAACTTTATAAGAAAAGCACAACCGGAGTCCTTCAAAGGTGTATCTCCGAAGAGGAGGGGCGGAATCTCCTGGCTGAAATTCACGCCGGACTCGGCGGGCACCACGCTGCAGCCCGGGCACTCGTAGGCAAGGCCTTCCGTACATGATTTTATTGGCCGACAGCCCGGGCAGATGCTCAGGACTTAGCCCAACGATGCGTCGGTTGCCAGCTCTTTGCTAATCAGAGCCACATGCCACCCACCGCCCTCAAAACTATACCCATTACCTGGCCGTTCGCGGTCTGGGGGCTTGACATGGTTGGACCCCTTAAAGGGGGAACCCACAGGCACAAATACTTATTGGTCATGGTGGACAAATTCACCAAATGGATTGAGGCCAAGCCGGTTAAAACGGCAGAATCCGGACCGGTGATAGACTTCCTGTCCGAGGTAGTACACCGTTTTGGCGTCCCCCACAACATCATCACTGATAACAGCACGAACTTCACTGCCGACGAGGTTAAACTCTGGTGCAAAAACATGGGCATCAAGCTCGATTACGCTTCAGTCTATCACCCCCAAACTAACGGTCAAGTCGAGCGAGCAAATGGTCTAATCATGAGCGGCATCAAACCCAGACTAGTGCGGTCCCTTAAGGAATCTAACACGCACTGGGTAGAGGAGCTCGACTCCGTACTCTGGGGGCTGCGGACCACGCCAAACCGAACTACTGGATTCACACCATTTTTCATGGTGTATGGCGCAGAGGCAGTTCTTGCTTGCGATATAATTCATGACTCACCTCGTGTGCGCATGTACGAAGAAAGAAAGCCTAGTTGGATCGGCAGGATAGTTTGGACGCCTTAGAGGAGGAGCGGGACGTGGCAAAGGCTCGTTCCGCATTCTATCAGCAGCAGGCTCGAAGATATCAAAGCAGAGAAGTACGGGCCAAAACTTACAATGTCGGCGAACTCGTTCTATGCCTGCCGGACAAGAAAAAGGACAAACTTAAGCCCAAGTGGGAAGGTCCCTTCATCATCGACCAAGTCCTGACCGGCGGAGCATACCGTCTACGTAAAGCATCTGACAACCGACTCGAGCCGAGCCCATGGAACGCAGCCCGTCTCCGAAGATTCTACGCCTAAACACCGGACTCAGAGTTCGTCTCACTCCCCCGTCCACCTTTTTATATTTTTTACTGTCTCTTGTCCCCCTCCTTCTTCCCACTTTTTTTCAATACCTTTTATAGGCTGATTTGCGCTTTGTTCGCACACACTTGATGTGCTCCTAGCACTCATTATACCTGGGGGCTTCTTTACCAGAAGCTTATTAATATGGGCTTCATGCCCAATACATGTGTCATACTTCCGCATGTACCTTTTATTCACCATTATATGCATCGATATGACTTAAGTTTTGGCCAAGCTGGGTTGCCTGGCTCCTGTGCTTACCCCTACGTTCCCGATTGTTCGGCTAGGAGGTAAAGGGAGCACCTCTGCGATTGTTACTGCCGGGTCAGCCGGATGTGTACCTCAGACTGGGTGAAGCCGAAAGCTAGCGTTCTTAATAGAATATTCGGTCGGTGACTTGAAAGATGATTTATTACTTACTTATTTATAAGCCCCCAGATGCTTTTTCTGCTATTTTCGCAGTCCGGCATTGCACCTTAGGGCATGCCTCCCAGGGAAAGGAACCCTTAACGGAACTATTCTCCCTGGAAGATGTTTCTTACTAACCATGTAATATAACATAACTAGTTGGGCACTTGTCTGATAAAGCAATTATGACCCCGACGCCTTGTCTCCATGCATGCCCCGGTTCTTTTATAATCGTAGGGGTATTCGGACACACTCCGGACTGTTGGGTGCTGAGGTTGAAGCGAAACGGTCTGCAAAGACAAACGATCTACAATCCGGCTAGAAGGCATCTTACATGTCATTTCAAATTACATCGTCAAACCGACTGATTGTACTCCTCCTCAATCCCATCTAACAGGCTGTCTAATTTACAGTCCTGTTGGGAATATTTCGCGGCCAGTTCTACTTGGCCATACATCAAGCTCACAGGGATCTCCTTCCCATCAGGCCCCGCAGGTCCGACCTCGGCCATGTGGTTTGGGTCAGCCTTCGGGTAGCGCGTCTTCACCATGGCCCAGGCCTCCCTGGTGCCCTGACGGTAGGCCGATATCTTCCACAAACGAAGGCATCACCGTGCTCCCTGGAGCTTCTCAGCAAGCTCACCAAGGCCCTCGGGTAGGGAGACGGATGGCCATAAAGCCTGAACGACGCCACTCATCGCCTGCCGAACACGTTCGAACAATTGCGCCAGCTCGGGAAGTTGGTCACCTGTTGACCCAGGCATTTCCTCCGCAGGGCGACCTGTGAGCACACCTAAAGACATATTTCTGTCAAACGACTTCCTCGCCGAATTCTTCTTTTCAAAGGAATTTGCTCAAGCACTTACTATAAATGCTGCGATGAAGTTGCTGATTCTCCTTCAAGGAGCCAGACAGCTGGGCCCGAACACCTTTCAGCTCTTCTCCTAGCTGGGTGTGGGCATCTTGGAGCTTGTTTCTCTCCTGCTGCACCTTCATAAGCACCCTCTCGCCAGCCTTTAGCTGCCGCAGTAGCTGTTGCTTGTCCGGATCTAGTCCGGCGCCCTCTGCAATATTATTGTCAGATTCACGCCGCACTTTGTTAATTAATTATCTTTTCAAAGTACGTCTTACCAGCGGGGGTCTCTATGGCTCCCCCTGTGGCGGCCAGTGCAGCCTCAAGTTGGGCCTTGCACTCTTGGAGCTCCTGGGACAGATGGGTATTCTTCTCCGTAAGATCCTGCATAAAAATTGATCCTTAAATCAGTTATTTTAACCATTTTAAGTCTCGGGGGCTACTGGCATATATAACTATTAAAATTACTTACACGTATGTCTTTCACATACTGCTCCGTGGCTCTGGTTAACCCATCTTGAGTGGCACGGAGGTGCGCGTTTCCCGCATCAAAGGCATTTAACGCCTCCGGGGAGAAACACGCGTCACGAAGAACTGTCCAGCGACGCCTATGATTCATGGCGCTCTCCACCTCAGACCGGGTGGCGGACAGCCTGTCGGCATCCTCCGTCGGAGGAGCATCCGACTCATGCCTTGTATTCGCCTCCCCTTCCGGGCCATGCGTTGGAGCGTGGCTGGCGGAGGCTTGATTGGCAACCTCTCCGGACACTGTCCGGCGAGCGCTCTTTCTGGAAAAGTTATGAGCATCAATATACCTCCTGGGAATCCTTCCCTTAAAAAATAGCGGTGCTCCGTACCATTGCGGCGACGTTCGCGTTGCACTCCTCTTCTGCTTGCTGGGCCGGACTGACCCTTGTTGGCCGGTCGCCGCGGGCTCGACTTCCTGCAGTAAAGGCGCTTCCTGTCGAACACCATTGGTGCACGGTGGTCAGAACTAAGCATTAAAGAAGTAACGGCGCCAGGACTTCGGTCGTACTCACCGGGGAAGCCGGACACAAACCGGGGTAGTCAGCAATAATGGCGACTAAAGCATTATCTATGCTGAGCTGGTGGTACACCCCGTCGATCAGTTCCACCGCTAAGTCCGGATCCTCTTCGGAGGACGGATCAAGGGACCTATCTGGGTCTTCGGGTTGTGGGGCTGGGCTTTTTATGCCCTCCACATCCCGACGCAGTTCCTGTGTCAAAATCATACAATAAGACAATTGCCTTTAAAGGCACAGATATGCATGCGACCGCTTACCCAGCTCCGAGGGTTGTTCATGGAAAATCCATTCAGAGGATTCGTGCGGAGGAAGTCCTCCTTCTCCCCCTTGTACAAGCCGGACAGGATCTTCACCAGATCGTCGGCCGAGCCAGGTCCTTTGCGGCCGTGACGGGTGGCGTCGTCGTCTCCGTTGAAGTCCCACATGAGGTGGCCCCTATATTGGAGCGGCTGCACCCCATGCATAATGCATGTGGCCATGACTCCGATCATGGTTAATCCGGAATGGGCTAGCAGCCGTATCCGGCCCATCAAGTAATGGACGCTACTATCATCTTCTCGTCGAGGGCTCCGTGGGCGCCAACTTAGGCGTTTCTTCAGGGGAGCGTTGCTGAACTCCATAAGGCCGATCTGGACTGGATCCGGCAGCGGAGCGTCCTCCATATAAAACCACTCTGAAGGACAATCTTCGGACGTCTTCTTCGGGGTCCCGGACAGGTATCCGGTCCCGGCGATGCGCCATATTTCGGCTCCGCCCACTTGATATATCGACCCCTCGTGAGAGCGGGGTACGAGGCAAAACAGCCTCTTCCACAATGCAAAATGGGGCTCAATGCCCAAGAACAGCTCACACAGAGCTACGAAGCCCGCGATGTGCAAAATGGAGGCAGGTGTAAGGTGATGAAGCTGGAGTCCGTAGAACTCCAGGAGCCCCCGGAGAAACGGATGTATAGGAAATCCGAGTCCCCTTATTAAGTAGGGGACGAAGCACACCCGCTCTCCTTTGGAGGGATTGGGGGCGCTCTCCGCCTGCTTCCCACCTTTGTAGGTGGCCAGTCCGGCTCGAACCGGAACCATGAAGGCCGGGGGAAGATATCCCTCTGCTTGGAGCGTCACTAACTCGTTGTGCGGGACTGAGCATCTCCTCCAATCTCCTGGCTTAGGGCTGGGAGCGTGAGAAGAGGAGCCGCGTCGACTGTCCATGTTGGAATGGGTTTGGTGTCAGATGCGCCTCGATGAGTGCTTGCGGAAGGAGGATGATGTGATTTGGATCTGGATCCTCGCCTCTCTTATAGGCAGCTTATTTGCGCAGCTAGGGGGTAAAACATAAAAATACCCTGGCTTTTCGCATTCGTGCGACGCGTGGAAGAAGACCATTATTGGACGCGGAAGCCAAGGAGCGCAGCATTTATGAAGCAACCGGACACTATCCGGCAAACACATGGAGCATGGAGAAGAACCCGCCTTGCAAACGCTGAAGACAACATACGCGCCGGATTCGTCGTTATTGAAGCCTGGTTCGGGGGCTACTGAGGGAGTCCCGGACTAGGGGGTGTCCGGATAGCCGAACTATCATCATCGGCCGGACTCCAAGACTATGAAGATACAAGATTGAAGACTTCGTCCCGTGTCCGGATGGGACTTTCCTTGGCATGGAAGGCAAGCTTAGCGATACGGATATGTAGATCTCCTACCATTGTAACTGACTCTGTGTAACCCTAGCCCTCTCCGGTGTCTATATAAACCGGATGGCTTTAGTCCATAGGACGAACAACAATCATACCATAGGCTAGCTTCTAGGGTTTAGCCTCCTTGATCTCGTGGTAGATCTACTCTTGTAACCCACATCATCAATATTAATCAAGCAGGACGTAGGGTTTTACCTCCATCGAGAGGGCCCGAACCTGGGTAAAAACATCGTGTCCCTCGTCTCCTGTTACCATCCGCCTAGACGCACAGTTCGGGACCCCCTACCCGAGATCCGCCGGTTTTGACACCGACAATGACCCACAAGTGTAGGGGATCTATCGTAGTCCTTTCATAAGTAAGAGTGTCGAACCCAACGAGGAGCAGAAGGAAATGATAAGCGGTTTTCAGTAAGGTTTTCTCTGCAAGCACTGAAATTGTAGGTAACAGATATTTTTGTGATAAGATAAATTGTAACGAGTAACAAGTAAATAAAGTAAATAAAGTGCAGCAAGGTGGCCAATCCTTTATGTAGCAAAGGATAAGCCTGGACAATTTCTTATAATGAGAAAAGAGCTCCCGAGGACACATGGGAATTATCACCAAGTTAATTTTCATCACGCTCATATGATTTGCGTTCGGTACTTTGATAATTTGATATGTGGGTGGACCGGTGCTTGGGTACTACCCTTACTTGGACAAGCATCCCACTTATGATTAACCCCTATTGCAAGCGTCCGCAACTACAAAAGAAGTATTAAGGTAAACCTAACCACAACATTAAACATATGGATCCAAATCTTCCCCTAACGAAGCAACACATAAACTAGGGTTTAAGCTTCTGTCACTCTAGCAACCCATCATCTACTTATTACTTCCCAATGCCTTCCTCTAGGCCCAAATAATGGTGAAGTGTCATGTAGTCGACGTTCACATAACACCACTAGAGGAAAAGACAACATACATCTCATCAAAATATCGAACGAATACCAAATTCACATGACTACTAATAGCAAGACTTCACCATGTCCTCAGGAACAAACGTAACTACTCACAAAGCATATTCATGTTCATAATCAGAGGAGTAATAATATGCATTAAGGATCTGAACATATGATCTTCCACCAAGTAAACCAATTAGCATCAACTACAAGGAGTAATCAACACTACTAGCAACCCACAGGTAGCAATTTGTGGTTTGGATACAAGATTGGATACAAGAGATGAACTAGGGTTTGGAGAGGAGATGGTGCTGGTGAAGATGTTGATGGAGATTGACCCCCTCCCGATGAGAGGATCATTGGTGATGACGTTGGTGATGATTTCCCCCTCTCGGAGGGAAGTGTCCCCGGCAGAATAGCTCTGCCAGAGCTCTAGATTGGTTCCACCAAGGTTCCGCCTCGTGGCGGCAGAGTTTCATCCCGTAAGCTTGCCCACGATTTTTTCCAGGGTAAAAGCTCTCATATAGCTGAAGATGGACACCGGGGGGCCACCAGGGGGCCCTGGAGACAGGGGGTCGCGCCCAGTAGGGGGGCACGCCCCCCACCCTCCTGGCCAGGGTGTGGGTCCCTGATGTATTTCTTTCGCTCAATAATTCTTATTAATTCCAAAAACATGTTTCGTGGAGTTTCGGGATTTTTGGAGCAGTGCAGAATAGGTTTCCAATGTTTGCTCCTTTTCTAGCCAGAATTCCAGCTGCCGACATTCCCCCTCTTCATGGTAAACCTTGTAAAATAAGAGAGAATAGCCATAAGTATTGAGATATAATGTGTAATAACAACCCATAATGCAATAAATATTGATATAAAAGCATGATGCAAAATGGACGTATCAGCGGCGTAGCCCCCGCAAGCATCCTGCACACATATCCAATGCACCAGATGTAGCTAGGAGCGATAGAGATGACTCTGGTTATGTGCCTGCTTCCACACTGTTCCCATCTCCTGCCAAAAGCAATGTTATGGAGAAAACAGAAGTCCGTAGTACAACTGACCCAGGTGGCAAGCCGTGCACGACTGAAGGAGGTGAACATCCAGAGCAGAATGCATCTTTCACCGCCGTGGAGAATCCCAGCTTAAATCTGCGCACTTCTAAGCTCCCAGTCAACATTGGTGTCCCCTACAGCCCAAACAAGAAGATTGGCAAGAAAGTTGCGATTGAGACCGCTGACAGCACGCCCCGCCCTACTAATAAGCCTGATGATTCTGCAGCAGACGAGGCAAAAATGTTTGTTGATCTGTCACCCTTGGATTTTGCCAAGCAACTTGTTCGCAATCCGGCTGGTAGGCAGGAGAGGCACCCAATGGCTTTCACCCTGCCGAGCTGTAGCCTTGGCATCGATCGCAGTCAAGATGAACCAGTGGTGCAATATCCTATGTATGTTGCCTTTGCTTTTCCGGCAGGCACGTCCCCAATGATGGCACAACCAATGGCTGATGGCAGGAAGGCTGTGAAGTTTGCAGAGCCGATAGTGCAAGGTACATTTTTGTGTGTTTATTATTTTGTTTCTACATTTTTTGGTCTGAAGTTTGTCATAAGCTTTTTGTTTTCTTACTGGTGATGGCAAATGTCATGAGATGCACATGGCAACTACAGTTGTTGCCATGTGGCAATTTCATTTGCAAAGCACACGGCAACTGGAGTTGCTACAACATGGCAACTCTAGTTCAATGTACTTGGCAACTGCAGTTGTTCCCACATGGCAACTACAGTGTAATGCACATGGCAACTAGAGTTGTTTCCACATGGACACTTTATAATTTTCACCTACAGTTCACATTCTGCACTCTTTTTCACAATAACTTGTTGTTTCCAAGTTTCCTAACCCACTATTTGATCCTTGCAGCCACCCCTGAGGAGATTTCGCTGTCACTTGATGAAGCTTATCGTAGGATTGAGGAGGAAGCATTGAAGAGGAGGTCCTCAATGGGTCAGGGGCAATCAAGTTCTAACGTGCCTGCTGAGTCAGTATCCGAGGATACCGTTAGAAGTGCCACCCCTAGATCTGTGAGGCAGAATAGGGTAGTTCATGCACCACCCGTGGATGACTATGAGCCCAGAGTTAAGGCCACAAAGGAGCAGAACCGTTTGTACGATATTGTCAAGCGTTTTGGAAATGTGAGGTCAAATAGCAAGCACATGAAGGAGCTTAAAGCATAATGCCCACACCACATAACCCCTCACTTGCTTTTCTTTGATATTTTTCGTTTCCTATTCCAGCCATGTGTTGTTTATGTTTTATTTTTATTTTATTTAGTAGACATGATTCTTTCATGTTATATCATTTTCATACAGCTCATGTTTGGACAGAACCAAAATCATACAATGTGATGCGACGTACGTCGACCTGGGTGATCTTGCCGAGTCTGTGAGGCCACTTGGTAAAATGTCAAAGAATGTAGTTGCGTGTGGATTGACTTCATCAACAGGCATATGGATATTTTTCCCGACAAGACGATCATGCAGTACAGTGTGACTTGCAAAATATGGGATGGTTACTTCCACCATAAAATCCCGAGGAAGCACTTTGCCGCCCGTGGTGAATTCAAGCTCACACTGAAGAAATATGTGAGTGTTCCTTCTTGTTGTACATATTTCTTCCATGTTATGTTTTGTCAGTAGCTATGCTTCATATGTGGCAACAGATGCCATGTAAAATATGTTTGACCGTTTAATGCAACGTATGTGTCAACTTCACTTAAAATATTGGGCAAATTTGTTTATACATGGATGGCAACTTCTTTTAATTACACATGGCAAATAAACATTCTCCGTGGGCACATTTTTGGACCCTTACTGCTTTGTCATTCATATACCTCTTACTGCATCCGGCAATATCTTTACATATCATTTTTTTCAATTACATCATTTCTGTTTTTGATGTGAACTCTGCTTTTCTTTCCTTTATTTTACTTGCAGGTCATGTTCCCCATGTTCCAGGAGCTTGCACCAGACAACCCAGATGACAAGTGTGGTCACCACTATGATTTGCCTTGACATGAAGAACCAACGATTTGAGGTGCTTGATTGAATGCTTTCAAAAGATGATGAAGACCTTACTACACATGTTGAATTCTTTATCAACAACCTAAAAGAGACATGGAACCGTCACTACGAAAACTCAAAGGTCCAGATCAGTGATTTTCCAATCGAGTATGTTGCGGCTACGAAGCAAGGAAACTGGTGTTTACTATCTTTTTCATGTGTCCTCCACATCAATCCCAAACCTTTTGTCACCTCTGCATTGAAATTTATGATTTTTTTTATTCTCTTGAGTTCACCTGATTCTTTTCTTTACAGGCATGACTGTGGCTTTCACACATTGGAATATCTTGCAATGTGGGAAGGTCGACGGGTCCCTGTCATCATAGCTACAATGGTCGTCGAGCTCCGTAAAATATACACATGGAACTGGTTGATGAATGAAGATTTCAACACGTGGGCCAATGCACGAGAGTTCATACAGGAAGCTGTCAAAACCGCCAACAAGAAGTACAAGTGATCACGTGATGCTCCATACCGCATGCCTACCTTACATTCTGTGGCTGAGGAATGTAAGGTATCAACTTGTTCTTTTAAAACTATGTCCGTGTGCTATGTTATAACTGCATCCCCTGTAGTCTAGTATATAGTGGTGGCGTGTGAGTGCCATTGAATATTTGTAATATACGTGTGGATCTGAACCTGCTTAGGTGTGACAACAGCTACATTTATGTTCACTACTATTTATGTGTTTGTGGTTGTGAGTATCGGTTCGGTGTTTGAATATGTCTATGATGCCTGAAACATGGCAAATATAGTTGATCACGCACGGTTAGTGAAAGTAATCATTCTGATTTTTGTTTTTTTTGGGTTTTTTGCATTGCTAACTGTATCGGTTAGCATGGTAGTTCATAAGCAACCATTCTCTCGTGTTTTTGTACGTGATCGTTTCAACTAGTTTGTTCATAGTATGTATACAATACAATATTTGTGGAAAAAAATACGTGGTCTGAAAACGGAAATCTACGCGATGGCAGATTCAGTAGAAATTACATGGCAGATTTGATGGAAGCTGCATGGCAGATTTAGTAGTACATACGTGGCAATTCTAGTCATTCATACATGGCATTTTCTTCAAACTCGGATGTCCACCAATAGTCATTCTCCCATTTTTTAAATCTTGACCATCTATCTTACAAAAATGTCACCAACACCCAAGTTACAATCCTGCACAGTTGCTTACGGATTGCCCGTCCTTTTCTTTGTTTTCTTGTGCTTTGCTTGAATTTCCAACCCTGATTTGTATCTCACCTCTTTTGGATGCCCTTTTGTGATGGAACATGGTGGGTTCCTGACCTGGGTTTGCATGCTTGCTGTTCCAGACCCTACCTCCGAGTTTTCAGATGATGGACCCGTGGACGAAGGCACACTTGAGGTGCGTGGGAACCTGTGTAAGGCTTCTTCAGCCTTCCTCCTTTTGATCTCATCAAGCTCTCTTTTCACGGCCTTCCTGTGTTTTTCTGCCACCCTCACTCTCTCATCACTCTTGCATGCTTCATCTATTAGTTTATCATAGTTCTTGGTCAACACAACGTGCCTCATGGCGTCCATGGTTGCCTCTGGTCACTCATCATGCATAGCCAAAAACGCATTTGATGTTTGTGGCTCCAACGCACCGTCAGCGTCCCAAGTCCATCGCCGCTGTATGAAATGGCTGGCAATCGCGTTAGCGCGTGCATGTCCATTACTTTCAGTATGTGACAACACAATCCCGTCCCATTCAAATTTGCAGCATTGGCAGTAGTATTCGCCTTCGTTTATCGAGGTCTTCACAAAGTAGTTCATTCCCTTATCCGAGTCTTCACATTCTGAATCAGACATGCCCAAGAGAGAACACACCTTGAACGTATGTTCATCCACCTGGTAAGCTGTGTACATGCTGGCACGCTGTATTTCTTCCTGGAATCTGCATGTTTTAGTGCTTTGTTAAACTCTTATATGATGTTTTGTAGCACCTTATGTTGAGGTAGGTCGTAACATAGCAAACGTATCTAAAATCAATGATGGCATGGAAATCCTTATTTTTTCCACATTTTTCTTGGGTTATTTGTTTCCACAAGGCAACTGTATAATATTTGACATGGCAACTGCATAACATTTAACATGGCAAATGCAGATTATTTAACATGGCAAATGCAGTTCATAAAACATGGCAAATGCAGTTTTGTCTCACATGGCAACTACATATCATTTCACATGGCAACTACAGTTCATTACACATGGCAACTACAATTCAACACACATGGAACCTATAGTTGATTTCACATGGCAACTACAGATCATGCTTATAATGTACTCAGTGGCTATTTTCGATAGATTAGCATGTCAAATAATTGGCAACTGCATTGCATTCTACATGGCACCTACTATCTTCATGCTTGTGCAAATAAGACGGTAAGATAATCCACTTACTTGTTAAAAACCTTGTTGGTATATATCTTGCTCATCTGTCTCTCCATCGGTAAATATGTTAGCAATTTAGGCTGCTTGAGCGCGGTGTTTGCTTCTTGCTATAGCTCAGATCCCAGTATTTTCTGTTGCAAAGCTGTGTATTGCTTGGCAAACTGCAGAAATGAGTTGCCAGGGCTCACGTACCGCTTCAAAATAGCATTGAACCCCTCGCTGCGCTGAGTAGTCTGCAGAAATGGGAAGAAGCACTGCATGAAGTAGGCCGGCACCCAGTACATTTGCTTCTCCCACAAGCTAGTAAGTGTCTCGTTGTCTTGGACTTGGCATGTTTCAATCATAGCCGTCCAGCTTCGTTTAAACTCCGTCACCGTCAAGCTGTGGTCCACGCACAACTCGAATGCCT
This sequence comes from Triticum dicoccoides, assembly GCF_002162155.2. NCBI lineage: Eukaryota > Viridiplantae > Streptophyta > Magnoliopsida > Poales > Poaceae > Triticum > Triticum dicoccoides. The sequence goes on along the minus strand of NC_041383.1, from coordinate 126,909,633 downwards.
TGTGTAGCTCTGGATGGTCAGCAAAGAATGGTCCTAGCGTCTCCTCGGCCTTCTTAATAATATGCCACCTGTGGTGCCTGTGCACTGCCAACGTCCTTTGTGCCTGCATGCATGCTAAAATCCTGGTCTGTTATTATGTTCATCGGAGCAAGTCCACCCATGCACTCAAAGAAGGTTTTAAACAACCAAGTGTAACCATCTGTATCTTCGTTTTGAACGAGTCCACAATCGAACTGCAATGACTGATTGTGGTTATTTATTCCTATGAATGGAGCGCATGGCATCTTGTACATATTAGTGAGATATGTCGCGTCGAACGAAATGTAATCACAGAAATGTTTGTATGCTCTTCTTGCAGCACCATCCACCCAATACATGTTTCTGACATGGTCCTCATCATCCAATCTTGTCCTGTAGAAGAAATCAGTATATGTTTTTGCTTTCTCTTTGAAGTAGGCTATTGTGTCTTCTATGTCAGCCAACCTGCTCTCTCTACGGTACTTTGCCTTTAGGTTTGTGACGTCTGATGGTATGTAGGGCATGCTACTCAGTCTACCATCTCCGTTGTGGATCAGGGATAGTATTTGGACCATTCTTGATGGACCGACGTTACAATCATGTAGCAATTTTACGAATTTCTTCTCGAGGGGGATGAATCCTCTGTGGGCGCTCAGAAATTTTACTAGGTCAAACTTCTTTATGAGTTCGTGGTTGTGTTCGTCAAAATATTCGGTGACCACCCATCGTGCTCCATCTGTGTTTAGCTTACACCGGATAGGACATTCCGTCTTGACAATGATACCTCTCTTTCGTTCCGGCAAGACAAGCGCAACACTTTTACCCTTCTTGTTCCTTCGTGCCTTGTAGCACCTTATCTCACCTCTGCTGTAGTTTCTTTATTTTCCTATGGTATTCGGTGTTCACCGCAAACCCATGGAACATTGCATATCTCTGGTAGAATTCCTTGGCATCTTCAAACGAACCAAATCTCTTCCCAACATATGGTGGTTGAGGTATCATGATTTCCGATTGCCCATCTTCTTCATCCCCTTGTGCTTCGTCATCAGTTTCATCATTCGCTTCAGTATCGGCGGTTGTTTCATCTACTTGAGTGTTGCTTGTGCCGGTGTGCAAAGGTGTGCTTGTCGTCATTGCTGGAACGATTGCCAGTTCTGACACTGATTCTGCATTGTTTGTGGTAGCATTGTTGACTTGCTGGTGAAACGCTCCTTCCGTGTGCTCAGAGGTTCCCGCAGTAGATGTCCCCATGCCACTATTGATTGTAGTTGAAGGTCCTACAAAACAAACAGGTACGTGTGTAAGCATTGCTTGAATGGCAGGTTTATCATAACAGAATATAGCAACTGCATCTGATTTGGCATGATATCATTTGGTCAGCAAGCCATGGCATATGCATCTGGCCATGCATGGCAACTCCAGTTTTTCAGCCATGGCAGCTATAGTTTAACAAACATGGTGGCTACTGTTGCCAAGACATGGCAACCAGCATCTTTAGCATCAAAACTTGCATTCTAGGTACGAGCCCACTAGGCAAATGGAGTTAATCATGAATGTTGTACACACGCAGACAGTAATTGACAAATCCTGAAGACAATAGATGACTGTTTGCACGTGTCCACTTGGTAGCATTTTTGTTGTTTGCTGTCACCACCGTGAAAAATCCACTTTCCCCCATGCTTTTCAACAAAAGCAAATGCACTATTGTTTTTTGGTTCACATATTTTTACCTTGTTGTGCCGCATGTGCTAATAGAAGCTGGTTTGTCATTCCAATTTGTTGTGCTCTATCTGCAATAGCGATGGCCTGCAACGGTGAAGCTTGCCACGATACGTCTGTTGATGTGGTTCCACCATAACAACCTGCGATCATTAGCAGTTGGTCAATGCATGGCAACTGTAGTTTGTACAACATGGCACATGTAGTGGTTCAATCATGGCAAACAGATTTGTTCACACTTGGCATCCACAGTTGTTTAGACATTGCAATCATAGTTGATTAGACATGGCAACTGCAGTTGATTAGACATGGCAACTGCAGTTGTCCAGACATGGCAACTGCGGTTGTCCAGACATGGCAACTACAGTTGACCAGACACGGCAACTGCATTTTGTCAAGACACCACGTAAACATCAATGTCACCTATGTTCCTTCTCCTGATTCACTGTCCACAAAATCACTTCATACGTCTCACCTGTGTACAATGTTGATGGCAGGTACCTGGTTGCCGCCTGTTGCCACGTGCTACATGATGGTCCTACATTTTTCCATAAAACTCGCAAGTCTTTTCCATCCTTGCAAGTTTATTTTCATGGCCACATCAGTATGCTTCTTTCGTATGCGTTACCTTGATTTGCCACATTGGCTACTTGAAGTTGGTCTCCCGTACAACTATCAGCGTTAGCGCCCTGTGTTTGAACTTGCCATGGTATCCCTGTGTGTGTGGTTGTGTCATAAGAACCTATGAAGACATTGTAGGACATAAGTAGAATGCCATTTTCCTCGTCACAAACATGGCAACTGTCCCTTTTTTATCATGCATCATACCGATGTTCATGTACTGCTCTAGTAGTGGTAGCAAAGGCCCTGTGGAAATGAGTTGATTGTACTCTGCTGCATCCCAAGGGGGCGCTTTCGGCCTTTGAGAAAACCAAGGATCAGTGTCGTCTTCATGATTCATTTTTCTGCTTTTTCTCCCACTGTGTTTTCAGTCACTGCATGAACAAGAACGCATGAATATTCGAAAATGCATTCTTGCTGTTTGCACATACAAGAAAACACGGCAATCTTATCACATATCTTGCATAGACAACCAATACATCATGGCAAGTAGGACATGCACATTCATTCTCTTTTTCTAAAATCTGGATGCCAACTATCATTTTTTACCGATGGCAATAGCCAACATAATATGATATTAAGTAACAACATAACATGGTGGCAGCTAACGACAAAGATAGGTGGCAACTAACGTCAGATATGGGTGGCAATTAATTTTCTCCCTCCCTACGCACCACCCAAATTACTCCTTACTCCCCCTGATTTAGTGAATCCTACACATCCTTCTGGAGCAACTACTCGCAACAACCCAACCCAGAAGCTTAGTTCAAATCTAGGATAGAACATGGCAGATCTTGCGTATGTTGGTGGGCAAAGGGGAATAAACACAAATCCGTGGTGTGTTTTCCATGACAGTGTGGATCTAGTCGCCATCTTCATGGGCAATCTGGAATTGCAATTATTTTGGGATAGAAGAAGGATGAGAAAGAGAAGGAGATCGGAGATCGACCTGTTAGCTCGTCGTTGCAACTAGAGAGTGAGGGGGCGGTGGGGGGGGTGGGGTGGCGCTAGAGATCTGGTCTGGTATCCATGGAAACTAGAGAAGGCAGACGATGGAGGTAGGGGATCGAGAGGTAGGAAACGACGGCGGCTGGTCGCACTGGGGTTCGAAGGAAGGCCGGGACGACGGGCGGGTTAGGTTGTGCGGGCAGCGCGGTCGATCGCCCGGACGTGTGGGCGATTGTGCCACACACCGGACGTGCGGGATGTGGCCACATGTGCCCGGACGCCGTCGTGCGGGCGGGGTTGTCTCCGTGCCACACAAGGCGTGCGGCACAGCCCCCCTAGATGCCACATGTGTGGCATTTATCGTCGTCCTTTAATTAAGGCTAGTAAAAAAGAAAGAAGAGTATATAAGGATGAAGAAGAGGAAGGAAAGAGTGAGCGCCTTGATATGTCCATTTTGCATCATGCTTTTATATCAATATTTATTGCATTATGGGCTGTTATTACACATTATATCTCAATACTTATGGCTATTCTCTCTTATTTTACAAGGTTTACCATGAAGAGGGGGAATGCCGACAGCTGGAATTCTGGCTGGAAAAGGAGCAAATATTGGAAATCTATTCTGCGCAGCTCCAAAAATCCTGAAACTCCACGGAAGTCAGTTTTGGAATTAATAAGAATTATTGAGCGAAGAAACTACCAGAGGGGGCCCACACCCAGGCCAGGAGGGTGGGGGGCGCGCCCACCCCAACTGGGCGCGCCCCCTGTCTCCTGGGCCCCCTGATGGCCCTTCGGTGCCCATCTTCTGCTATATGAAGGCTTTTACCCTAGAAAAAATTGGAGGCAAGCTTACGGGACGAAACTCCGCCGCCACGAGGCGGAACCTTGGTGGAACCAATCTAGGGCTCTGGCAGAGCTGTTCTGCCGAGGAAACTTCCCTCCGAGAGGGGGAAATCATCACCATCTTCATCACCAACGATCCTCTTGGTCAATCTCCATCAAGATATTCACCAGCACCATCTCCTCTCAAAACCTTAGTTCATCTCTTGTATCCAATATTGTATCAAAACCATAAATTGGTACCTCTGGGTTGCTAGTAGTGTTGATTACTCCTTGTAGTTGATGCTAATTGGTTTACTTGGTGGAAGATCATATGTTCAGATCCTTAATGCATATTATTACTCCTCTGATTATGAACATGAATATGCTTTGTGAGTAGTTACGTTTGTTCCTGAGGACATGGGTGAAGTCTTGCTATTAGTAGTCATGTGAATTTGGTATTCATTCGATATTTTGATGAGATGTATGTTGTCTCTCCTCTAGTGGTGTTATGTGAACATCGACTACATGACACTTCACCATTATTTGGGCCTAGAGGAAGGCATTCGGAAGTAATAAGTAGACGATGGGTTGCTAGAGTGACATAAGCTTAAACCCTAGTTTATGCGTTGCTTCATAAGGGGCTGATTTGGATCCATATGTCTAATGCTATGGTTAGGTTTACCTTAATACTTATTTTGTAGTTGCGGATGCTTGCAATAGGGGTTAATCATAAGTGGGATTCTTGTCCAAGTAAGGGTAGTACCCAAGCACCGGTCCACCCACATATCAAATTATCAAAGTACCGAACGCGAATCATATGAGCGTGATGAAAAGTAGCTTGACGATAATTCCCATGTGTCCTTGGGAGCTCTTTTCTCATACAAGAAATTGTCCAGGTTTGTCCTTTGCTACAAAAAGGATTGGGCCACCTTGCTGCACTTTATTTACTTTCATTGCTTGTTACCCATTACAATTTATCTTATCACAAAACTATTTGTTACCTACAATTTCAGTGGTTGCAGAGAAAACCTTACTGAAAACCGTTTGTCATTTCCTTCTGCTCCTCGTTGGGTTCGACACTCTTACTAATCAAAAGGACTATGATAGATCCCCTATACTTGTGTGTCATCAAGACTCTTTTCTGGCGCCGTTGCCGGGGAGTGTAGCGCTTCTGGTGAGTGGAACTTGGTAAGGAAACATTTATATAGTGTGCTGAAATTTTCTGTCACTTGTTACTATGGAAACTAATCCTTTGAGGGGCTTGTTCGGGGTATCTTCACCCCGATCAGAAGAGCAAAGAGTTGCTCCTCAACCTACTGAACCTACTAAAAATATTTACTTTGAGATCCCTTCAGGTATGATAGAGAAACTGCTAGCTAATCCCTTTGCAGGAGATGGAACATTGCATCCCGATTTACACCTTATCTTTGTGGATGAAGTTTGTGGATTATTTAAGCTTGCAGGTATTCCCGATGATGTTGTCAAAAGGAAGGTCTTCCCTTTATATTTGAAGGGATATGCATTGACATGGTATAGGCTATGTGATGATACGGGATCTTGGAATTATAAACGATTGAAGTTGGAATTTCACTAGAAGTTCTATCCTATGCATCTTGTTTATCGTGATCATAATTACATATATAATTTCTAGCCTCGCGAAGGAGAAAGCATCACTCAAGCTTGGGGGAGGCTTAAGTCAATGTTATATTCATTCCCCAATCATGAGCTCTCTAGAGAAATGATTATTCAAAAAATTTATGCTCGACTTTCTCCCAATGATAGCAACATGCTCGATACTTCCTGTGCTGGTTCTTATGTGTTGAAGACTATTGAATTCAAATGGGATTTATTGGAAAGAATTAAACGCAACTCTGAAGATTGGGGTTCCAACGATGGTAAGGAGTCAGGTATGACACCTAAGTTTGATTATGTTAAATCTTTTATGGATACCGATGATTTTCGTGGATTTAGCGCTAAGTATGGACTTGACTCTGAGATAGTAGCTAATTTCTGTGAATCTTTTGCTACTCATGTTGATCCCCCTAAGGAGAAGTGGTTTAAATATAATCCTCCCATTGAAGTAAAAGTAGTTGCACCTATTACAGTTGAAGAAAAGACTGTCACTTATAGTGATCCTATTGTTCCTATTACTTATGTTGACAAACCTCCTTTTCCTGTTAGGATAAAGGATCATGCTAAAACTTCGACTGTTGTTCGTAAGAGTAATACTAAAACTTATACACCTCCTGAGCAAATCAAAGTTGAACCTAGTATTGCTATGGTTAAAGATCTCTTGGATGATAATTTAGATGGGCATGCTATTTATTTCTGTGGTGAGACTGTTAATATTGTTAGACCAGATGCTAAGATACATAGACCTGTAGTAGGCATGCCTGTTATTTCTGTTAAAATAGGAGATCATTGTTATCATGGCTTATGTGATCTTGGTGCTAGTGCTAGTGCAATACCCTATGACTTATATAAAGAAATTATGCATGATATTGCACCCACAGAATTGGAAGGTATTGATGTTACTATCAAGCTTGCCAATAGAGATACTATTTCACCAGTTGGGATTGTTAGAGATGTTGAAGTCTTGTGTGGGAAGGTTAAATATCCTGCTGATTTTCTTGTTCTTAGTTCCCCATAGGATGACTTTTGTCCCATTATTTTTTGTAGACCCTTCTTGAATACTGTTAATGCTAGGATTGATTGTGAAAATGATACTGTTACAATTGGCTTAGAGGATGTGTCTCATGAGTTTAATTTTGCTAAGTTTCATAGACAACCTCTTGGTAGAGAATCACCTAGTAAGGATGAGATTATTGGTCTTGCTTCTATTGTCGTTCCTCCTACTGATCCGTTAGAACAATATTTGCTAGACCATGAAAATGATATGTTTATGAGTGAAAGAAGGGAAATAGATAAAGTGTTCCTTCAATAGGAACCTATTCCGAAACACAACCTACCCGTTGAAATTCTAGGGATCCCCCTCCACCCAAGGGTGATCCCGTGTTTGAACTCAAACCATTACCTGATAATCTTAAGTATGCTTATATTGATGAAAATAAAATATATCCTGTTATTATTAGTGCTAACCTTTCAGAGCAAGAAGAAGAAAGATTATTCAAAACTCTGAAGAAGCATCGTGCTGCTATCGGATATACTCTGGATGATCTTAAGGGCATTAGTCCCACGTTATGCCAACACAAAATTAAATTGGAGGAAGGTGCCAAACCAGTTAGAGATCCTCAACAACGATTAAATCCTAAGATGAAGGAAGTGGTAAGAAAGGAGATACTAAAGCTCCTTAAGGCAGGTATAATTTATCCCGTTGCTGATAGTGATTGGGTAAGCCCTGTCCATTGTGTTCCTAAAAAGGGAGGTATTACTATCGTTCCTAATGATAAAGATGAATTGATCCCGCAAAGAATTATTACATGTTATAGGATGGTAATTGATTTCCGTAAATTAAATAAAGCTACTAAGAAAGATCATTACCCTTTACCTTTTATTGATCAAATGCTAGAAAGACTATCCAAACACAAACATTTCTGCTTTCTAGATGGTTATTCTGGTTTCTCTCAAATACTTGTATCAGCGGGGGATCAATCGAAAACTACTTTTACTTGCCCTTTCGGTAATTTTTCTTATAGACGTATGCCATTTGGTTTATGTAATGCACCTGCTACCTTTCAAAGATGTATGATGGCTATATTCTCTGACTTTTATGAAAAGATTTGTGAGGTATTCACTCCGTTTATGGATCCTCTTTTGATGATTGCTTGAGCAACCTTGATCGAGTTTTGTAGAGATGTGAAGACACTAGTCTCGTCTTGAATTGGGAAAAGTGCCACTTTATGGTTAATGAAGGCATTGTCTTGTGGCATAATATTTCCGAGAGATGTATTGAAGTTGATAAAGCTAAAGTTGATGCTATTGAAAAGATGCCATGTCCCAAGGACATAAAAGGTATAAGAAGTTTCCTTGGTCATGCCGGTTTTTATAGGAGGTTCATTAAGGACTTTTCTAAAATCTCTAGGCCTCTGACTAATTAATTGCAAAAAGATATTCCTTTTGTCTTTGATGATGATTGTGTAGAAGCATTTGAAATACTTAAGAAAGGTTTGATCACCACCTGATTGGAATTTACCCTTTGAAATTATGTGTGATGCTAGTGATTATGTTGTAGGTGTTGTTCTAGGGCAAAGAGTTGATAAGAAATTGAATGTTATCCAGTATGCTAGTAAGACTCTTGATATTGCCTAGAGAAATTATGCTACTACTGAAAAAGAATTCTTAGCAGTTGTATTTGCATGTGATAAGTTTAGACCTTACATTGTTGATTCCAAAGTTACTATTCACACTGATCATGCTGCTATTAAATATCTTATGGAAAAGAAAGATGCTAAGCCTAGACTCATTAGATGGGTTCTCTTGCTCTAAGAATTTGATTAGCATATTATTGATAGAAAGGGACCTGAGAACCCCGTTGCGGACAACTTGTCTAGGTTAGAGAATGTTCTTGATGACCCACTACCTATTGATGATAGCTTTCCTAATGAACAATTAGCGGTCATTAATGCTTCTCATACTGCTCCTTGGTATGCTGATTATGCTAATTACATTGTTGCTAAATTTATACCACCTAGTTTCACATACCAGTAAAAGAAAAAGTTCTTTTCTGATTTAAGACATTACTTCTGGGATGACCCACACCTTTATAAAGAAGGAGTAGATGGTGTTATTAGATGTTGTGTACCTGAGCATGAACACGAATAGATCCTACACAAGTGTCACTCTGAATCATATGGAGGACACCACGCTGGAGATAGAACTGCACATAAGGTATTGCAATCCGGATTTTATTGCCCTACTCTCTTCAAGGATGCTCATAAGTTTGTCTTATCTTGTGATGAATGTCAAAGAATTGGTAATATTAGTAGACGTCAAGAAATGCCTATGAATTATTCTCTTGTTATTGAACCGTTTGATGTTTGGGGCTTTGATTATATGGGACCTTTTCCTGCCTCTAATGGTTACACACATATTTTAGTTGTTGTTGATTACGTTACTAAGTGGGTAGAAGCTATTCCAACTAGTAGTGCTGATCATAACACTTCTATTAAGATGCTTAAAGAAGTTATTTTTCTGAGGTTTGGAGTCCCTAGATATCTTATGACTGATGGTGGTTCACATTTTATTCATGGTGCTTTCCGTAAGATGCTTGCTAAGTATGATGTTAATCATAGAATCGCATCTCCTTATCACCCGCAGTCTAGTGGTAAAGTAGAGTTGAGCAACAGAGAGATCAAATTAATTCTTCAAAAGACTGTGAATAGATCTAGAAAGAATTGGTCCAAGAAACTTGATGATGCATTATGGGCCTATAGAACTGCATATAAAAATCCTATGGGTATGTCTCCGTATAAGATGGTTTATGGAAAAGCATGTCATTTACCTCTAAAACTTGAACATAAAGCATATTAGGCTATTAAAGAGCTCAACTATGACTTCAAACTTGCCAGTGAGAAGAGGTTGTTTGACATTAGCTCACTTGATGAATGGAGAACCCAGGCTTATGAGAATGTCAAGCTGTTCAAAGAAAAAGTTAAACGGTGGCATGACAAAAGGATACAAAAGCGTGAGTTTAACGTAGGTGATTATGTGTTATTATTCAACTCTCATTTAAGATTTTTTGCAGGAAAACTTCTCTCTAAATGGGAAGGTCCTTACGTTATCGAGGAGGTCTATCGTTCCAGTGCCATAAAAATCAACAACTTCGAAGGTACAAGTCCGAGGGTGGTGAACGGTCAAAGAATCAAACATTATATCTCAGGTAATCCTATCAATGTTGAAACTAATATTATTGAGACCGTAACCCCGGAGGAATACATAAGGGACACTTTCCAGAACGTTTCAGACTCCGAAAAGGAATAGGTATGTGGTACGGTAAGTAAACCGACCCAAAACAATTCTAATGGCAATTTTCCTCCGTTTTGGAGTATTTAAGAATTTTAGCAAGAAAGAAGTAATCCGGGAAGGACACGAGGCCTCCACGAGGGTGGAGGGCGCGCCTACCCTTCCTGGGCGCGCCCCCATGTCTCGTGGCCACCTCATGTTCCTCCCGGACTCCGTTTTCTTGCACGTTACGTATTTTGGTCGGTAAAAATTCATTATATAATCTCCCGAAGGCTTTGACCACCGTATCACGCAAATATCCTCTGTTTTCATTTCGAGCTGTTTTTCTGACAGATCTAGAGCATCATGACGTCTCCAAGCGCTCCCAAGGACAAGTTTTTCGAGAGGGTTATCAACCCCTATCTCGCGGAGGTGCTGCAACACCCTCAAACCATTGAGATGCGTGAGGGGGTGCTGCACATCCGTGATGTGGAGGGACCAAGGCGTACCGGAAGCGTGGAGACAACGCTCGAAGCCATGGAGCAACAAGTTTTCAAGTGCCAAGGGATGGTGGAGCGTGGACTCAACGCCAACCAGACGATGATCATGGAGTTCACCAACAACCACAAGCTAGATGCCAAGATCATTGGGGAGACCATCTTCAAGCGTCAAGAGAAAATCGAGCACCTCCAAGCCCAGATCTATGACCTGCAAAACCAGAACTGTGAGTATGAATATAGATTCAAGAGGATGAGTTTGGCTGCAGATTTGAGGATCCCGGAGACTCGATCATCCTTCTATGATGGTGAGCCTATGCCTTGGAAGACGGACGACAACCTACATCGTCAACAACTCCTACTTCACCACTTCCAAGGACATAATTACCTGGGTATGGGCACTCCCCTTGGCAACTGCCAAGCTTGGGGGAGGTGCCCCGGTATTGTATCACCATCACACTCCTATCTTTACCGTTTTACTTAGTTCGATCCTTTTAGTAGTATTTTGATCTAGTAGATTGAAGTTTTAGTATCAAGTAGTTTTGAGTTTTGCTTTGTGATCTCTTTATGTAATCGAGTCTGTGAGCTATCTATAATAAAGATTAGTGTTGAGTCAAGGGCTTTGCTATCTTGCTATGATCTTGAGAAAGTAGAAAGAATAAAAAGAATAAAATAGTTCATATTGATCTTATGGATAGTAATGGCTTCACACATAGAAAGTATGAGGCATAAAAGTTGTTGATAGTTGACGAACATAGTTTTGGTCATCGTTGCAATTAATAGGAAGTAATAAGGAAAGAGAGGTTTTCACATACAAATATACTATCTTGGACATCTTTTATGATTGTGAAGCACTCATTAAGTATGACATGCTAAAAGAGTTGATGTTGGACAAGGAAGACAATGTAATGATTTATGTTTTCTCACATCTCAGTTAAAGTATATTGTCATTGATCTTCCCAACATGTTGAGCTTGCCTTTCCCCCTCATGCTAGCCAAATTCCTTGCACCAAGTAGAGATACTACTTGTGCTTCCAAATATCCTTAAACCCAGTTTTGCCATGAGAGTCCACCATACCTACCTATGGATTGAGTAAGATCCTTCAAGTAAATTGTCATGTTGCAAGCAATAAAAATTGCTCTCTAAATATGTATGACTTATTAGTGCAGAGAAAATAAGCTTTCTACGATCTTGTTATGGAAGCAATAAAAGCGACGGACTGCATAATAAAGGTCCATATACAAGTGGCAATATAAAGTGACGTTCTTTTGCATTAAGATTTTGTGCATCCAACCCTAAACGCACATGACAACCTCTGCTTCCCTCTGCGAAGGGCCTATCTTTTACTTTATGTTTTTACTTTATGTTTGAGTCAAGGTGATCTTCACCTTTCCCTTTTTTATTTTATCCTTTGGCAAGCTCCTCATGTTTGAAAAATCTTGATATATATATCCAATTGGATGTAAGTTAGCATGAATTATTATTGTTGACATCACCTAAAGGTGAATACGTTGGGTGGCAACACAATAAGCCCCTATCTTTCTCAGTGTCCGGTTGAAACTCCATAACCACAAGTATTGTGTGAGTGTTAGCAATTGTAGAAGACTACATGATAGTTGAGTATGTGGACTTGCTGAAAAGCTCTATTCTTGACTCTTTCTGATGTTATGATAAATTGCAATTGCTTCAATGACTGATGTCGGTGTCAAAACCGGCGGATCTCGGGTAGGGGGTCCCGATCTGTGCGTCTAGGCGGATGGTAACAGGAGACGAGGGACACGATGTTTTTACCCAGGTTCGGGCCCTCTTGATGGAGGTAAAACCCTACGTCCTGCTTGATTAATATTGATGATATGGGTTACAAGAGTAGATCTACCACGAGTTCAAGGAGGCTAAACCCTAGAAGCTAGCCTATGGTATGATTGTTATTCGTCCTATGGACTAAAGCCATCCGGTTTATATAGACACCGGAGAGGGCTAGGGTTACACAGAGTCGGTTACAATGGTAGGAGATTTACATATCCGTATCGCCAAGCTTGCCTTCCACGCCAAGGAAAGTCCCAACCGGACACGGGACAAAGTCTTCAATCTTGTATCTTCATAGTCTTGGAGTCCGGCCGATGATGATAGTTCGGCTATCCGGACACCCCCTAGTCCGGAACTCCCTCAGTAGCCCCTGAACCAGGCTTCAATGACGACGAGTCCGGCGCGCATGTTGTCTTCGGCATTGCAAGGCGGGTTCTCCCTCCGAATAATTCATAGAAGATAGTGAACACCAGGATAGTGTCCGGCTCTGCAAAATAATTTCCACATACCACCGTAGAGAGAATAATATTTACACAAGTTCAATCTGCTGACTATTTGATGGCGTGACGTCACACCACTACCAAGCCTTTACTTAAATTGTCTTTATTGTACCACCTCAACGCGTTTAGCGAAGCGGTTTCCTTGGCACGTCTTGTCAAAGCAGAGATCGTGTACCCCTTATTTCGGGATTCCCATCAATACGAACGTGGGTAACCCAACCACGCCATTGATTGCGGCGCTTGGGGGATAAGCGAGTTTTATCAGGCCGGTGGGGACGCACGTTTGCGTCCACCCATATAAGGGGATAAAGATCCAACCCTTTTACCTGCGCCTTCTTCCTCCTTGGCTTATCCATCTCTGCGAACTCGAGCTCCAGCGCTCAAGCCCGCACATCTCACCTCGACCTTCTCCAAATATGTCCGGAGTAGGAGGCAAGTGGATGGCCTCCTCCGTCATGGAGGGGCAGATCCAGAGGCTGCGCAACGCCGGATACTTGTCCAGCGACATCGCGCACCGGCTCCCCATTAAGGGAGAGCTCATCCCCACCCCCAAGCCCCATGAGAGGGTAGTATTCCTTCCCCATTTCCTCCGCGGACTGGGCTTCCCGCTCCATCCCTTTGTCCGGGGGCTCATGTTCTACTACGGCCTGGATTTCCATGATCTGGCCCCGAATTTCATCCTCAACATCTCAGCGTTTATCGTCGTGTGTGAGGCCTTTCTCTGCATCCAGCCCCACTTCAGCTTGTGGCTCAAGACCTTCAGTGTCAAGCCGAATGTTGTGAAGGGCACCCAAGCGGAGTGCGGAGGCGCCATGGTGGGCAGGATGTCCCACGTTACATGGCTGGAGGGAACCTTTGTGGAAACCATCAAGGGGTGGCAATTGGGGTGGTTTTACATCACCGAGCCGCGTGACCCTAACTGGGCAGCGGCCCCCGAATTCAGATCCGGCATCCCCACACGGCTTACCTCCTGGAAAGAGAGTGGCCGGATTTGGGGTGATTCGGAGGAGCTGACCGGACTCCAAGCCTGCGTCCAAAAGCTGGTGGACAAGAAGCTAAAGCTTGTCAACGTAGTCCAGGTCATGCTCATCCGCCAGATTCTCCCGTGCCAACGACGGGGCTTTAACATGTGGGAGTTCGATCCGGCGCAGCACCAGACTCTGAAGGGGCTCTTCGACACTACGTATGAAGATGTCTGGAAGGTGCTGTTCAAGGGCGCCGAGGCTCCCGCATCCGCTACCGAAGATCGCGGATTCAGCTTGGAGCGTCCAGCTGATGAGGTAAGTGATTCTGTCCTTCAAGGGATGTGTGTTTTCCATAGTTTGACTCTATGCGGGATCTAAACTCCCTTTCCCTTGACAGGACTGGCTGAAGAAGGCCGCACAGGCTATCTGTCCGGCCCCATTGCCAGAGGACCCAGCGGACGCCCGTTTGACAGGGTTGCTGGCTCCGGCACCCAATGTGGTGCCGGAGAAGAAGGCCAAGAAGAAGGCCACGGGGACTCGGAAGAGTTCCCGTTTTCAGGTGCTATCGGATGATGAATCCGAGGCTGACTCCTCTCACCAAGGTGAGGAGGAGAAGAAGAAAGCCTCTTCCCCAGCGGGGGGAGAGAAGAAAAGGAAGGCCTCCCCAACAAGGGAGGCCGAAGGGTCCAAGAGGGGGAAAACTCTTCCCCCGGACTGCTCCGCCAACGCCAGTGATGACGACGAGGACTGGCCTCCAAGGGCCAAGCCCCTGGCGAGATCGTAAGTATCCGGACTCCCGAATAACTTCATGGTTTATCTTTTTTCTTTGCCACACAATGTCTTTCTAATGCCGCATACAACCCTACAGTCCGCCCAAGGACGATCTCCCCGCTTCGTCGAGCGGGTGCTTAGGTGCGTCGGATATGGATTCTCTTCCGACCGCCTCCACCCCCCGTGACACGGACGACGCCGAGGTGGGATCCCAGGAAGGGACCTGCCAGGAGGAGGAGGCCCCGGAGGTGTCGCAGGACAACCTTCCGGACTTTGCACCGGACTCGGCTCCGGAACCCACAGTGGCTCCGAAGTCCGGCGGGCGACACCTTCGCAAGAAGGGCAAGACCGTGACGCCGGTTGCCTCCGTCCAACCGAAGGTGCCGGATAATTTGCTGGAGGCGCTCAACGGCGCCTCTATTGAAGAGGGACACCGCACTGTTATGAGTGCGGTGATTCAGAAGGTGCAGCTCGCCAAGAGCGGGCTGACCGAAGCCTGCAACAGCCTTCTAACAGGCTTTGAGGTAAGAATTTCAATATGTATAAAATGGTACCGCATAGACAGTAGCCCCTGATGCTCGGGTCGGTGTTCGGAAAGAAAAGCCGGACTGAGGATCTAATAAGATATACACAGGAGTCATGAAAAATATGTCAATATGGGATTGCAGGTTGCGCTGCTGACCTCTGCCGCACTGACTGTGGAGGTCGATACTTTGAAGAAGAACCTCGAGCGGTCCGAGTACGAGCTCGACCGTGCCAAGAAGTAGCTCGAGAACAAGGAAGGTGAGCAACACCTTATTAAAATTGCACCTTACAGAAAAGGATTTTGGTTGCAAAAAGAATGACGAGGATAACATGGGTATTGCAGGGGCCACTAACGAGGTGGCGACCCTGAAAGAGGCGGTGGCCGCGGCCGAACGCAATGCGGCTGCGGAGCGCACCAAGCGAGAGAAACAGGAGGCGCGGGTGGCGGAGGTACAGCAAGAGCTCCAGGATCTCGTGAAGAAACATGAGAGCCTGGAGTGTGACTCGAAGACTCGAGAGTCTGAGCTTGCAATGGCTCTTGAGAGTGCCAAAGCCGCTAAGGCCGAAGCCTACAAGGCCCTCCAGGAGATCGAGGTGGTAAAGAAAATAGCAGCGGGTAAGGCATTTTTCATGCAAAGTAAGCATGTGAGTATTAATTACCTGTCGCTTACCCGAATTCGGAGCTCTCTAGGAGCATTCGCAGATCTTCCTCGCAGCGTGTCCAATGCTTCCGCATTCTACCGGGCTGAGGAGGGGAGCTTGACGGAGAAGGTCTTCTGGTCTCAGTATGCTGAGGCCGGACATCCGGCGCCCCTGAGCGACCAGCTGAAGCAGCTGGTCGAGCTCCACAAGGCGGCCGAACAGGCCATGAAGGGCCTCATAGTTCGGCTGTGGCCTAAGGAGGCTATACCTGGGAGCTACTTCGGCCTGGTGCGGCGGCTGGTGGATGCGTGCCTGTGGGTTGAAGTTATCAAGCACTCCGCCTGTATTGAGGGTGCCCGTCGGGCCCTTGCCCGCTCAAAGGTGCACTGGGGCAAGATGGATGCCCAGAAGCTTGTGATGGACCCCCCACCAGAGGGCAAGGAGCATCGCACGTCCGAGATGTATTATAAGAGTGTGCTGAAGGGCGCCCGCACTATTGCGGGTGAGTGCTCAAAAGATGTAATATTTCAGTAGACTCGTATTTTGTTATCCTGTGCGCTGAAAACTTAGTTCATTTGGGCGAAGCAACACTTTTTAATTTAAAATATTACCTCTTGTGCGGCTGTTTATCAAATCTGAGAGATGGCAAGTCGTCGGCTTCAGCCCCCACGCCACGAGTGCTGGGGTGTTCGGGATAAATTTGAGCGCTCTTGTTCCCATATTTGGGTCCATCTAGGGAGGCGCTCAATGCAACGAACAAGGCAACCGGACTTATAGTGCTTGAACACTCTCACTTAGCCATAGAATTCTATAATTTTAAATTTCAGCAAAGCCCCTAGTCTTCGGAAGGCCGAATTTGGGGCGCTATCCATGCCTGGGCTGGACAAAATCCGGTTCCTCGCTCTAAGCTGCATAAGTCTTTAAGGACTCGCAAAAACCTCTCGAACAGCGACCAGCTCTCGCCTCATCATGACGGTCAGTTTTAGCTTTCTCCACTGAGGCGTTAACCCAGCTCAGCTGGGGTGCAATCGCAGTGGTTCTCCCAGTGCTACCTTAGCCGATATAATGGAACGTAAGGCACCAAAACATGGGAGCCGGGCAAACCCAACTATTGACCCAAGACATGATTCAGAGCTGATGCATATAGTGCTATAAGTTCGGGGTGCCGCACTTGTGAAAGTGTTCGGACTTATCACACCATGATGCGGGAAACATAAGCCCCTCGTGCATTTAGCCATACCAAAACGTATGGATGCTTAATGTCATAAATGAACATATGTATAAAGGGGAAATGCAATTGGAAGCAAAAGGATGCTGCATTACTTATTCAAGAAAAACTGCTATAAGTGCAGAACGATACAAATGGTGCGATAAGCAAGGGATGGGACTGTAAAATATGTCCCCCTCCAGGGGTAGGCTGCGGAATGGTACATAAAATAGATTTAATGCTCGTAATGGAGACCACCTGAATATTTGTTGTATCCTTTCTTCTTCCCTGGCTGTTGCATCGTGAGTTCGGCAGGTATATTGCCGGACAGGGCCTCTGACGAACGGAGTCCTGCGGGTAAAAAATAGAAAGAAAGAAAAAGAAAAAAAGAACGACACACTTGAGAGCCCCTGGTGTGGTTGAACCGCAGTCTGGGCCTATCGTGGTCGCGCCCCTCTCCCCATGCCCATGGTATCTTTAGAGCGTAATGGTATACGCGAAGGACCTGTCTTGACGTTTTACAGGGGCTGGGGTTGGGGCCGCACTGCTACGCATGCTCGGAACGTGCCAGGTGGTCTTGTTGTGGGTTACTCCGGGCGCGCTTAGCTATGTCCGGCCGCTTAGCGGCCAGACTCGAGAATTGCCTTAAGAGGCTGCTTTGTACTTCTGCCGCGAGAGTCGCTGTATGTTCCTCCGTTCGGAGGGAGCGTTCAGTGTTTCCGTTGACCGTGATGACTCCTCGAGGGCCTGGCATCTTGAGCTTGAGGTATGCATAGTGCGGCACCGCGTTGAACTTTGCGAACGCGGTACGTCCGAGCAAGGCATGATAGCCACTGCGGAACGGGACTATGTCGAAGATTAACTCCTCGCTTCGGAAGTTGTCCGGGGATCCGAAGACCACTTCCAGTGTAACTAAGCCTGTACAATTGGCTGCTACACCTGGTATGATGCCTTTAAAGGTCGTCTTGGTAGGTTTAATCCTTGAGGGGTCTATGCCCATTTTGCGCACTGTGTCCTGATAAAGAAGGTTCAGGCTACTGCCGCCGTCCATCAGGACTCTGGTGATGTGAAATCCATCGACGATTGGGTCTAGAACCAATGCGGCGAATCCACCATGGCGAATGCTGGTGGGGTGGTCCCTTCGGTCAAAAGTGATCGGGCAGGAGGACCATGGATTGAACTTCGGGGCAACTGGCTCCATCGCGTATACATCCCTGAGTGCACGCTTCCGCTCCCTTTTGGGTATGTGCGTTGCGTATATCATGTTCACCGTCCGCACCTGTGGGGGGAAACCCTTATGACCTCTATTGTTCGGCGGTCGGGTCTCTTCCTCGTCGTCGCTATGCAGCCCCTTGTCACTGTTTTCGGCAATTAACTTGCCTGCCTGCTTGAATACCCAATAGTCCCTGTTGGTGTGGTTAGCTGGCTTTTCAGGGGAGCCATGTATCTGGCACAAGCGGTCGAGAATTCGGTCCAAATTGGACGGACCCTGAGTAGTTCTTTTGAATGGCTTTTTCCGTTGACCGGGTTTAGAGCCTCTGAATCCGGCGTTGACTGCCGTATCTTCACTGTTGTCGCCGTTAATGCGGCATTTGTTTTTGTTACGACGCGGCCTGCCATTACGGTCCTTGGTATCCGGACTGCCAGAATGTTTGCTGAGGTTGTTGTTGCGTGCTAGCCAGCTGTCCTCACCCGCACAGAAGCGGGTCATGAGTGATGTGAGGGCTGCCATGGATTTCGGTTTTTCCTGTCCCAGGTGCCGGGCGAGCCACTCGTCGCGGATATTATGCTTGAAGGCTGCAAGGGCCTCCGCATCCTGACAGTCGACGATTTGTTTTTTCTTGGTTAAGAACCGTGTCCAGAATTGTCTGGCCGATTCGTCTGGCTGCTGAATTACGTGGCTTAGGTCATCAGCGTCTGGTGGTCGCACATACGTGCCTTGGAAGTTATCGAGAAATGCGGCTTCCAGGTCTTCCCAACTCCCAATTGACTCTGCTGGCAAGCTGTTAAGCCAATGCCGGGCTGGTCCTTTAAGCTTGAGGGGGAGATATTTGATGGCGTGAAGATCGTCACCGCGGGCCATATGGATGTGGAGGAGATAGTCTTCGATCCAAACCGCGGGGTCTGTTGTGCCATCGTAAGATTCTATATTCACGGGTTTAAACCCTTCAGGGATTTGATGATCCATTACTTCATCTGTGAAGCATAGTGGGTGTGCGGCACCTCTGTACTGGGCGATATCGCGACGGAGCTCAAAAGAGCTTTGTCTGTTGTGTTCGGCCCGGCCGGACTTACTGTGTCCGATGTGATGGTAATCGTCACGTATCGTGGGGCGCCCACGTGATCCATAGATCGATCTTGATTGTCTTGCCCTATCCTCCAATATATCTCGCAAGTCCGGAGCGTTCCCCTGTGGCCTTGTGCTTTTTGAGCGATGCCGGGGTACAGGTCTAGTGAAGGGCCTAGAGGCCTCTCTGTCGCGACCACGGGGTGGTCGATCAGCCGTATTGTCTCCTGGTGATGCGGGTTCATATGCCTTCTCCTCTAATCGGGGGAGCAGCTTACGTTTAGGGTAACTTTTGGAGGGGCGTTCAAGCTCATGCTCTTCGGCCGTGAGGACTTCAGTCCATCTGTCGGCTAGCAGATCCTGATCAGCTCTAAGTTGTTGCTGCTTTTTCTTGAGGCTATTCGCCGTGGGCATAAGCCTGCGTTTAAAACGCTCTTGTTCAACGGGATCCTCAGGCACGACGAATTCGTCCTCGTCGAGGCTTGCGTCGTCTCCGGAGGGAGGCATGTAGTCCTCTACCTCTTCTTCGGCCGTCCTCTCATGAGGGCTGGCGTCCCCTTCCTCCTGCGCTGGATCTTGCTGGAGTGGGTTGTATTCGGTGCTATCCGGTGTATTATTATCTCCGGTGCCGGAATCTTCATTCTTGCTATGGCGGGATTTAGAGCGGCGCCGCTGACGCTGGCGCTTGGGCTGTTTCTTGGAGGGGTCATCCTCCACTGCCCCTTCGCCATTCCCATCCTTCGGGGTATCCACCATGTATATGTCGTATGACGAGGTGGCTTTCCAGTGCCCGGTAGGCGCTGGTTCTTGGTCGTCTCCGGCATCGTCGTCCATACCGTCGATGTCTTCGGAGTCGTAGTCTAGCATGTCAGTTAGATCATCGACAGTGGCCATCAAGTGGGAGGTGGGTGGGCTTTGAATTTCTTCATCATCTGCATCCCAACCGTCCTGGCCGCAGTCCGGCCAGGGCTCTCCTGATAATGAGAGGTACCTTAACAAACTCAGGATGTCGCCAAAAGGCGAGTGTTGAAAGATGTCCGGGGCCATAAACTCCATGATCGGCGCCCAACCGGATTCGATGGGGGGCGCGGGAGGTTTGGAGTCCGGCAAGGAGTCCGGCACCTCGGAGTCACGAGCCTCGTGAGGGACAAAGTCAGTGTTCGGCTCTATCGCCGTAGAGGTTGCGGCGCCTGAGGCGATGTCTAGCCATCCGTCCTCGATCTGCGCGACCGGCTCCGAATTGAAGATCGGAGCGGGCTCAAGTGCGGCCTCCAGGGTACTGTCCGGCGGCAGATCTAAATCATGCCTGACGTGACAGTGCGGCACGCTCGGCTGTGGCTCGAATCCGTCAAAGATCAAGTCCCCGCAGATGTCAGCCGTGAAGTCCAAATTTCCAAATCTGACCTGACGGCCCGGGGCGTAACTTTCGATCTGCTCTAGATGGCCAAGCGAATTGGCACGCAGTGCAAAGCCGCCGAATACGAAGATCTGTCCGGGGAGGAAGGTCTCACCCTGGACTGCATCGTTGATGATGATCGAAGAAGCCATCGAGCCTATCGGTGACGACACAGAGGAACTCTCAATGAAAGCACCAATGTCGGTGTCAAAACCGGCTGATCTCATGTAGGGGTCCCGATCTGTGCGTCTAGGCGGATGGTAACAGGAGACGAGGGACACGATGTTTTTACCCAGGTTCGGGCCCTCTTGATGGAGGTAAAACCCTACGTCCTGCTTGATTAATATTGATGATATGGGTTACAAGAGTAGATCTACCACGAGATCAAGGAGGCTAAACCCTAGAAGCTAGCCTATGGTATGATTGTTGTTCGTCCTATGGACTAAAGCCATCCAGTTTATATAGACAGCGGAGAGGGCTAGGGTTACACAGAGTCGGTTACAATGGTAGGAGATCTACATATCCGTATCGCCAAGCTTGCCTTCCACGCCAAGGAAAGTCCCATCCGGACACGGGACGAAGTCTTCAATCTTGTATCTTCATAGTCTTGGAGTCCGGCCGATGATGATAGTTCGGCTATCCGGACACCCCCTAGTCCGGAACTCCCTCAACTGAGATTATAGTTTGTCAGTTCACATTGAAGTTTCTGAACCATACTTGACATTGTGAATTGATTGTTACTTGAGCATAAAAAAATCATATGATAAAATCTATTTATGTTGCTGTTATAAGAATGATCATGATTCCCTCATGTCCATATTTTATTTTTATCGACACCTCTATCTCTAAACATGTGGACATATTTTTCGATTTCGGCTTCCGCTGGACAAGCGAGGTCTAAGCTTGGGGGAGTTGATACGCCCATTTTGCATCATGCTTTTATATCAATATTTATTGCATTATGGGCTGTTATTACACATTATATCTCAATACTTATGGCTATTCTCTCTTATTTTACAAGGTTTACCATGAAGAGGGGGAATGCCTGCAGCTGGAATTCTAGCTGGAAAAGGAGCAAATATTGGAAACATATTCTACACAGCTCCAAAAATCCCGAAACTCCACGGAAGTTAGTTTTGGAATTAATAAGAATTATTGAGCGAAGAAACTACCAGAGGGGGCCCACACCTAGGCCAGGAGGGTGGGGGGCGCGCCCACCCCTACTGGGCGCGCCCCCTGTCTCTTGGGCCCCCTGATGGCCCTCCGGTGCCCATCTTCTATTATATGAAGGCTTTTACCCTGGAAAAAATCGAAGGCAAGCTTACGGGACGAAACTCCGCCGCCACGAGGCGGAACCAATCTAGGGCTCTGGCAGAGCTGTTCTACTGGGGAAACTTCCCTCCGGGAGGGGGAAATCATCACCATTGTCATCACCAACGATCCTCTCATCGGGAGGGGGTCAATCTCCATCAACATCTTCACCAGCACCATCTCCTCTCAAAACCTTAGTTCATCTCTTGTATCCAATCTTGTATCAAAACCACAAATTGGTACCTGTGGGTTGCTAGTAGTGTTGATTACTCCTTGTAGTTGATCCTAATTGGTTTACTTGGTGGAAGATCATATGTTCAGATCCTTAATGCATATTATTACTCCTCTGATTATGAACATGAATATGCTTTATGAGTAGTTACATTTGTTCCTGAGGGCATGGGTGAAGTCTTGCTATTAGTAGTCATGTGAATTTGGTATTCGTTCGATATTTTGATGAGACGTATGTTATCTCTCCTCTAGTGGTGTTATGTGAACGTCGACTACATGACACTTCACCATTATTTGGGCCTAGAAGAAGGCATTGGGAAGTAATAAGTAGATGATGGGTTGCTAGAGTGACAGAATCTTAAACCCTAGTTTATGCGTTGCTTCATAAGGGGCTGATTTGGATCCATATGTCTAATGTTGTGGTTAGGTTTACCTTAATACTTCTTTTGTAGTTGCAGATGCTTGCAATAGGGGTTAATCATAAGTGGGATGCTTGTCCAAGTAAGGGCAGTACCCAAGCATCAGTCCACACACATATCAAATTATCAAAGTACCGAACGCGAATCATATGAGCGTGATGAAAACTAGCTTGACGATAATTCCCATGTGTCCTCGGGAGCTCTTTTCTCATTATAAAAAATTGTACAGGCTTGTCCTTTGCTACAAAAAGGACTGGGCCACCTTGCTGCACTTTATTTACTTTCATTGCTTGTTACCCGTTAAATTTATCTTATCACAAAACTATCTGTTCCTACAATTTCAGTGCTTGCAGAGAAAACCTTACTGAAAACCGCTTGTCATTTCCTTCCGCTCCTCGTTGGGTTCTACACTTTTACTTATCGAAAGGACTACGATAGATCCCCTATACTTGTGGGTCATCACGCCTGCGCCTCCGCCATGACGGCGTTGTAGTGCGCCTCCGCCTACTGCATGGTGAACCCGGTAGCCTGCGTGGGCGCCTGCTCCTCCTCCGTCGTCGTGTCCACCTCGTGTGAGCTATGTTCCTCCGGAGAGCTCGGAGGCTCTCTCGCCGCAATGCGGGCAGTGCATCGGGCACATCATGCCTCAACCTTGGCTTCAATTTCATGATGGTGTCGCGATGAAAGGGTCTTCCACCACCCACGGCAATCCTGGCCATTGGTCGTGGAGATCAAAGAAGGGAAGAGATAATACGCCACTGGCTTGCACGGAGGAAGATGTGGCTCAGAGGTGGTACGTGTTTGTGTCGTGGCCAACGATCTTTAAATACTCCCCCTGTCTCAGTTTACAGGGCATGCACGTTGTTCTAGGTTGAGACTTTAACTAGCTATATATGTATTATATGTGATGAAAAATATATGTTTAGAAACTACGTCCGCTTAAGAATCGAATGATATAGATTTCGTTACACATAACTCATATTTAGTTAGTCAAATGGATGACCTAGAACTACGTGCACGCCCTCTAAACCGAGACGGAGGCAGTAGCAGGCGCCCAAGCAGGGAGAGTGATGGCTTGAATGCGTTGGGCAGGTGGAGGGTCGACTTCCTATTCGTCGTGCCAATGTGAATGCGGGGCACGCAAACTAACGGTCAACCCACTTGAATGCAATAGGAAGCCATCGTGTTGCCCCATCCGGTCATGTCCATTTTGTACCGACATTAACGTGGCGCAAAGAGCGAGTGCATGCAGCGTGAGCAGCGGCCGCCTCATCAGTGTTAATGGTCACGCCGGCCGAACGCCAATGGCCGATCACATTTGCTCTGGACAGACATGAATACGGCGTGTAGAGCGGAGTGATAGTTGGAGTGGAACGTGAGAGATATGGTTTTATGTGGGTCGTGGATGTCAGACGCCTATGTGATGAAGGACCGGACGCCCGCAAATCTTTTTTGATGCTGGACGCCCGCAAAACTTACCACTTTGCTTTTGGTTTACGAGAATTCGAACTTCCAGACCGGTCTATCGATGTTTTCATGCACGGTGTTAAATGACCCGAAGTGTCTGAACCGCACAGTCCGAACTACGGCGTTGGTGTACTGTGGAGCTCTCTCCGGTGCACCAGCGATCTCAGGCAGTCCATTGGTGCTGTCGAGTTATCTTCTATAGTAGTAGTTCATGGTTGTATGAAACATAGTGGTGGGATCGTGGCCATCATCCCCTCCACCCTCAAAAGTTTTGAATTTCTGAGAAGCAGCAACGACTCCGCATCCCATCTACACCTCCGCCTCCATTCCCACCTCCAATCCCCTCCCCATATCCATCCTCGTCCATAGATCCTCTGCCAAAACCCTGTCTCGAGAAACATGCGCACCCCGCACCTGCTCGACGAAATGCGCCCGAGCCCGACGGCCATCGGACGGAAGATGTGGCTCAGTGCTGGTACGGGTTTGTGTTGTGGCCGATGATCTTTAAATAGCGGGCGCCCGAGTAAAAGGGCGATGACTTGAATGAGTTGGGCAAGCGAGTGGCAACTTCTTGTTTGCCGCGCCATTGTGACTGCGGGGCAGGCAAACTAACGGTTAGCCCGCTTGAATGTGGTGGGAAGCCATATCGTTGCCCCATCCGGTCATGTCCGTTTTGTACCAGCATGAATGTGGTGCAGAGAGCGAGCGCACGTAGCATGAGCGGCAGGCTGGAGCAGGCGTCTCCAGTGTGAATGTCATGCCGACCGAACGCCGGTGATCGGTTACATGCGCTCTGGACCGACATGAATGCGACATGTAGAGCGGAGCGACAGTTGGAGCGGAACGTGAGAGAGAAGGTTTTGTGTGGGCCATGGGTGTCAGACACCTACTCCCTCCGTCCGGAAATACTTGTCATTCAAATGGATGTATCTAGATGTATTTTAGTTTTAGATACATCCATTTTCATTCATTTTGATGACAAGTAATTTCGGATGGAGGGAGTATATGATAGAGGCTCTGACGCCCGCAAACCTCCTCACTTTGCTTTCTGTTTATGAGAATTCGAACGTCCACATCGGCCTCTTGATGTTTCATGCACGGTGTTAAATGGCTTGAAGTGTCTGAACCGCACTGTCTGAACACGTTGGAGTTGCCCTAAAGCTTTGGGAACAATGTGGACCTCTCTCTGTTTTTCTGTGCACCAGCGATCAGACAGTCCAGTGGTGCTGACTGCTGCCGAGTTATCTTCGAGTTCATAACATGGTGGTAGGATCGTGGCCTTCATCTTCTCCATCACAAAAAGCTTTGGATTTCTGAGAAGCGGCAACGACTCCGCATCTCATCCGCACCTCCGCCTCCATTCCCCCCTCCAATCCTCTCCCCATACGCATCCTCGTCCATAGATTCCCTGCCAAAACCCTGTCCCGAGAAACGAGCACACCTGGTACCTGCTCGACGAAATGCGCCCGAGCCCGACGGCCACCGGGCCCTCGGGGCCGCGCCGCCCCGCGGGCGAGACGGCCGCCGACCACCTCAGCGCCCTCCCGGACGACCTCCTGCGCCGCATCATGTCGTCCCTGAGGGCGTGGGAGGTGGTGCGCACCTGCGTGCTCGCGCGGCGCTGGCGCCACCTATGGGCGTCCGCGCCCTGCCTCGACTTCCGCCCGCGCCACTCCACCCGCGACCGCGAGCCGCTCCGCCCCCGCGACTTCTTCTACAAGCTCTTCCTCTTCCGCAACGCGTCGGCGCCCGTGGACACGCTCCGCCTGCGGTCCAGCGACGCGCTGGGAGACTTCGCCGACGACGACGCCGGCACCTGGATCAGGGCTGCTATGGGGCGCAGCGCGCGGGTCATACATGTCCTTGGGCATCGCAGGTTTCCGGCGCTGTTGGTCGGCGTCCCCTTCGTCTCCTGCCACCTCAGGGTCTTGAAGCTGTCGTATGCTATGCTCGACCGCAGGATCCTCGGGGAGCTCTCTTCTAGCTGCGCATCTCTGGAGGAACTTGACCTCAAGGATTGCGTGGTGGCAGCGGATGAGATCGTCTCTGCCTCTCTCAAGACTTTAATCATGCTCAAATGCAAGATCGAGTGTGACTTCTCGATTTCTGCTCCGAACCTCGTGATTCTGCGCCTCATCATCTTACTTGCGGGTCCCATCATTCAAGAACCTGGGTTCGCTGGTCACTGGAACTATCATGATAGATGACTATTTCTTGAGTGATGACTTCAATGAGGATGACGAGTATGACGAAACCACTGATGATGATGTTTCTGAACACACCATTGATCAAGAGGATTCTGATGAAACTACTATTGATGATGATGATGATGATGATGACGACGACGACGACGATGCAGCTGATGATAATAGCAATTATGGTTCTGAACACATCATTGAGCAAGAGGATTGTGATGATACTACTTCTGACGATGGTGGCGATGATGATAGCAGTTATGTTTCTGAACACATCAGTTATGGTTCTGAACACATCATTGAGCAAGAGGATTGTGATGAAACTACTTCTGATGATGGTGACGATGATGATAGCAGTTATGCTTCCGAACACATCACCAATCAAGATGATTGTGATGAAACAACTGATGATGATGGTGATGATAGCGACGATAAGGATAAGAGAGAGAAGAGCTATAAGGCTGGTGATGGCTCTTTCTTGAGTGGTGATGATTCTGTATACATCAGTGAAGATGATGTTTTCGCTGAAAGCGCTGACGAGGAAGATGGTTCTGATAATAGCAAGAATTCTAAGATTGGATATGGGTCTGATGGTCAGAACGACAATTATGATCATGATAATGATATCGATAGCGGTGACACCTATGAATACAGTGAGATTGCACAAGAGAGAAAGTATGGTTACCATGCCGACAAACAAAATTCTAGCTATGAAAACAGTGAAATCAATGATAGTGGACATCTTGGTGGCCAAAACATCCTTCGGAGTCTTTCAAGTGTTACAAGTTTGGAGTTGTTAACTGATGCTGGAGAGGTATATCTGCCACCATATTTTGTTGATCGCTCTCTCTTTCAGTATGCTTACATTGGTTTCTTTCACATTAGCCAAGTACGTTTACAGATTATTTCTCTGATGCTTGCCAAAGAAACATTTTTCCTTCCACCAGAACATAGAGTGTTCCCTGAGCAGATTCCGTACCTTCTACTTTCTAGTAGCATCAAAACCTGTTTATAGAGGCGCAGCCGACATTACAAAAAAATGTTCAAGTGAAAAATAGTTCTACATTATTTCATCATAAAATGGAGTGGGTGAATCAATTAGAAATGTTAGTGAATAGCTTTGCGGAGCATCTTTTATTGATAGAGATGGTTAATTAGCATTTTTCAATAGTGTGGCTATTCATAAGTTCACTGTTTTTATGTTATTGTATGTTCAACTATAGCATCGTCTTGTACTAGTCTATGTGAATTTCCATTTACATAGTTATACCAGCAAAAAAAAAGATGAATCATAGTGTAACAGTAGGTGCTGATCCTCTAATAATGTATAACTATTTAGTTTTTCATTTTTAACATGGCTTATTTATTTTCTTCTCTAAATACTCCCTCCGTTCCTAAATATTTGTCTTTTTAGAGATTTCAAATGGACCAGCACGTACGGATGTATATAGACGTATTTGAGTGTAGATTCACTCATTTTACTCCGTATGTAGTCACTTGTTGAAATCTCTAGAAAGACAAATATTTAGGAACGGGGGGAATACCAAATAACCTGCTTGTATACAATGTGTACAATACTAGTTTATTCTAATTAACATTGTTCTTTATGGAATACTTTTTTATGTGCAATATGAAGGTGGTTCTAATTAGGGAATTGAGAAGATGTTCAATCTTTAGCAACCTGAAGATCTTGTCCCTTGGTGAATGGTGTATGGCTCCTGGTTTCGATGCACTAATTTTCCTGCTCCAACATTCACCTGTTATAGAGAGGCTTTTTCTCCAACTTAAATTGGTATGTGTTACGTGTATATTCGTTGTTGGTGTATTCATGCCTGGGCATGTGCTTAATAACAGTTTTGTTGATCTGCACAAGAACTTCAACCCCAGAAGCAAAAAAGCCTTGGAAACAAGTATCAAACTACAGAGAAGATCATTTACCTGCAAAGACCTTCAAATGGTGAAAATCAAATGCTCAAAGGATGATGTGAGAGTCCATAAGTTGGCAAATTTGTTCATTTCAAATGGTGTACCCCTTGACAAGATTTTAGTCCATCGGAGTGGGAGTGCTTGTGATTCATACTGCATACCTTCTCTTCATATGCCATTTATATGTTCCCATGCTATTTTCTGACAGATGCAAGATACATACTATATGGTTCCTGAAAAACTAAGTTTGTACCATTATATAGAGTGAAGTAACTATAAATATTAGCCATTTGATAATATGCTCCATCTAATGGTTGGGAGATAGCAAATCTGAGCATTATCAGTTGTTGGATGAATTTTTCATTTCATAGGATTCTGCCACATCACCTTGTAATTGAACTCCCACTCTATCATCTCATAGTGTTCTAGGAGTATGTTTTCCCCATGCGAAGAATTATCCATAATTCACCAATAAAAAAGGCATGAAGAAAAATCTTGATTCTAGAGGGGTGGGAACCGAGTTAGATTATACTGGAGCAGGACCAGTATGTTAACATGGTACTCCCTCCGTCCCATAATGTAAGACGTTTTTCAACACTACAATAGTGTCAAAAAGCGTCTTACATTATGGGACGGAGGGAGTAGTAAATAAAATGTTAACAATGCAATTGTATAATATTTAAGCATTAATAAAGCACAACCATTACTTAAGTTATTTAGAGAGAGAAATATGTGCACTTCGACTAAAATAGCATTAAACACTAAACAATGAACTCCCCATGATCCCTATTTTTCAAAATTATTGAATTACTGGCGTTTCTGGTTTCATACCAAATCTTTGTACCAAGAACACCCTTTTGGCTTTGATCCATGCATGTAGGTAGCTCATGCACCCCACTTCCTCCTATATCTCCGACATTTTTTTAAATCTTACCTTTGTGTCAGACACTTTGATTTGTGTATTCACCACGGATGGTGAAGGCTTCAATACAAACATATTTATATTTATTATTATTACCGAACACTTTATAAATACTAGCACAATCAATTGGGTATACTATTTCAACATATTGTCAAAAATGACTGGAATAAGTTCCAAAATGTTGAATAGAGTTTCTCAAATTTCAAAAACACAAAATGGTAAACATGGAGATATTGATTGATC
>NC_041383.1:126877213-126879927 GCF_002162155.2 Triticum dicoccoides | reverse complement strand
GGGGGGGTTTGAAAGGAAAAAAGAGAAGCAATAAACTGGGGCCAACTTCTTCCTCTCACTACGCCTACACGTGCATCTTTGTGCACATAGTGGGAAGATGGCAGGATTTAGCGTGTTTTTTTAGAAACAGCTTTGGCTTGTTTGAGCTCTTTTATGATGCCTCAAACTACTTAGTGGTATATAATATAGAGAATATCTGATTGTCAGGATCGATTTAGTGTTAAAAATATACTACAGTGGTGACATTTTTGTTCTTTTCTAATAATACCCTTATACCACATATCTTTATCTTTATCTTTATCTTTACCTAATATTAAAGGGAGGATTGTTTCTTCACTTTTTTTTGTCCACATAATTATTTTTTATTTTTCGTACGTCCCTCCACTTTTTTCATACGACTCGAACCCCGGCGGCTGGGAGCAAGGCCACACACACTAACCAGTCCACTAGCTGTTTGAGAAAGAGAAGGAATCTATCGTTTTATTTGGTATGCATATGAGTTTATGCTGGGATTTAATTTTGTCGCCCACCTGCTTTTATTGCAAAAAATTCCGCCCGGCCCAGGCCCAAGATAAGAGGCAACGAAGGCAGCCCATCAGGCAAAAATATAATCGATAGCAACAGGAATCTAACTTCAGACCTCACAAATAGAACTGAAGGCTACGTCCAGCCGAAGTACTCATGACTTCTATTTCAAAAGGACTCAATTTATATTAAATAGTACCACCTCGTCTTTTTACATAAATATTCATCGATTTATATATGTTTTTTTTGCGAAATAGCAATTTATATATGTGTGTGATCTGAAATCAGCAAGGCGCTCCAAGAATCAAGGGAGGACATTAAGGAAGGAGAGAAAACAGAAAGAATAGGAAAGGCGCAGCCACAATAGAACAGGATTGAAAGAACGAAAAAATGCAACACACTACGGATGAAAAAGAAAGGATGGATCTACGAGATCATACAAGGAGAAGGGCCACGATGGCACACACCACGCGCCTTGCTACCCCTTGACTTGAAGCATCTCGGGGCCCAGCTCCAGGGCCGCGTTGCGAACGTGAAGGGGATGGAGATGAGCAGCTTTATGTCCGTCCTGTAGCGCGCATTCTTAATCCCCTAAAAAAGCGGTAGATCACCCATGCATGAGCCGTGGCCGCTGATTATCCGCTGAGAACCCACATCTCTTCAGTTTACAGATTTTCACATGATGCAGGCCCTCTGGCTTTTTGCATGCTTTCGTGGATGTAGACGACATTTTGCAAGCTTAGAATATTTGATGTTTGCATGCATATATGTGCAACGGAGATGATGTGAGGTAATATTTCTTCCATCAGCTTTTTGAATGAAAATAGTAGCAGAGGATTCTCTACTGGAGTATAAGTCCATTATCTTTTACCTAATAAGAGAGCCAAAACAGTAGCAGAGTATTCTTTACTGGAATATATTTGAAAAATCATTAAATCCATAAATTTCCGTACTATAGGAAAAAATCAGTATGTATGTACACTCAGGAGTATATGTATCCAACAGACATGTACATGCGTTGTAGTAGAAAGTATATATATGAATCGCCATTTAATGTTGACAAAAATATCTAGGACTCCCATGATCATCATTAATAAGAAGGGGTTAGAAATCCAATCCAATTATCCCACGAACACTAATGAAAAAATATTATAGTTTATTTTTGCGGGTAAAAGAAAATTATAGATAACAGACAACAGAAGGAAAATCAACAATCTCTCTTCATGCTGTGTGTCCTAGATATAAAATAGTACATATATTGCAGTTTCCATCCTAAAATGAAAGTGTTCCTCTGGTCTTACACATAGATCACTTTGTTTTTAACAATAAACGTGTAGAGCCTCCAATGCTATTTTATTGCTTTTGGTACGTTATTTGTAAGATACATATAGAAAAAACTCAAATAGACCACCTCCATTGAATGTGAATGTGCATCCACACTAAGAAAAATGACTAAACTTTATCATGTTCCTAACTCTATTTTGTTATATGTTGAGGCAGGTAAAGAAATATTTTATAAGATTAGCATTTTCTCCTTGGACAAATTTGGATCTTCTAAACAATTTTAATTTGAACTAAATTTTGTATTACCTGTGAATGTGTTTTTGCACATAAAAACCAAACTAAACATGAATATAATTATTTTTTCTCTCCCATTGTATCACAAGGGCATTTGTGCTAGTACTACTCACGTATACTATCCATACCACATGTACAATGTTCAATAGTATACCATTAACCATAACCATCGGATGTTTTTATACTAGTTCTTTCTGAACGCTAGTATAGTCTAGTATATGGCACTGTAAAAGAGCTCATTCCATTTTAGCTCTTTTCAGGCATCAACGCTGACCATAATATAAAATTAGTGGCTGCCGTACAACAAAGACTACCCTTTATCCCCGAAAAAAAAGACTACCCTTTATGCATTGCAACCGGACCATAAAGTGGCTGACATGCCAACACACGCTGCTAAAACACTGTGATAGTTAGCCGTGTGTGTGTGTGTGTGTGTGTGTGTGTGTGTGTGTGTGTGTGTGAGTGTGAGTGAGTTGTTTTTCTGGTTGATCAGTTTTCTTTTAGATACAATCCTTAGGTCTCGAGTTCGAGCGCGCAAACGCCTTGTGTTATAATTAACTCATCAATTTTTCTTATTATGTAGCTCTCCTGCATATTCTTGAAAAATAGTT
>NC_041383.1:126811805-126876865 GCF_002162155.2 Triticum dicoccoides | reverse complement strand
CCCTCTGGGCTTTGCAATATTGTGACTTGAAAGATACAAATGTCCTATTGGACTGTGACTTGAAATCGAAACATCGGACTTTAGATTAACAATGGTTTTTGGAGACGCCGGATCACACTAGGTGATGTGCAATGTTGTTGAAACCAGTAAGTTCCTTGGACCTTGTAATCTGGAAATACTTACTACATTAATAATTTCTCAGTAACATTCGTCGTTTACCATAACAGTGGTTGCATCATGTCCCCTGAGTGTGTGATGAGTGGGTGCTACTCCAACAAATTCGACGTGTAAAACTTCGATATTCTCCATTAGAGATTGTCATGGGCAAATGAAATGGTGGTGCGT
Source organism: Triticum dicoccoides (assembly GCF_002162155.2). Lineage (NCBI taxonomy): Eukaryota > Viridiplantae > Streptophyta > Magnoliopsida > Poales > Poaceae > Triticum > Triticum dicoccoides. The sequence goes on along the minus strand of NC_041383.1, from coordinate 126,876,520 downwards.
ATCTACTCACTATGGCGAGTCTACATTGCACCTCTTTACGCCTACTTTTCAGTTCAGTTAAGTTTGAAAGAATGTCATTAATGATCGGCTACCAAATCAAACTTGGTATGGCGGCATTGGACCAAGGGAACTATCTTGGACATAGTGGATTCATCTTTGAGTTGGCTCTCTCTGATAGCTAACATAATCAGATCTATCCATGTCAGGATGCTATGCGTTCAGGATGACCCTAATGAGAGGCCAACTATGTAAGATTGAACATTATGCTCAACAGCACCATCACACTACTCAAAAATCCATCTAAACCTCTAATGGCAGACCTGGGCCCCAATCCATTTTAGATGGCAACTATGGCAACTAGCGGCAGATAAAGGGAAGTCCTATCATTTGCCCTTCCCCCACTTTCGCCCTCTTGAATCTTATGCTAGCTCTGCCACTGATGTCAACAGTGAACATTTGTAACATCCCAATTTTCAATTTGGATGTTATTCATAGATCATTCATATACATCCATGATTTATGCATTTTGTTGTTTTGTTTTAGTTGCATTTTGATCCAAGACATCTTAAGCAACTCAAGGACCAATTTGAGAGAGTTGGAGGTTTCACAAAAATCCAATTTTGATTTATCAAAAATTTGGTAAATTGGATCAAATTATTTTTCCAAATATTATAAAATAATGAGAGAAGATAATATGACTTCTTCAAAATCAGTAGAAAATATTGGAAATTGAATTTTGAATTTTTTGAGAGTTTATTTAATTTTATTTGCTACATTATTTATTAGTTAGCGGAGTAATTAGTACTATGACGTTTGTTTTTAGTTTAGGCATTTAGGTCCAGAAAAATGTTCACGAGGTCACTAATAAGGCCATATAGCTACATGAATTTTTCTCGAATTTTTAGGATTTTATTTATATTTATTTTTATGTGTTTCAGTCTCTGGAAAAATTGTAAAAAAAAGTTTCGGGCCGACCGAACTACGCCGTGCCCAGCCCAGCCGGCCCAGGCCGCGCCGCGAGCCGTCCCCAACCCAGACTTCGTCGGAGTCCCGTCCTGCGCCACCGTCGCCGCCGGAGGAGTCCGAGTTGGACTCTTCGAGTCCGCCGCCGCCCTGCTACCCCTTCTCCAAGTCGGCCTCACCTCCTCCCCCTCTTAAATAGTCGCCACGGCCCCCCCTCTCCTCTCACCAAGCCGCCGCCCGCCCGCCACTGCACCCGCGCCGCCGCCACACTTGTGTCGCCGCCACCTGCCGCTGCTGCCTCTGCTGCCACCGCCGCCGCCGCGCCTCGTCGGAGTCCACGTCGCCGTCGTTCCCGTCGCCGCCGGCTGAACCGTTTCGAACCGGTATAAACAGTCAATTTTCTTTCGGGTTTTTTCGGTTTTCGTATTAGATCGGTTTCATTTTTTAGTTAGTTTAATTAGCGAACGTTCACTGGTTTAGCTTCCGTAGCGAACGAATTCATTAGATTAGGTTTTGTAGCGAACATTCGCTTGATAGGATTTTTCTTTTTATTTTAGTTTTCGGTCAGGGATCTATCCGTGAATATTTTCTTCACAGATTATCCCCTGATCTTTAAACCCTCGTAACTTTTAGCTCGTTTGTCGAAATTAGACGAAACCAACGCCTAAATCTTCAGAGCGATCTCATCTATCCAGTAAACTTAATTGAACATGATTTTTCACAATTTAAAATTTGAGTTTAGTTCAGATTAAATTTGATCTTGTTTTGTTTGTATTTTGAGTTTCGTAGCTCCATTTGAGTTGTTTCTTTTGCTAATCATATGTACCTACAGTTAAGATATAATCCACATCAATATAATGCTGTTAAGATTTGTTTTCTGTTTAGATTAGTTATTTGCTTGTTTTTGTGTTTTATTTGAATCTTTTCTCATTTTCTCTTTGCATCGTTTGCTTGATTGCTTATGTATGTTATTGTTTGTCTACGCTAGATTTTTCAGAGTGCGAAGCTTGTTACTACGGATCTCTAGATTTTTCCGATCATTAGCAAGGCAAGTTACACTTTGATCATACTTTTATATACGCAGTTTTTACTATGCATTAGTTTTACCCCTCAAATATTTGCATGAGTGGGATTGGGAACATGTGGTTTGGTTGTAGTACTTGAGGTAGGAACCTATTACCTTTGATCACCCTGGGAATGTACCTTATGCTCAATTATTGCTTAGCCATGCTCGTAGACGGGGATTGGATCGTGATGTACATAAAAGTTGTGAGAGATAATAATTTTGGACAACATTAAGGTGACAACTTTAATACACATCTGGGTGGATTGGTTGGGCACCTGGAGAAACCAGTGCTTGCCCATGGGAATCCCGGACGACCCGTGTGATTTTCCCTCAGTTTGCCACCCAGGCTCAAAGGGATCTTATGATATTTCATGCCTAGAAATTTCCGTGTGCAGCCACAAGCCAATATGGGCTCTGGCATAGTTGAGTGAATTGTGTGAGCTCTTGAAGAGGTGGACTCGTAGATGTAGGGGAAAGTAGGTGTACCGGTCTACCAGGAGTAGAGAGTTAATGCTTCAGAAAGACTATGTCTCGATCTTCTGATCATGGATGCGGTCGAGTCTTGTGGGGGAAAGTGCACAACCTCTGTAGAGTGTATAAACTAATCATGGTTAGCCGTGTCCCCGGTTATGGACATTTTGAGTATCTAGAAGTGGATATTATTGTTGATCTCATCACTCTTTAATTAATGAATTGGGTTTAATGATGATACTTGGTTAATGTTGGGATTTGAGTTGGAGGAACCTTCTCAAATATTGGTATAACTTTGTAGTAAACAAAATGTATTTCTTTGTTGTAGGGAAAAATTAGCTTTAAACGTAGAGCCTCCACCAGCCAAATATTCATGTAGATATAGTTTCTTGCATTAATTTGCTCTACAGTGTTAGTTTGCCAGCATATTCCATGTGCTGACCTACACGGCTGCAACTTCTCATGTTGCAGACTTTGCCGATGAAGAATAAAGTGCGATAGGCCATTGTCATTGATGACCCACAAGTGTAGGGGATCTATCGTAGTCCTTTCGATAAGTAAGAGTGTCGAACCTAACGAGGAGCAGAAGGAAATGATAAGCGGTTTTCAGTAAGGTTTTCTCTGCAAGCACTAAAATTGTAGGTAACAGATAGTTTTTTGATAAGATAAATTGTAATGAGCAACAAGTAAATAAAGTAAATAAAGTGCAGCAAGGTGGCCCAATCCTTTATGTAGGAAAGGATAAGCCTGGACAATTGCTTATAATGAGAAAAGAGCTCCCGAGGACACATGGGAATTATCGTCAAGCTAGTTTTCATCACGCTCATATGATTCGCGTTCGGTAATTTGATAATTTGATATGTGGGTGGACCGGTGCTTGGGTACTGCCCTTACTTAGACAAGCATCCCACTTATGATTAACCCATATTGCAAGCATCCGCAACTACAAAAAAATATTAAGGTAAACCTAACCACATCATTAAACATATGGATCCAAATCAGCCCCTAACGAAGCAACGCATAAACTAGGGTTTAAGCTTCTGTCACTCTAGCAACCCATCATCTACTTATTACTTTCCAATGCCTTCCTCTAGGCCCAAATAATGGTGAAGTGTCATGTAGTCGACGTTCACATAACACCAATAGAGGAAAGATAACATACATCTCATCAAAATATCGAACGAATACCAAGTTCACATGGCTACAAATAGCAAGACTTCACCCATGTCCTCAGGAACAAGTGTAACTACTCACAAAGCATATTCATGTTCATAATCAGAGGAGTAATAATATGCATTAAGGATCTGAACATATGATCTTCCACCAAGTAAACCAATTAGCATCAATTACAAGGAGTAATCAACACTACTAGCAACCCACAGGTACCAATTTGTGGTTTTGATACAAGATTGGATACAAGATATGAACTAGGGTTTTGAGAGGAGATGGTGCTGGTGAAGATGTTGATGGAGATTGATCCCCTCCCGATGAGAGGATTGTTGGTGATGACGATGGTGATGATTTCCCCCTCCTGGAGGGAAGTGTCCCCGGCAGAACAGCTCCGCCGGAGCCCTAGATTGGTTCCGCCAAGGTTCCGCCTTGTGGCGGCGGAGTTTCGTCCCGTAAGCTTGCCCATGATTTTTTCCAGGTTAAAAGCCCTCATATAGCAGAAGATGGACGCCGGGGGCCACCAGGGGGCCCAAGAGACAGGGGGCGCGCCTAGTAGGGGTGGGCGCCCCCTTCCTAGCCAGGGTGTGGGCCCATGATGTATTTCTTCCGCTCAATAATTCTTATTAATTCCAAAAACAGGTTTCGTGGAGTTTCAGGATTTTTGGAGCAGTGCAGAATAGGTTTCCAATGTTTGCTCCTTTTCCAGTTGCCGGCATTCCCCCTCTTCATGGTAAACCTTGTAAAGTAAGAGAGAATAGCCATAAGTATTGAGATATAATGTGTAATAATAGCCCATAATGCAATAAATATTGATATAAAAGCATGATGCAAAATGGACGTATCAACTCCCCCAAGCTTAGACCTCGCTTGTCCTCAAGCGGAAGCCGAAATCGAAAAATATGTCCACATGTTTAGAGATAAAGGTGTCGATAAAAATAAAATATGGACATGAGGGCATCATGATCATTCTTATAACAACAACATATGTAGATTTTGTCATATGATTTCTTATACCCAAGTAACAATCGATTCACAATGTCAAGTATGGTTCAAAAACTTCATTGGGAACTAACAAACTATAATCTCAGTCATTGAAGCAATTGCAATTTATCATAACATCAGAAAGAGTCAACAATAGAGCTTTTCAGCAAGTCCACATACTCAGCTATCTTGTAGTATTCTACAATTGCTAACACTCACGCAATACTTGTGGTTATGGAGTTTCAGCCAGACACTGAGAAAGATAGGGGCTTATTGTGTTGCCTCCCAATTTATTCACCTTTAGGTGATGTCAACAATAATAGCCCATGCTAACTTACATCCAATTGGATATATGTATCATGATCTCTCAAACACGAGGAGCTTGCCAAAGGATAAAATGAAAAAGGGAAAGGTGAGGATCACCTCGACTCAAGCATAAAGTAAAAACATAAAGTAAAAGATAGGCCCTTCGCAGAGGGAAGCAGAGGTTTTCATGTGGGTTTAGGGTTGGATGCACAAAATCTTAATGCAAAAGAACGTCACTTTATATTGCCCCTTGTATGTGGACCTTTATTATGCAGTCCGTCGCTTTTATTACTTCCACAACAAGTTCGTATAAAGCTTATTTTTTCTGCACTAATAAGTCATACATATTTAGATAATAATTTTGATTGCCTGTAACATGACAACTTACTTGAAGGATCTTATTCAATCCATAGGTAGGTATGGTGGACTCTCATGGCAAAACTAGGTTTAAGGATATTTGGAAGCACAAGTATTATCTCTACTTGGTGCAAGGAATTTGGCTAGCATGAGGGAGAAAGGCAAGCTCAACATGTTTGGAAGGTTAATGACAATATACTTTAACTGAGATGTGAGAAAACATAAACCATTACTTTGTCTTCCTTGTCTAACGCCAACTCTTTTAGCATGTCATACTTAATGAGTGCTCCCAATCATAAAAGATGTCCAAGATAATATATTTGTATGTGAGCCTCTCTTTCCTTATCACTTCCTATTAATTTCAACGATGACCAAAACTACGTTTATCAACTCTCAACAACTTTTATGCCTCATACTTTCTATGTGTGAAGTCATCACTAACCATAATACCAATATGAACTCTTTTATTCTCTACTTCCTCAAGATCATAGCAACAAAGCAAAGCCCTTGACTCAACACTAATCTTTATTATGGATAGCTCACGGACTCGATTTCATAAAGAGATCACAAAGCAAAACTCAAAACTACTTGATATCAGAACTTCAATGTACTAGATCAAGATACTACTAAATGGATCGAACTAAATAAAACAGTAAAGATAGGAGTGTGATGGTGATACGATACCGGGGCACCTCCCCCAAGCTTGGCAGTTGCCAAGGGGACTACCCATACCCATGTGATTATGTCCTCGGAGGTGATGGAGCAGGAGTTGTTGATGATGTAGGCTTGTCGTCCATCTTCCAAGGCATAGGCTCACCATCATAGAAGGATGATCGAGTCTCCAGGATCCTTAAATCTGCAGCCAAACTCATCCTCTTGAATCTATATTCATACTCACAGTTCTGGTTTTGCAGGTCATAGATCTGGGCTTGGAGGTGCTCGATTTTCTCTTGAAGCTTGAAGATGGTATCCCCAATGACCTTGGCATCTAGCTTGTGGTTGTTGGTGAGCTCCGTGATCATCATCTGGTTGGCATTGAGTCCATGCTCCACCATCCCTTGGCACTTGAAAACTTGCTGCTCTACGGCTTCGAGCTTTGTCTTCACGCTTCCGGTACGCCTTGGTCCCTCCACATCGTGGATGTGCAACACCCCCTCACGCGTCTCAATGGTTTGAGGGTGTTGCAGCACCTCCGTGAGATAGGGGTTGATAACCCTCTCGAAAAACTTGTCCTTGGGAGCGCTTGGAGACGACATGATGCTCTAGATCTGAAACAAAAACAGCTTAAAACGAAAACAGAGGATATTTGCGTGATACGGTGGTCAAGACCTTCGGGATTTTATATAATGAATTTTTACCGACCAAAATACGTAACGTGCAAGAAAACGGAGTCCGGGAGGCACACGAGGTGTCCACGAGACAAGGGGGCGCGCCCAGTAAGGGTGGGCGTGCCCTCCACTCTCGTGGGGGCCTCGTGTCCCTTTCGGACTACTTCTTTATTCCTAAAATTCTTAAATATTCCAAAACTGATAAAAAATGCCATTGAAGTTGTTCTGGAGTCGGTTTACTTACCGTACCACATACCTATTCCTCTTCGGAGTCTGGAACGTTCTGGAAAGTGTCCCTTATGTCTTCCTCCAGGGTTACGGTTTCAATAATATTAGTTTCAACATTGATAGGATTACCTGAGATATAATGTTTAATTCTTTGACCATTCACCACCCTCGGACTTGTGCCTTCGAAGTTGTTGATTTTTATGGCACTAGAACGATAGACCTCCTCGATAACGTAGGGACCTTCCCATTTAGAGAGAAGTTTTCCTGCAAAAAATCTTAAACGAGAGTTGAATAATAACACATAATCACCTACGTTAAACTCACGCTTTTGTATCCTTTTATCATGCCAGCGTTTGACTTTTTCTTTGAATAGCCTGGCATTCTCATAGGCTTGGGTTCTTCATTCATCAAGGGAGCTAATATCAAACAACCTCTTCTCACCGGCAAGTTTGAAGTCATAGTTGAGCTCTTTGATAGCCCAATATGCTTTATGTTCGAGTTCAAGAGGTAAATGACAAGCTTTTCCATAAACCATCTTATATGGAGACATACCCATAGGATTTTTGTATGCAGTTCTATAAGCCCATAATGCATCATCAAGTTTTTTGGACCAATTCTTTCTAGATCTATTGACAGTCTTTTGCAAAATTAATTTGAGCTCTCTATTTCTCAACTCTACTTGACCACTAGATCGCGGATGATAAGGAGATGCGATATGATTAACATCATACTTAGCAAGCATCTTACGAAAAGCTCCATGAATAAAATGTGAACCACCATCAGTCATAAGATATCTACGGACTCCAAACCTCGGAAAAATAACTTCCTTAAGCATTTTAATAGAAGTTTTATGATCAGCACTACTAGTTGGAATATCTTCTACCCACTTAGTAACATAATCAACAACAACTAAAATATGTGTGTAACCATTAGAGGCAGGAAAAGGTCCCATATAATCAAATCCCCAAACATCAAACGGTTCAATAACAAGAGAATAATTCACAGGAATTTCTTGACGTCTACTAATATTATCTATTCTTTGACATTCATCACAAGATAAGACGAACTTACGAGCATCTTTGAAGAGAGTAGGACAATAAAAACCAGATTGCAGTACCTTGTGTGCAGTTCTATCTCCAGCGTGGTGTCCTCCATAGGATTCAGAGTGACACTTGCGTAGGATCTGTTCCTGTTCCTGCTCAGGTACACAACGTCTAATAACACCATCTACTCCTTCTTTATAAAGGTGTGGGTCATCCCAGAAGTAATGTCTTAAATCATAAAAGAACTTTTTCTTTTGCTGGTATGTGAAACTAGGAGGTATAAATTTAGCAACAATGTAATTAGCATAATCAGCATACCAAGGACCAGTACGAGAAGCATTAACGACCGCTAATTGTTCATTAGGAAAGCTATCATCAATAGGCAGTGGGTCATCAAGAACATTCTCTAACCTAGACATGTTGTCTGCAACGGGGTTCTCAGCTCCCTTTCTATCAATAATATGCAAATCAAATTCTTGGAGCAGGAGAACCCATCTAATGAGTCTAGGCTTAGCATCTTTCTTTTCCATAAGATATTTAATAACATCATGATTAGTGTGAATAGTGACTTTGGAATCAACAATATAAGGTCTAAACTTATCACATGCAAACACAACTGCTAAGAATTCTTTTTCAGTAGTAGCATAATTTCTCTGGGCAGTATCAAGAGTCTTACTAGCATACTGGATGACATTCAATTTCTTATCAACTCTTTGCCCTAGAACGTCACCTACAGCATAATCACTAGCATGACACATAATTTCAAAAGGTAAATTCCAATCAGGTGGCTGAACAATAGGTGCAGTGATCAAAGCTTTCTTAAGTATTTCAAATGCTTCTACACAATCATCATCAAAGACAAACAGAATATATTTTTGCAATAAATTAGTCAGAGGCCTAGAGATTTTAGAAAAGTCCTTAATGAACCTCCTATAGGAACCAGCATGACCAAGAAAACTTCTTATACCTTTTATGTCCTTGGGACATGGCATCTTTTCAATAGCATCAACTTTAGCCTTATCAACTTCAATACCTCTCTTGGAGATCTTATGCCCCAAAACAATGCCTTCATTAACCATAAAGTGACACTTTTCCCAATTCAGGACGAGACTAGTGTCTTTGCATCTCTGGAAAACTCGATCAAGGTTGCTCAAACAATCATCAAAAGAGGATCCATAAACGGAGAAGTCATCCATGAATATCTCACAAATCTTTTCACAAAAATCAAAGAATATAGCCATCATGCATCTTTGAAAGGTAGCAGGTGCATTACATAAACCAAAAGGCATACGTCTATAAGCAAAAGTACCAAAAGGGCAAGTAAAAGTAGTTTTAGATTGATCCTTCCCTGACACAGGTATTTGAGAGAAACCAGAATAACCATCTAGAAATGTGTGTGTTTGGATAGTCTTTCTAGCATTTGATCAATAAAAGGTAAAGGGTAATGATCTTTCTTAGTAGCTTTATTTAACTTACGGAAATCAATTACCATCCTATAACCTGTAATAATTCTTTGCGGGATCAATTCATCTTTATCATTAGGAACAACGATAATACCTCCCTTTTTAGGAACACAATGGACAGGGCCTATCCATTCACTATCAGCAACGGGATAAATTATACATGCCTCAAGGAGCTTTAGTATCTCCTTTCTTACCACTTCTTTCATCTTGGGATTCAGTCGTTGTTGAGGATCTCTAACTGGTTTAGCATCGGCCTCCAAATTAATTTTGTGTTGGCATAACGTGGGACTAATGCCCTTAAGATCATCCAGCTGAAGGAAATATGCCCTAGAGGCAATAATAAAGTTATTATTTATTTCCTCATATCATGATAAATGTTTATTATTCATGCTAGAATTGTATTAACCGGAAACATGATACATGTGTGAATACATAGACAAACTTAATGTCACTAATATGCCTCTACTTGACTAGCTCATTAATCAAAGATGGTTATGTTTCCTAACCATAGACATGTGTTGTCATTTGACTAACGGGATCACATCATTAGGAGAATGATGTGATTGACTTGACCCATTCCGTTAGCTTAGCACTTGATCGTTTAGTATGTTGCTATTGCTTTCTTCATGACTTATACAAGTTCCTATAACTATGAGATTATGCAACTCCCGTTTACCGGAGGAACACTTTGTGTGCTACCAAACATCACAAGGTGACTGGGTGATTATAAAGGAGCTCTGCAGGTGTCTCCAAAGGTACATGTTGAGTTGGCGTATTTCGAGATTAGGTTTTGTCACTCCGATTGTCGGAGAGGTATCTCTGGGCCCTCTCGGTAGTGCACATCACTATAAGCCTTGCAAGCAATGTAGCTAATGAGTTAGTTACGAAATGATGCATTACATAACGAGTAAAGAGACTTGCCAGTAACGAGATTGAACTAGGTATTGAGATATCGACGATCGAATCTCGGGCAAGTAACATACCGATGACAAAGGGAACAACGTATGTTGTTATGCGGTTTGACCGATAAAGATCTTAGTAGAATATGTAGGAGCCAATATGAGCATCCAGGTTCCGCTATTGGTTATTGACCTGAAATGGTTCTCGGTCATGTCTACATAGTTCTCAAACCCGTAGGGTCCGCACGCTTAAGGTTTCGATGACAGTTATATTATGAGTTTATGAGTTTTGATGTACCAAAGTTTGTTCGGAGTCCCGGATGTGATTACGGACATGACGAGGAGTCTCGAAATGGTCGAGACATGAAGATTGATATATTGGAAGCCTATATTTGGATGTCGGAAGTGTTCTGGGTGAAATCAGGATTTTACCGGAGTACCGGGAGGTTACCGGAACCCCCTGGGAGCTTAATGGGCCTACATGGGCCTTAGTGGAAATGGAGGGCAGCAAGGGGAGTGTGGGGCGCGCCCCCCCAAGGCCCAAACCGAATTGGTTTAGGGAAAGGGGGGCCGGCCCCCCTCTTTCCTTCTCCTCCTCTCCCTTCCCTTCCCCTCTCCTAGTCCAACAAGGAAGGAGGGGGTCCTACTCCCGATGGGAGTAGGACTCCCCATGGCGCACCCCCTCCCCCCTTGCTCCTTTATATACGGGGGCAGGGGGGCACCTCTAAGACACAACAATTGATCTCTTGATCTCTTAGCCGTGTGCGGTGCCCCCTTCCACCATAGTCCTTGATAATATTGTAGCGGTGCTTAGGCGAAGCCCTGCGACGGTAGAACATCAAGATTGTCACCACGCCGTCGATCTGACAGAACTCTTCCCCCACATTCTGCTGGATCTGAATACGGGGATCATCATCGAGATGAACGTGTGCTAGAACTCGAAGGTGCCGTAGTTTTGGTGCTTGATCGGTCGGGCCGTGAAGACGTACGACTACATCAACCGCGTTGTTCTAACGCTTCCGCTTTTGGTCTACGAGGGTACGTGGACAAAACTCTCCCCTCTCGTTGCTATGCATCACCATGATCTTGCGTGTGCGTAGGAATTTTTTTGAAATTACTATGTTCCCCAACAGTGGCATCCGAGCCAGGTTTTATGCGTAGATGTTATATGCACGAGTAGAACACAAGTGAGTTGTGGGCGATACAAGTCATACTGCTTACCAGCATGTCATACTTTGGTTCGGTGATATTGTTGGATGAAGCGACCCGGACCGACATTACGCGTATGCTTACACGAGACTGGTTCTACCGACGTGCTTTGCACACAGGTGGCTGGCAGGTCTCTGTTTCTCCAACTTTAGTTGAACCGAGTGTGGCTGCGCCCGGTCCTCGCGAAGGTTAAAACATCACTAACTTGACGAACTATCATTGTGGTTTTGATGCGTAGGTAAGAACGGTTCTTGCTCAGCCCGTAGCAGCCACGTAAAATTTGCAACAACAAAGTAGAGGACGTCTAACTTGTTTTTGCAGGGCATGTTGTGATGTGATATGGTCAAGACGTGATGCTATATTTTATTGTATGAGATGATCATGTTTTGTAACCGAAGTTATCGGCAACTGGCAGGAGCCATATGGTTGTTGCTTTATTGTATGAAATACAAACGCCCTGTAATTGCTTTACTTTATCACTAAGCGGTAGCGATAGTCGTAGAAGCAATAGATGACGTAAACGACAACGATGCTACGATGGAGATCAAGGTGTCGCACCGGTGATGATGGTGATAATGACGGTGCTTCGGAGATGGAGATCACAAGCACAAGATGATGATGGCCATATCATATCACTTATATTGATTGCATGTGATGTTTATCCTTTATGCCTCTTATCTTGCTGTGGTTGATGGTAGCATTTTAAGATGATCTCTCACTAATTATCAAGAAGTGTTCTCCCTGAGTATGCACTGTTGCGAAAGTTCTTTGTGCTGAGACACCACATGATGACTGGTGTGATAGGCTCTACGTTCAAATACAACGGGTGCAAAACAGTTGCACACGCGGAATACTCAGGTTAAACTTGACGAGCGTAGCATATACAGATATGGCCTCGGAACACGAAGACCGAAAGGTCGAACGTGAATCATATAGTAGATATAATCAACATAGTGATGTTCACCATTAAAACTACTCCATCTCACGTGATGATCGGACATGGTTTAGTTGATTTGAGTCACGTGATCACTTAGATGACTAGAGAGATGTCTGCCTAAGTGGGAATTCTTAAGTAATATGATTAATTGAACTTAAATTTATCATGAACTTAGTACCTGATAGTATTTTGCTTGTCTATGTTTGTTGTAGATAGATGGCTCGTGCTGTTGTTCCATTGAATTTTAATGCGTTCCTAGGGAAAGCTAAGTTGAAAGATGATGGTAGCAATTACACAGACTGGGTCCGTAACTTGAGGATTATCCTCATTGCTGCACAGAAGAATTATGTCCTGGAAGCACCGCTGGGTGCCAGGCCTGCTGCAGATGCAACTGACAATGTTAAGAACATATGGCAGAGCAAAGCTGATGACTACTCGATAGTTCAGTGTGCCATGCTTTACGGCTTAGAATCGGGTCTTCAACGATGTTTTGAACGCCATGGAGCATATGAGATATTCCAGGAGTTGAAGTTAATATTTCAAGAAAATGCCTGGATTGAGAGATATGAAGTCTCCAATAAGTTCTATAGTTGTAAGATGGAGGAGAATAGTTCTGTCAGTGAACATATACTCAAAATGTCTGGGTATAATAATCACTTGATTCAACTGGGAGTTAATCTTCCTGATGATTGTGTCATTTACAGAATTCTTCAATCACTGCCACCAAGCTATAATAGCTTCGTGGTGAACTATAATATGCAAGGGATGGACAAGACTATTCCCGAGCTCTTCGCAATGCTAAAGGCTGCGGAGGTAGAAATCAAGAAGGGGCATCAAGTGTTTGTTGGGGAACGTAACAGAAATTCAAAATTTTCCTACGTGTCACCAAGATCTATCTATGGAGAAACCAGCAACGAGGGGAAGGAGAGTGCATCTACATACCCTTGTAGATCGCTAAGCGGAAGCGTTCAAGAGAACGGGGTTGAAGGAGTCGTACTCGTCGTGATCCAAATCACCGGAGATCCTAGTGCCGAACGGATGGCACCTCCGCGTTCAACACACGTACAACCCGGTGACGTCTCCCATGCCTTGATCCCGCAAAAAGAGAGGGAGAGGTTGAGGAAGACTCCATCCAGCAGCAGCACAATGGCGTGGTGGTGATGGAGGAGCGTGGTAGTCCAGCAGGGCTTCGCCAAGCACCGCGAGATATGAGGAGAAAGAGAGGTAGGGCTGCGCCAACAGGAGAAGAAACTCATGTCTTGGGCTGCTCCAATGCCTCCACTATATATAGGGGGAGAGGGGGCTGCGCCCCCACCTAGGTTTCCACCCCTAGGGGGCGGCGGCCAGCCCTAGATGGGACTTGGAGGGGGCGGCCAAGAGGGGAGAGAGGGGGCGCGCCCTAGGGTGGGCCTATAGGCCCATCTACGCCTAGGGTTTCCCCTCTCCCCTCCTAGCTGCGCCTTGGGCAAGGGTGGGAGGCGCACCATCCCACTCTGGGGCTGGTCCCTTTCCACTCTAGGCCCATGCAAGCCTCCGGGGCCGGTGGCCCCACTTGGTGGACCCCCGGGACCCTCCCGGTGGTCCCGGTACGTTACCGATAAAACCCGAAACTTTTCCGGTGACCAAAACAGGACTTCCCATATATAAATCTTTACCTCCGGACCATTCCGGAACTCCTCGTGACGTCCGGGATCTCATCCGGGACTCCGAACAACATTCGGTAACCACATACAAACTTCCTTTATAACCCTAGCGTCATCGAACCTTAAGTGTGTAGACCCTACGGGTTCGGGAACCATGCAGACATGACCGAGACGTTCTCCGGTCAATAATCAACAGCGGGATCTGGATACCCATGTTGGCTCCCACATGTTCCACGATGATCTCATCGGATGAACCACGATGTCAAGGACTCAATCGATCCCGTATACAATTCCCTTTGTCTAAAGGTATTGTACTTGCCCGAGATTCGATCGTCGGTATGCCGATACCTAGTTCAATCTCGTTACCGGCAAGTATCTTTACTCGTTCCGTAACACATCATCCCGTGATCAACCCCTTGGTCACATTGTGCACATTATGATGATGTCCTACCGAGTGGGCCCAGAGATACCTCTCCGTTTACACGGAGTGACAAATCCCAGTCTCGATTCGTGCCAACCCAACAGACACTTTCGGAGATACCTGTAGTGCACCTTTATAGTCACCCAGTTACGTTGTGAAATTTGGTACACCCAAAAGCATTCCTACGGTATCCGGGAGTTGCACAATCTCATGGTCTAAGGAAAAGATACTTGACATTAGAAAAGCTTTAGCATACGAACTATGATCTTTGTGCTAAGCTTAGGATTAGGTCTTGTCCATCACATCATTCTTCTAATGATGTGATCCCGTTATCAACGACATCCAATGTCCATGGTTAGGAAACCGTAACCATCTATTGATCAACGAGCTAGTCAATAGAGGCTTGCTAGGGACGTGATGTTGTCTATGTATCCACACATGTATCTGAGTTTCCTATCAATACAATTATAGCATGGATAATAAACGATTATCATGAACAAGGAAATATAATAATAACTAATTTATTATTGCCTCTAGGGCATATTTCCAACAGTCTCCCACTTGCACTAGAGTCAATAATCTAGTTCACATCGCCATGTGATCAACACTCACAGGTCACATCACCATGTGACCAACATCCAAAGAGTTTACTAGTGTCGCTAAACTAGTTCACATCATCATGTGATTAAGACTCAATGAGTTCTGGGGTTTGATCATGTTTTGCTTGTGAGAGAGGTTTTAGTCAGCGGATCTGCAACATTCAGATCCGTATGTACTTCGCAAATCTCTAGGTCATATTGTAAATGCTGCTTCCACGCTCCACTTGGAGCTTTTCCAAATGGTCGCTCCACTATACGTATCCGGTTTGCTACTCAGAGTCATTCGGATAGGTGTTAAAGCTTGCATCATCGTAACCCTTTACGCCGAACTCTTTATCACCTCCATAATCAAGAAACAAATCCTTATTCCTCTAAGGATAATTTTGACTGCTATCTGGTGATCCACTCCTTGATCACCTTTGTACCCTCTTGCCAGACATGTGGCAAGGCACACATCAGGTGCGGTACTTAGCATAGCATACTATAGAGCCTACGTCTAAAGCATAGGGGACGACCTTCGTCCTTTCTCTCTTTTCTGCCGTGGTCGAGCTTTAAGTCTTAACTTCGTACCTTACGACTCAGGCAAGAACTCCTTCTTTGACTGATCCATCTTGAACACCTTCAAGATCATGTCAAGGTATGTGCTCATTTGAAAGTACTATTGAGCGGTTTTTGATCTATCCTCATAGATCTTGATGCTCAATATTCAAGTAGCCTAATCCAGGTTTTCCATTGAAAAACACCTTTCAAATAACCCTATATGCTTTCCAGAAATTCTACATCATTTCTGATCAACAATATGTCAACAACATATACTCATCAGAAATTCTATAGTGCTCCCACTCACTTCTTTGGAAATACAAGTTTCTCATAAACTTTGTATAAACCCAAAATCTTTGATCATCTCATCAAAGTGTACATTCCAACTCCGAGATGCTTACTCCAGTCCTTAGAAGGATCGCTGGAGCTAGCATACCTTTTAGCATCCTTAGGATCGACAAAACCTTTCTGATTGTATCACATACAACCTTTCCTTACAAAAACTGGTAAGGAAACTCGTCTTGACATCCATCTGCCAGATTTCATAAATGCAGCTAATGCTAACATGATTCCGACGGACTTAAGCATCGCTACGGATGAGAAAATCTCATCGTAGTCAACTCCTTGAACTTGTGAAAAACTCTTTGCCACAAGTCGAGCTTCATAGACGGTGACATTACCATCCACGTCCGTCTTCTTCTTAAAGATCCATTTATCTCAATGGCTTGCCGATCATCGGGCAAGTCCACCAAAGTCCATGCTTTGTTCTGATACATGGATCCTATCTCAGATTTCATGGCTTCTAACCATTTTTCGGAATTTGGGCCCACCATCGCTTCTCCATAGCTCGTAGGTTCATTGTTGTCTAGCAACATGACCTTCAAGACATGATTACTGTGCCACTCTGAAGTGGTACGCATCCTTGTCACCCTACGAGGTACGGTAGTGACTTGATCCAAAACTTCATGATCACTATCATAAGCTTCTACTTCAATTGGTGTAGGTGCCACAGGAACAACTTCCTATGCCCTGCTACACACTAGTTGAAGTGACGGTTCAATAACCTCATCAAGTCTCCACCATCCTCCCACTCAATTCTTCGAGACAAACTTTTCCTCGAGAAAGGACCCGATTCAAGAAACAATCCCTATTGCTTTCGGATCTGAATTAGGAGGTATACCCAACTGTTTTGGGTGTCCTATGAAGATGCATTTTATCCGCTTTGGGTTCGAGCTTATCAACCTGAAACTTTTTCACATAAGTGTCGCAGCCCCAAACTTTTAAGGAACGACAACTTAGGTTTCTCCAAACGGTGTCGTCTCAACGGAATTACGTGGTACCCTATTAAAGTGAGTGCGGTTGTCTCTAATGCCTAACCCATGAACGATAGTGGTAATTCGATAAGAGACATCAAGGTACGCACCATATCCAATAGGGTGCTTACTATGATGTTCGGACACACCATCACACTACGGTGTTCCAGGCGGTATTAATTGTGAAACAATTTCCACAATGTCTTAATTGTGTGCCAAAACTCGTAACTCAGATATTCATTTCTATGATCATATCATAGACATTCTATCCTCTTGTCACGAAGATCTTAAACTTCACTCTAAAATTACTTGAACCATTCAATAATTCAGACTTGTGTTTCATCAAGTAAATATACTCAACATCTACTCGAATCATCTGTGAAGTAAGAACGTAACGATATTCACTGCATGCCTCAGCACTCATTGGACTGCACACATCAAAATGTGTTACTTCCAACAAGTTTCTATCTAGTTCCATCTTACTGAAACCTAGGCTTTTCAGTCATCTTGTCCATGTGGTATGATTTGCATATCTCAAGTGATTCAAAATCAAGTGAGTCTAAACGATCCATCTGCATGGAGTTTCTTCATGCGTATGCACCAATAGACATGGTTTGCATGTCTCAAACTTTTCAAAAAAGAGTGAGTCCAAAGATCCATCAACATGGAGCTTCTTCATGCGTTTTATACCAATATGACTTACATGGCAGTGCCACAAGTAAGTGGTACTATCATTACTATCTTATAATTTTTTTGGCATGAAAATGTGTATCACTACGATCAAGATTCAATAAACCATTCCTTTAGGTGCAAGACCATTGAAGGTATTATTCAAATAAATAGAGTAACCATTATTCTCCTTAAATGAATAATCGTATTGCGATAGACATAATCCAATCATGTCTATGCTCAACGCAAACACCAAATGACAATTATTTACGTTTAATACTAATCTTGATGGTAGAGGGAGCGAGCGATGTTTGATCACATCAAACTTGGAAACACTTCCAACACATATCGCCAGCTCACCTTTAGCTAGTCTCCGTTTATTCCGTAGCCTTTTATTTCGAGTTACTAACACTTAGCAACTGAACCGGTATATAATATCCTGGTGCTACTAGGAGTACTAGTAAAGTACACATTAACATAATGTATATCCAATATACTTCTATCGACCTTGCCAGCCTTCTCATCTACCAAGTATCTAGGGTAATCCTGCTCCAGTGGCTGTTCCCCTTATTACAGAAGCACTTAGTCTCGGGTTTAGGTTCAACCTCGGGTTTCTTCACTAGAGCAGCAGCTGATTTGCCTTTTCATGAAGTATCCCTTCTTGCCCTTGCCCTGCTTGAAACTAGTGGTTTCACCAACCATCAACAATTGATGCTCCTTCTTGATTTCCACTTTCGCGGTGTCAAACATCACGAATACCTCAAGGATCATCATATCTATCCCTGATATGTTATAGTTCATCACGAAGCTCTAGCAGCTTGGTGGCAATGACTTTGGAGAAAACATCACTATCTCATCTGGAAGATAACTCCCACTTGATTCAAGTGATTGTTGCACTCAGACAATCTGACCACAAGCTCAACGATTGAGCTTTTCTCCCTTAGTTTGCAGGCTAAGAAAATCGTCGGAGGTCTCATACCTCTTGACGTGGGCACGAGCCTGAAATCCCAATTTCAACCCTCGAAACATCTCATATGTTCCGCGACGTTTCGAAAACGTCTTTGGTGCCTCTACTCTAAACCATTTAACTGAACTATCACGTAGTTATCAAAACGTGTATGTCCGATGTTCGCAACATCTACAAACAACGTTTGGGGTTCAGCACACTGAGCGGTGCATTAAGGACATAAGCTTTCTACTGTCCGCATAATCGCTACTATCAACTTTCAACTATATTTTCTCTAGGAACATATCTAAACAGTGGAACTAAAGCGCGAGCTTACGACATAATTTGCAAAGATCTTTTGACTATGTTCAGGATAATTAAGTTCATCTTATGAACTCCCACTCAGATAGACATCCCTCTAGTCATCTAAGTGATTACATGATCTGAGTCAACTAGGCCGTGTCCGATCATCACGTGAGACGGACTAGTCATCATCGGTGAACATCTTCATGTTGATCGTATCTACTATACGACTCATGCTCGACCTTTCGGTATCTCGTGTTCCAAGGCCATGTCTGTACATGCTAGGCTCGTCAAGTCAACCTAAGTGTTTCGCGTGTGTAAATCTGTCTTACACCCATTGTATGTGAACGTAAGAATCCATCACACCCGATCATCACGTGGTGCTTAGAAACGATGAACTTTCGCAACGGTGCACAGTTAGGGGGAACACTTTCTTGAAATTTTAATGAGGGATCATCTTATTTACTACCGTCGTTCTAAGCAAATAAGATGCATAAACATGATAAACATCACATGCAATCAAATAGTGACATGATATGGCCAATATCATTTTGCTCCTTTTGATTTCCATCTTCGGGGCTCCATGATCATCATCGTCACCGGCATGACACCATGATCTCCATCATCATGATCTCCATCATCGTGTCTTCATGAAGTTGTCTCGCCAATTATTACTTCTACTACTATGGCTACCGGTTAGCAATAAAGTAAAGTAATTACATGGCGTTGTTCAGTGACACGCAGGTCATACAATAAATTAAGACAACTCCTATGGCTCCTGCCGGTTGTCATACTCATCGACATGCAAGTCGTGATTCCTATTACAAGAACATGATCAATCTCATACATCACATATCATTCATCACATTCTTCTTGGCCATATCACATCACATAGCATACCCTACAAAAACAAGTTAGACGTCCTCTAATTATTGTTTGCATGTTTTACGTGGCTGCTATGGGTTTCTAGCAAGAACGTTTCTTACCTACGCAAAAAACACAACGTGATATGCCAATTGCTATTTACCCTTCATAAGGACCCTTTTCATCAAATCCGTTCTGACTAAAGTGGGAGAGACTGGCACCCGCTAGCCACCTTATGCACCAAGTGCATGTCAGTCGGTGGAACCTGTCTCACGTAAGTGTACGTGTAAGGTCGGTCCGGGCCGCTTCATCCCACAATACCGTCGAAACAAGATTGGACTAGTAACGGTAAGCATATTGAACAAAATCAATGCCCACAACTACTTTGTGTTCTACTCGTGCAAAGAATCTACGCAATAGACCTAGCTCATGATGCCACTATTGGGGAACGTAGCAGAAATTCAAAATTTTCCTACGTGTCACCAAGATCTATCTATGGAGAAACCAGCAACGAGGGGAAGGAGAGTGCATCTACATAACCTTGTAGATCGCTAAGCGGAAGCGTTCAAGAGAACGGGGTTGAAGGAGTCATACTCGTCGTGATCCAAATCACCAGAGATCCTAGTGCCGAACGGACGGCACCTCCGCGTTCAACACACGTACAGCCCGGTGACGTCTCCCATGCCTTGATCCAGCAAGGAGAGAGGGAGAGGTTGAGTAAGACTCCATCCAGCAGCAGCACAGCAGCGTGGTGGTGATGGAGGAGCGTGGTAGTCCAGCAGGGCTTCGCCAAGCACCGCGAGATATGAGGAGAAAGAGAGGTAGGGCTGCGCCAACAGGAGAAGAAACTCATGTCTTGGGCTGCTCCAATGCCTCCACTATATATAGGGGGAGAGGGGGCTGCGCCCCCACCTAGGTTTCCACCCCTAGGGGGCGGCGGCCAGCCCTAGATGGGACTTGGAGGGGGCGGCCAAGAGGGGAGAGAGGGGGCGCGCCCTAGGGTGGGCCTATAGGCCCATCTGCGCCTAGGGTTTCCCCTCTCCCCTCCTAGCTGCGCCTTGGGCAAGGGTGGGAGGTGCACCAGCCCACTCTGGGGCTGGTCCCTTTCCACTCTAAGCCCATGCAAGCCTCCGGGGCCGATGGCCCCACTTGGTGGACCCCCGGGACCCTCCCGGTGGTCCCGGTACATTACCGATAAAACCCGAAACTTTTCCGGTGACCAAAATAGGACTTCCCATATATAAATCTTTACCTCCGGACCATTCCGGAACTCCTCGTGACGTCCGGGATCTCATCCGGGACTCCAAAAAACATTCGGTAACCACATACAAACTTCCTTTATAACCCTAGTGTCATCGAACCTTAAGTGTGTAGACCCTACGGGTTCGGGAACCATGCAGACATGACCGAGACGTTCTCCGGTCAATAACCAACAGCGGGATCTGGATACCCATGTTGGCTCCCACATGTTCCACGATGATCTCATCGGATGAACTACGATGTCAAGGACTCAATCGATCACGTATACAATTCCCTTTGTCTAACGGTATTGTACTTGCCCGAGATTCGATCGTCGGTATGCCGATACCTAGTTCAATCTCGTTACCGGCAAGTCTCTTTACTCGTTCCGTAACACATCATCCCATGATCAACCCCTTGGTCACATTGTGCACATTATGATGATGTCCTACCGAGTGGGCCCAGAGATACCTCTCCGTTTACACGGAGTGACAAATCCCAGTCTCGATTCATGCCAACCCAACAGACACTTTCGGAGATACCTGTAGTGCACCTTTATAGTCACCCAGTTACGTTGTGACGTTTGGTTCACCCAAAGCATTCCTACGGTATCCGGGAGTTGCACAATCTCATGGTCTAAGGAAAAGATACTTGACATTAGAAAAGCTTTAGCATACGAACTACGATCTTTGTGCTAAGCTTAGGATTAGGTCTTGTCCATCACATCATTCTTCTAATGATGTGATCCCGTTATCAACGACATCCAATGTCCATGGTTAGGAAACCGTAACCATCTATTGATCAACGAGCTAGTCAATAGAGGCTTGCTAGGGACGTGATGTTGTCTATGTATCCACACATGTATCTGAGTTTCCTATCAATACAATTATAGCATGGATAATAAACGATTATCATGAACAAGGAAATATAATAATAACTAATTTATTATTGCCTCTAGGGCATATTTCCAACAGTGTTGATGGTCAATAAGACCACCAGTTTCAAGAAAAAAAGTGAAGGGAAGAAGAAGGGGAACTTCAAAAAGAACAACAAGCAAGTTGCTGCTCAATAGAAGAAACCCAAATCTGGACCTAAGCCTGAGACTGAGTGCTTCTACTGCAAGCAGACTGGACACTGGAAGCGGAACTTCCCCAAGTATTTGGCGGATTAGAAGGATGGAAAGGTGAACAAAGGTATATGTGGTATACATGTTATTGATGTGTACCTTACTAATGCTCGCAGTAGCACCTAGGTATTTGATACTAGTTCTGTTGCTAATATTTGCAACTCGAAACAGGGACTACGGATTAAGCGAAGATTGGCTAAGGACGAGGTGACGATGCGCGTGGGAAATGGTTCCAAAGTAGATGTGATCGCGGTCGGCACGCTACCTCTACATCTACCATCGGGATTAGTTTTAGACCTAAATAATTGTTATTTGGTGCCAGCGTTGAGCATGAACATTATATCTGGATCTTGTTTGATGCGAGATGGTTATTCATTTAAATCAGAGAATAATGGTTGTTCTATTTATATGAGTAATATCTTTTATGGTCATGCACCCTTGAGGAGTGGTCTATTTTTATTAAATCTTGATAGTAGTGATACACATATTCATAATGTTGAAGCCAAAGATGCAGAGTTGATAATGATAGTGCAACTTATTTGTGGCACTGCCTTTTGGGTCATATTGGTGTAAAGCGCATGAAGAAACTCCATACTGATGGACTTCTGGAATCACTTGATTATGAATCACTTGGTACTTGCGAACCGTGCCTCGTGGGTAAGATGACTAAAACGCCGTTCTCCGAAACTATGGAGCGAGCAACTGATTTGTTGGAAATCATACATACTGATGTATGTGGTCCAATGAATATTGAGGCTTGCGGCGGGTATTGTTATTTTCTCACCTTCACAGATGATTTGAGCAGATATGGGTATATCTACTTGATGAAACACAAGTCTGAAATATTTGAAAAGTTCAAAGAATTTCAGAGTGAAGTGGAAAATCATCGTAACAAGAAAATAAAATTTCTACGATCTGATCGTGGAGGAGAATATTTGAGTTACGAGTTTGTTTTACATTTGAAGCAATGCGGAATAGTTTCGCAACTCACGCCACCCGGAACACCACAACGAAATGGTGTGTCCGAACGTCGTAATCGTACTTTACTAGATATGGTGCGATCTATGATGTCTCTTACTGATTTACCGCCATCGTTTTGGGGTTATGCTTTAGAGACGGCCGCATTCACGTTAAATAGGGCACCATCAAAATCCGTTGAGACGAAGCCTTATGAACTGTGGTTTGGCAAGAAACCAAAGTTGTCATTTCTTAAATTTTGGGGCTGTGATGCTTATGTGAAGAAACTTCAACTAGATAAGCTCAAACCCAAATCGGAGAAATGTGTCTTCATAGGATACCCAAAAGAGACTATTGGGTACACCTTCTATCATAGATCTGAGGGTAAGATTTTTGTTGCTAAATTTGGATCCTTTCTAGAGAAGGAGTTTCTCTCGAAAGAAGTGAGTGGGAGGAAAGTAGAACTTGATGAGGTAACTGTACCTACTCCCTTATTGGAAAGTAGTTCATCACAAGAACCGGTTCATGTGACGACTACACCAATCAGTGAGGAAGCTAATGATAATGATCTTGAAACTTCAGATCAAGTTTACTACCGAACCTCGTAGGTCAACCAGACTGAGATCCGCACTAGAGTGGTACGGTAATCCTATTCTGGAAGTCATGTTACTTGAACATGGTGAACCTACGAACTATGAGGAAGCGATGATGAGCCTAGATTCCGCAAAATGGCTTGAGGCAATGAAATTTGAGATGGGATCCATGTATGAGAACAAAGTATGGACTTTGGTTGACTTGCCCGATGATCAGCAAGCCATCGAGAATAAATGGATCTTCAAGAAGAAGACTGACGCTGATGGTAATGTAACTGTCTACAAAGCTCGACTTGTTGTGAAAGGTTTTCGACAAGTTCAAGGGGTTGACTACGATGAGACTTTCTCACCTGTAGCGATGCTTAAGTCTGTCCGAATCATGTTAGCAATTGCCGCATTTTATGATTATGAAATATGGCAAATGGATGTCAAAACTGCATGAATGGATTTCTGGAAGAAGAGTTGTATATGATGCAACCGGAAGGTTTTGTCGATCCAAAAGGTGCTAACAAAGTGTGCAAGCTCCAGCGATCCATTTATGGACTGGTGCAAACCTCTCGGAGTTGGAATAAACGCTTTGATAGTGTGATCAAAGCATATGGTTTTATACAGACTTTTGGAGAAGCCTGTATTTACAAGAAAGTGAGTGGGAGCTCTGTAGCATTTCTGATATTATATGTAGATGACATATTATTAATTGGAAATGATATAGAATTTCTGGATAACATAAAGGGATACTTGAATAAAAGTTTTTCGATGAAAGACCTCGGTGAAGCTGCTTACAGATTGGGCATCAAGATCTATAGAGATAAATCAAGACGCTTAATTGGACTTTCACAAAGCACATACCTTGATAAAGTTTTGAAAAAGTTCAAAATGGATCAGGCAAAGAAAGGGTTCTTGTCTGTATTACAAGGTGTGAAGTTGAGTCAGACTCAATGCTCGACCATAGCAGAAGATAGAGAGAAAATGAAAGATGTTCCCTATGCTTCAGCCATAGGCTCTATCATGTATGCAATGTTGTGTACCAGACCTGACGTATGCTTAGCGATAAGTTTGGCAGGGAGGTACCAAAGTAATCCAGGAGTGGATCACTGGACAGCCGTCAAGAATATCCTGAAATACCTGAAAAGTACTAAGGATATGTTTCTCGTTTATGGAGGTTACAAAGAGCTAGTCGTAAATGGTTACTTCGATGCAAGCTTTGACACTGATCCGGACGATTCTAAATCGCAAACCGGATACGTGTTTATATTGAACGGTGGAGCTGTCAGTTGGTGTAGTTCTAAACAAAGCGTCATGGCGGGATCTACATGCGAAGCAGAGTACATAGCTGCTTCGGAAGCAGCAAATGAAGGAGTCTGGATGAAAGAGTTCATTTCCGATCTAGGTGTCATACCTAGTGCATCGGGACCAATGAAGATCTTCTGTGACAATACTGGTGCAATTGCCTTGGCAAAGGAATCCAGATTTCACAAGAGGACCAAGCACATCAAGAGATGCTTCAATTCCATCCGAGACCAAGTCCAGGTGGGAGACATAGAGATTTGCAAGACACATACGGATCTGAGTGTTGCAGACCCGTTGACTAAGCCTCTTCCACGAGCAAAACATGATCAGCACCAAGATTCCATGGGTGTTAGAACCATTACTGTGTAATCTAGATTATTGACTCTAGTGCAAGTGGGAGACTGGAGGAAATATGCCCTAGAGGCAATAATAAAGTTATTATTTATTTCCTCATATCATGATAAATGTTTATTATTCATGCTAGAATTGTATTAACCGGAAACATGATACATGTGTGAATACATAGACAAACTTAATGTCACTAGTATGCCTCTACTTGACTAGCTCATTAATCAAAGATGGTTATGTTTCCTAACCATAGACATGTGTTGTCATTTGATTAACGGGATCACATCATTAGGAGAATGATGTGATTGACTTGACCCATTCCGTTAGCTTAGCACTTGATCGTTTAGTATGTTGTTATTGCTTTCTTCATGACTTATACAAGTTCCTATAACTATGAGATTATTCAACTCCCGTTTACCGGAGGAACACTTTGTATGCTACCAAACGTCACAACGTAACTGGGTGATTATAAAGGAGCTCTGCAGGTGTCTCCAAAGGTACATGTTGAGTTGGCATATTTCGAGATTAGGTTTTGTCACTCCGATTGTCGGAGGGGTATCTCTAGGCCCTCTCGGTAATGCACATCACTATAAGCCTTGCAAGCAATGTAGCTAATGAGTTAGTTATGGAATGATGCATTACGTAACGAGTAAAGAGACTTGCCAGTAACGAGATTGAACTAGGTATTGAGATACCGATGATCGAATCTCGGGCAAGTAACATACCGATGACAAAGGGAACAACGTATGTTGTTATGCGGTTTGACCGATAAAGATCTTCGTAGAATATGTAGGAGGCAATATGAGCATCAGGTTCCGCTATTGGTTATTGACCCGAAATGGTTCTCGGTTATGTCTACATAGTTCTCGAACCCGTAGGATCCGCACGCTTAAGGTTTCGATGACAGTTATATTATGAGTTTATGAGTTTTGATGTACCGTAGTTTGTTTGGAGTCCCGGATGTGATTACGGACATGACGAGGAGTCTTGAAATGGTCGAGACATGAAGATTGATATATTGGAAGCCTATATTTGGATGTCGGAAGTGTTCCGGGTGAAATCGGGATTTTACCGGAGTACCGGGAGGTTACCGGAACCCCCCGGGAGCTTAATGGGCCTACATGGGCCTTAGTGGAAATAGAGGGCAGCAAGGGGAGTGTGGGGCGCGCCCCCCCAAGGCCCAAACCGAATTGGTTTAGGGCAAGGGGGCGGCCCCCCTCTTTCCTTCTCCTCCTCTCCCTTTCCTTCCACTCTCGTAGTCCAACAAGGAAGGAGGGAGTCCTACTCCCGGTGGGAGTAGGACTCCCCATGGCACGCCCCCTCCTAGGCCGGCTTCCCCCTTCCCCCTTGCTCCTTTATATACGGGGGCGGGGGGGCACCTCTAAGACACAACAATTGATCTCTTGATCTCTTAGCCGTGTGCGGTGCCCCCCTCCACCATAGTCCTCGATAATATTGTAGCAGTGCTTAGGCGAAGCCCTGCGACGGTAGAACATCAAGATCATCACCACGCCTTCATGCTGACGGAACTCTTTGCCGACATTTTGCTAGATCGGAGTACGGGGATCGTCATCGAGCTGAACGTGTGCTAGAACTCGGAGGTGTCGTAGTTTTGGTGCTTGATCGGTCGGGCCGTGAAGACGTACGACTACATCAACCGCGTTGTTCTAACACTTCCGCTTTCGGTCTACGAGGGTACGTGGATAACACTCTCCCCTCTCGTTGCTATGCATCACCATGATCTTGCGTGTGCGTAGGAATTTTTTTGAAATTACTACGTTCCCCAACACCAGCGTATACCCAATAGCAGCACGGTTCTTCTTCAGAGTTTTCAATAATCTTTCTTCTTCTTGATCTGAAAGGTTAGCACTAATAATAACATGATATATTTTCTTTTCATCAAGATAAGCATACTTAAGATTATCAGGTAATGGTTTAAGTTCAAACACGGGATCACCCTTGGGTGGAGGGGGATCCCCAAGAATTTCAACGGGAAGGTTGTGTTTCAACAAAGGTTCGTGTTTAAGGAACACTTCATCTATTTCCCTTCTTTCCTTCATAAACATATCATTTTCATGGTCAACCAAATATTGTTCTAACGGATCCGTAGGAGGCACGGCAATGGAAGCAAGACCAATAATCTCATCCTTACTAGGTGATTCTCTATCACGAGGTTGCCTATGAAACTTAGCAAAATTAAACTCATGAGACATACCTTCTAAGCCAATCGTAACAGTATCCTTTTCACAATCAATCCTATCACTAGATGTATTCAAGAAGGGTCTACCAAAAATAATGGGACAAAAATAATCTTGTGGGGAACCAAGAACAAGAAAATCAGCAGGATATTTAACCTTCCCACACAAGACTTCAACATCTCTAACTATCCCAAATGGTTTAATGGTATCCCTATTAGCAAGCTTAATAGTAACATCAATGTCTTCTAATTCAACGGGTGCAATATCATGCATAATTTCTTTATATAAGTCATAGGGTATTGCACTAGCACTTGCACCCATATCACATAAGCCATGATAACAATGATCTCCTATTTTAACAGAAATAACAGGCATGCCTACCACAGGCCTATGTATCTTAGTATCTGGTCTAGCAATATTAGCAGTCTCACCACAGAAATAAATAACATGCCCATCTAAATCATCATCCAAGATATCTTTAACCATAGCAATACTAGGTTCAACTTTGATTTTCTCAGGAGGTGTATAAGTCCTAGTATTACCCTTACGAACAACAGTCGAAGTTTTAGCATGATCCTTTATCCTAATAGGAAAAGGAGGTTTCTCAACATAAGTAGTAGGAACAATAGGATCACTATATGTGACAGTCTTTTCTTCAACTGTAATAGGTGCAACTACTTGTACTTCAACGGAGATTATATTTAAACCACTTTTCTTTAGGGAGATCAACGTGAGTAGCAAAAGATTCACAGAAAGAAGCTACTATCTCAGAGTCAAGTCCATACTTAGTGCTAAATCCACGAAAAGCATCGGTATCCATAAAAGATTTAACACAATCGAACTTAGGTGTCATACCTGACTCCTTACCATCGTCGTAACCCCAATCTTCAGAGTTGCATTTAATTCTTTCCAATAAGTCCCATTTTAAATCAATAGTCTTCAGCATATAAGAACCAGCACAGGAAGTATCGTGCAGGTTGCGATCATTTAGAGAAAGTCGAGCATAAAATTTTGAATAATCATTTCCCGGGAGAGCTCGTGATTGGGTCTTGAATATAACATTGACTTAAGCCTCCCCCAAGCTTGAGCGATGCTTTCTCCTTCACGAGGCCAAAAATTATATATGTAATTACGATCACGATGAACAAGATGCATAGGATAGAACTTCTGGTGAAAATCCAACTTCAATCGTTTATAATTCCAAGATCTTGTATCATCACATAGCCTATACCATGTAACAGGGAAGACCTTCCTTTTGACAACATCATCAGGAATACCTGCAAGCTTAAATAATCCACAAACTTCATCCACAAAGATAAGGTGTAAATTGGGATGCAATGTTCCATCTCCTGCAAATGGATTAGCTAGCAGTTTTTCTATCATACCCGAAGGAATCTCAAAGTAAATATTTTCATAAACTTCAGTAGGTTGAGGAGCAACTCTTTGCTCTTCTGGTCAGGGTGAAGATACCCCGAACAAGCCCCTCAAAGGATTAGTTTCCATAGTGACAAGTAACAGAAAATTTCAGCACACTATATAAATGTTTCCTTACCAAGTTCCACTCACCAAAAGCTCTACACTCCCCGACAACGGCGCCATAAAAGAGTCTTGATGACCCACAAGTGTGTTGGGGAACGTTGCAGAAAATAAAAAAATTCTACGCTTCACCAAGATCAATCTATGGAGTCATCTAGCAACGAGATAGAGGAGTGCATCTACATACCCTTGTAGATCGCGCGGAAGCGTTCAAGAGAACGGGGTTGAGGGAGTCATACTCGTCGTGATCCAAATCACCGATGATCCTAGTGCCGAACGGACGGCACCTCCGCGTTCAACACACGTACGTTTGGGGAAGACGTCTCCTCCTTCTTGATCCAGCAAGGGGGAGGGAGAGGTTGATGGAGATCCAGCAGCACGACGGCGTGGTGGTGGAAGCAGCGGCGATCTCGGCAGGGCTTCACCAAGCTCTACGAGAGGGAGAGGTGTTGTAGAGGGAGAGGGAGGCACCAGGGACTTGGGTGCAGCTGCCCTCCCTCCCCCCTCTTTATATAGGGCCAAGGGGGGGGCGCCGGACCCCTGGAGATGGGATCTCAAGGGGGGCAAAGGGGGGTGGCTTGCCCCCCAAGCCAAGTGGGTTGCCCCCCATCCCTTGGGTTTCCAACCCTAGGTGCAGGGGAGCCCAAGGGGGCAGTGCACCAGCCCACCAGGGGTTGGTTCCCCTCCCACTTCAGCCCATGGGGCCCTCTGGGATGGTTGACCCCACCCGGTGGACCCCCGGGACCCTTCCGGTGGACCCCCGGGACCCTTCCGGTGGTCCCGGTACAATACCGGTGACCCCCGAAACTTTCCCGATGGCCGAAACTGGACTTCCCATATACAATTCTTCACCTCCGGACCATTCCGGAACTTCTCGTGATGTCCAGGATCTCATCCTGACTCCGAACAACTTTCGGGTTACCGCATACTAGCATCTCTACAACCCTAGCGTCACCGAACCTTAAGTGTGGAGACCCTACGGGTTCGGGAGACATGCAGACATGACCGAGACAACTCTCCGGCCAATAACCAATAGCGGGATCTGGGTACCCATGTTGGCTCCCAAATATTCCACGATGATCTCATTGAATGAACCACGATGTCGAGGATTCACATAATCCCGTATACAATTCCCTTTGTCAATTGGTACGTTACTTGCCCGAGATTCAATTGTCGGT
Source organism: Triticum dicoccoides (assembly GCF_002162155.2). NCBI lineage: Eukaryota > Viridiplantae > Streptophyta > Magnoliopsida > Poales > Poaceae > Triticum > Triticum dicoccoides. The sequence goes on along the minus strand of NC_041383.1, from coordinate 126,846,336 downwards.
ATCCTAATACCTCGTTCAATCTCGTTATCGGCAAGTCACTTTACTTGTACCGTAATGCATGATCCCGTGACCAACCACTTAGTCACTTTGAGCTAATTATGATGATGCATTACCGAGTGGGCCCAGAGATACCTCTCCGTCATACGGAGTGACAAATCCCAGTCTTGATCCATGTCAACCCAACAGACACTTTCAGAGATACCAGTAGTATACCTTTATAGTCACCCAGTTACGTTGTGACGTTTGGTACACCCAAAGCACTCCTACGGCATCCGGTAGTTACACGATATCATGGTCTAAGGAAATGATACTTGACATTGGAAAATCTCTAGCAAACAAACTACACGATCTTGTGCTATGCTTAGGATTGGGTCTTGTCCATCACATCATTCTCCCAATGATGTGATCCCGTTATCAATGACATCCAATGTCCATGGTCAGGAAACCATGACCATCTATTGATAAACGAGCTAGTCAACTAGAGGCTTACTAGGGACATGTTGTGGTCTATGTATTCACACATGTATTACGATTTCCGGATAACACAATTATAGCATGAATAAAAGAAAATTATCATGAACGAGGAAATATAATAATAACCATTTTATTATTGCCTCTAGGGCATATTTCCAAAAGTCTCCCACTTGCACTAGAGTCAATAATCTAGTTACATTGTGATGAATCAAACACCCATAGAGTTCTGGTGTTGATCATGTTTTGCTCGCGGAAGAGGTTTAGTCAACGGATCTGCGACATTCAGATCCGTATGCACTTTGCAAATATCTATGTCTCCATCTTGAACATTTTCACGAATGGAGTTGAAGCGACGCTTGATGTGCCTAGTATTCTTGTGAAACCTGGGCTCCTTGGCAAGGGCAATAACCCCAGTGTTGTCACAGAAGAGTGTTATCGGCCCCGACGCAGTAGGTATGACTCCTAGGTCGGTGATGAACTCCTTCACCCATATTGCTTCATGCGCTGCCTCCGAGGCTGCCATGTACTCCACTTCACATGTAGATCCCGCCACCACGCTTTGCTTGCAACTGCACCAGCTTACTGCCCCATCATTCAAAATATACATGTATCTGGTATGTGACTTAGAGTCATCCAGATCTGTGTCGAAGCTAGCATCGACGTAACCCTTTACGATGAGCTTTTCGTCAACTCCATATACGAGAAACATGTCCTTAGTCCTTTTCAGGTACTTCAGGATATTCTTGACCGTTGTCCAGTATTCCATGCCGGGATTACTTTGGTACCTTCCTACCAAACTTACGGCAAGGTTTACATCAGGTCTGGTACACGTCATGGCATACATGATAGACCCTATGGTTGAGGCATAGGGGACGACACTCATCTTTTCTCTATCTTCTGCCGTGGTCGGACATTGAGCCGAGCTCAATTTCATACCTTGCAACACAGGCAAGAACCCCTTCTTGGACTGATCCATATTGAACTTCTTCAATATCTTATCAAGGTATGTGCTTTGTGAAAGACCTATGAGGTGTCTCGATCTATTTCTATAGATCTTGATGCCTAATATGTAAGCAGCTTCTCCAAGGTCCTTCTTTGAAAAACACTTATTCAAGTAGGCCTTAATGCTGTCCAAAAGTTCTATATCATTTCCCATCAAAAGTATGTCATCCACATATAATATGAGAAATGCTACAGAGCTCCCACTCACTTTCTTGTAAACGCAGGCTTCTCCATAAGTCTGCATAAACCCAAACGCTTTGATCATTTCATTAAAGCGAATGTTCCAACTCCGAGATGCTTGCACCAGCCCATAGATGGAGCGCTGGAGCTTGCATACCTTGTTAGCATTCTTAGGATCGACAAAACCCTCTGGCTGCATCATATACAGTTCTTCCTTAAGATGGCCGTTAAGGAATGCCGTTTTGACGTCCATTTGCCATATCTCATAATCATAGTATGCGGCAATTGCTAACATGATTCGGACGGACTTCAGCTTCGCTACGGGAGAGAAAGTCTCATTATAGTCAACCCCTTGAACTTGTCGATAACCCTTAGCGACAAGTCGAGCTTTATAGATGGTAACATTATCGTCCGCGTCCGTCTTCTTCTTAAAGATCCATTTGTTTTCTATCGCTCGCCGATCATCGAGCAAGTCTGTCAAAGTCCATACTTTGTTTTCATACATGGATCCTATCTCGGATTGCATGGCTTCAAGCCATTTGTTGGAATCTGGGCCCGCCATCACTTCTTAATAGTTCGAAGGTTCACCGTTGTCTAACAACATGATTTCTAGGACAGGGTTGCCATACCACTCTGGTGTGGAACGTGTCCTCGTGGACCTACGAAGTTCAGTAGTAACTTGATCCGAAGTACCTTGATCATCATCATTAGTTTCCTCTCTAGTCAATGCAGGCACCACAGGAACATCTTCCTGAGCTGCACTACTTTCAAGAGGTAGTACTTCATCAAGTTCCACTTTCCTCCCACTTACTTCTTTCGAGAGAAACTCTTTCTCTAGAAAGGACCCGTTCTTGGCAACAAAGATCTTGCCTTCGGATCTTAGGTAGATGGTATACCCAATGGTCTCCTTAGGGTATCCTATGAAGACGCATTTTTTCGACTTGGGTTCGAGCTTTTCAGGTTGAAGTTTCTTGACATAAGCATCGCATCCCCAAACTTTTAGATACGACAGCTTAGGTTTCTTCCCAAACCATAATTCATACGGTGTCGTCTCAACGGATTTAGAAGGTGCCCTATTTAAAGTGAATGTAGCTGTCTCTAGAGCGTATCCCCAAAATGATAGCGGTAAATCGGTGAGTGACATCATAGATTGCACCATATCCAATAGAGTGCGATTACGACATTCGGACACACCGTTACGCTGAGGTGTTCGAGGCGGCGTGAGTTGTGAAACGATTCCACATTTCCTTAAGTGCGTACCAAATTCGTGACTTAAATATTCTCCCCCACGATCTGATCGTAAGAACTTTATCTTTCGGTCACGTTGATTCTCTACCTCATTCTAAAATTCCTTGAACTTTTAAAAGGTCTCAGACTTGTGTTCCATCAAGTAGACATACCCATATCTACTCAAGTCGTCAGTGAGAGTGAGAACATAACGATATCCTCCGCGAGCCTCAACGCTCATTGGACCGCACACATTAGTATGTATGATTTCCAATAAGTTGGTTGCTCGCTCCATTGTTCCGGAGAACGGAGTCTTGGTCATTTTTCCCATAAGGCATGGTTCGCATGTGTCAAATGATTCATAATCAAGAGACTCCAAAAGTCCATCAGCATGGAGCTTCTTCATGCGTTTGACACCAATGTGACCAAGGCGGCAGTGCCACAAGTATGTGGGACTATCGTTATCAACTTTACATCTTTTGGTATTCACACTATGAATATGTGTAACATCATGTTCGGGATTCATTAAGAATAAACCATTGACCAGTGGGGCATGACCATAAAACATATCTCTCATATAAATAGAACGACCATTATTCTCGGATTTAAATGAGTAGCCATCTCGCATTAAATGAGATCCAGATACAATGTTCATGCTCAAAGCTGGCACTAAATAACAATTATTGAGGTTTAAAACTAATCTCGTAGGTAAATGTAGAGGTAGTGTGCCGACGGCGATCACATCGACCTAGGAACCATTTCCGACGCGCATCGTCACCTCGTCCTTCGCCAGTCTCCGCTTATTCCACAGCTCCTGCTTTGAGTTACAAATATGAGCAATGACACCGGTATCAAATACCCAGGAGCTACTACGAGTACTGGTAAGGTACACATCAATTACATGTATATCACATATACCTTTAGTGTTGCCGGCCTTCTTGTCTGCTAAGTATTTGGGGTAGTTCTGCTTCCAGTGTCCCTTTCCCTTGCAATAAAAGCACTCAGTCTCAGGCTTGGGTCCATTCTTTGGCTTCTTCTCGGCAGCTGGCTTACCGGGCGCGGCAACTCCCTTGCCGTCCTTCTTGAAGTTCTTCTTACCCTTGCCTTTCTTGAAACTAGTTGTATTATTGACCATCAACACTTTATGCTCCTTTTTGATTTCCACCTCTGCTGATTTCAGCATTGAAAATACTTCAGGAATAGTTTTCACCATCCCCTGCATATTGTAGTTCATCACAAAGCTCTTGTAGCTAGGTGGGAGCGATTGAAGGATTCTGTCAATGACCGCCTCGTCCGGGAGGTTAATCTCCAGCTGGGACAAGCGGTTGTGCAACCCAGACATTTTGAGTATGTGCTCACTGACAGAACTATTTTCCTCCATCTTACAACTGTAGAACTTGTCGGAGACTTCATATCTCTCGACCCGTGCATGAGCTTGGAAAACCATTTTCAGCTCTTCGAACATCTCATATGCTCCGTGTTGCTCAAAAAGCTTTTGGAGCCCCAGTTCTAAGCTGTAAAGCATGCCACACTGAACGAGGGAGTAATCATCAGCACGTGATTGCCAAGCGTTCATAACGTCTTGGTTCTCTGGGATGGGAGCTTCACCTAGCGGTCCTTCTAGGACATATGCTTTCTTGGCAGCTATGAGGATGATCCTCAGGTTCCGGACCCAGTCCGAATAGTTGCTGCCATCATCTTTCAGCTTGGTTTTCTCTAGGAACGCGTTGAAGTTGAGGTTGACATGAGCGTTGGCCATTTGATCTACAAGACATTTTGCAAAGGTTTTTAGACTAAGTTCATGATAATTAAGTTCATCTAATCAAATTATTTAATGAACTCCCACTCAGATTAGACACCCCTCTAGTCATCTAACTGATACATGATCCGACTAAACTAGACCGTGTCCGATCATCACGTGAGACGGACTAGTCATCATCGGTGAACATCTCCATGTTGATCGTATCTTCCATACGACTCATGTTCGACCTTTCGGTCTCTTGTGTTCCAAGGCCATGTCTGTACATGCTAGGCTCGTCAAGTCAACCTAAGTGTTTTGCATGTGTAAATCTGTCTTACACCCGTTATATGTGAATGTTAGAATCTATCACACCCGATCATCACGTGGTGCTTCGAAACAACGAACTTTCGCAACGGCGCATAGTTAGGGGGAACACTTTCTTGAAATTATTATAAGGGATCATCTTATTTACTACCGTCGTACTAAGCAAATAAGAAGCAAAACATGATAAACCTCACATGCAATCAAATAGTGGCATGATATGGCCAATATCATATTGCTCCTTTGATCTCCATCTTCGGGGCGCCATGATCATCTTCGTCACCCGCATGACACCATGATCTCCATCATCGTGTCTTCATGAAGTTGTCACGCCAATGATTACTTCTACTTCTATGGCTAACATGTTTAGCAACAAAGTAAAGTAATTTACATGGCGTTATTCAATGACACGCAGGTCATACAAAAAATAAAGACAACTCCTATGGCTCCTGCTAGTTGTCATACTCATCGACATGCAAGTCGTGATTCCTATTACAAGAACATGATCAATCTCATACATCACATATATCATTCATCACATCCTTTTGGCCATATCACATCACAAGGCATATGCTGCAAAAACAAGTTAGACGTCCTCTAATTGTTGTTGCATGTTTTTACATGGCTTCTATAGGTTTCTAACAAGAACGTTTCTTACCTACGTAAAAACCACAACGTGATATGCCAATTTATATTTACCCTTCATAAGGACCCTTTTCATCGAATCCGCTCCAACTAAAGTGGGAGAGACAGACACCCGCTAGCCACCTTATGCAACTAGTGCATGTCACTCGGTGGAACCTGTCTCACGTAAGCGTACGTGTAAGGTCAGTCCGGGCCGCTTCATCCCACGATGCCGCCGAAGCAAGATAAGACTAGTAGTGGCAAGAAAATTGACAACATCTACGCCCACAACAAGTTTGTGTTCTACTCGTGCATAGAAACTACGCATAGAACTAGCTCATGATGCCACTGTTGGGGAACGTTGCAGAAAATAAAAAAATTCTATGCTTCACCAAGATCAATCTATGGAGTCATCTAGCAACGAGATAGAGGAGTGCATCTACATACCCTTGTAGATCGCGCGGAAGCGTTCAAGAGAACGGGGTTGAGGGAGTCGTACTCGTCGTGATCCAAATCACCGATGATCCTAGTGTCGAACGGACGGCACCTCCGCGCTCAACACACGTACAGTTAGGGAAGACGTCTCCTCCTTCTTGATCCAGCTAGGGGGAGGGAGAGGTTGATGGAGATCCAGCAGCAGGATGGCGTGGTGGTGGAAGCAGCGGCGACCTCGGCAGGGCTTCGCCAAGCTCTACGAGAGGGAGAGGTGTTGTAGAGGGAGAGGGAGGCGCCAGGGACTTGGGTGCGGCTGCCCTCCCTCCCCCCTCTTTATATAGGGCCAACACTACTAGGGAAAACCCTATACACAGAATCTTACCAGCAGCGCTCCCTAAAATACCACGCTACTGCTATTTAGCAGCAGCGCGTGTTAGAGAAACGCGCTGCTGACAGGAAAATAGCAGTAGCGCGTCCACCGCGAACCGCGCTGCTGCTATAATTGCCATGACCTCGCCCACCCGCTAGTTATAGCAGTAGCGCACTTTATTGAACAGCGCTACTGCTATAGAAGTTAGCAGCAGCGCACTTATGGGAAAACCGCTACTGCTAAGATTAGCCCACAAGTTTAGTCCCACCTCGCTCCGTGAACAGGGTGTTTACCACCTTAAATATGTTATTTCTGAAACTACCACAACCAGTTGGTCTTCACTGAACTCTATGTGTAAAATTTGTGGCCGCAATATGAGTCCTCTCTGGTTCCTACCGGATAGGACTCATATTGACAATTCAGATTGTACACAAAAAGATCATTGATGGCCAATGTATTTTTGCATTGACGTATTTTTTGTATAGTTACACTTAGCAGTAGCGGTTTATGTGCAACGTGCTACTGCTATTCTGATTATCTGTAGCGTGTTTCGGCAAACGCGCTACAACTATCCCTACCTTATCCCCACACACACGACCGGCGCCCTCACTCACACTCTCACTCTCGCCCCCCGTGCCGATAACCGTCGTTGTGCGTCGCGGCCGCCGCCGCCTTCGTCCGTCCGCCCCTGAGGTACTCCCCTCCTTCCGTCCCTCCTCCCTCCTCCTCGCACATCCTCCCTCCGCCTGCGGCCGCCCCTCCCTCCTCCGCCGCCGCCCTCCTTCCTCCGCCTGTGGCCGCCCTCTCCCTCCTCCACCGACAGCCCTCCTCCCACCGCCCTCGACCTCACCGCCCCTAGCTACCTCTCCGTCGCCCCCACCCCTGCCACTAGTTAGTACTAGATTTAGTAGTTGTACATGTTAATTTAGGGTTCATAGCTAGTACTAGATGTTAATTTAGTTAGTACTAGATTTTTAGTAGTAGTAGATGTTAATTTAGGGTTCATAACTAGTTTAGTAAGTAAATTAATAAACTAGTTGAAGTACTTGAATTAATAGAACTAATGTATTTTTAGTAAGATAATTAATATAACTAGTTGAACTACTTTATTTTTAGAAAGAACTAGTTTTTTTCTATTTATAGTAAGTTTATATTTAGTAAGAACTAGTTGAATTAATAAAACTAGTTGAACATGTCATATTTGTTGTTATTTTTTAGTTTAAGCAATTATTCGGGATGTATTAGTGATAACTTATATGGTTTCAGGTGACCACCGTCGTCCCCATCACCGACCCCCTCCGACATCCCCGCCGTCGTCCCCGTCACCGACCCTCGCCGACATCCCCGCCGTCGTCCCATTCACCGACCCCCTCCGACATCAAGGTGAGACCAGCCAAATATCCTTGTATATCTTGTGTTGTTGCTCAAATAGGATATGTGGTTGCCCAAGTGGCCCTTCATGTTCAGTTTACATCTCCGAGTGGCCTATGTTTTGCCAGAGTGTTGATTAATTTCCGTTCCGGTAAATTTCAGGCGCTCGATATGTCCTTTTTTAGCAAAGGTCATGCCGGATTTTTTTGTGAATTCTGGCATGACTGTAAGTGCATCTAGTGCCCCTTAGTGATTTTGGTGTATTGAAGACTTATAGGTTAAGGGACTAATGCGTTTGTGAGTGTACACAGGTCTATAAGTCTATGAGGAGTTTGATATTTACAGAGAAAGTCGGCCCCTAAAAATGAAGTTCTTCAACTGAAGACTTTGATATTCTGAAGACTTTCTGAAGACTTTGAAAGTGAAGAAATTGGTGTGACCTTGAAGACTTGGTATCCATTAGTGGAACATGAAGCGTGAAGACTTTTGTTTTCGTAGTTTCATTTTCTCCTTCTTGAGTCATAGGAAACACCGTACTGTTAAAGGGGGTCGAGGAAATACTAAGGAAAAATTTCCATGTGATGCCCAACACAAAATCCTACACCTACCAATCCCTTTGAGTGAAGCCTTTGGAAATCTCATACAGTTCAGTCACTTTCTTCAGTGATAGAGACGAAGTTCTTCTGGTCGCTGATGAATTTGTTCTGACTGAGGAGTTAGGAATTCGCCAGTGCGAATTTCCTACACAATGAGGAACATGATAGCCCTGAGGAATTTGAGAGTCAAATTTCTGACCGTTGCTGTGCTGCTCGCCAGCTGTCCCAAAATATCTTATCCACCTAACGGTCATATCATTGAACGGCATTTATGTCTTATCATGTCGGGCTGATCCCTAGGCTATAAATAGCCGCCCCCTACAACCACTAGCTGGTTGGCTGCTCCAAGAGAACTTGACACTTGTCATTTGAGAGCAACCCATCCTCCGAGGACTTTGAGCGAAAATCATCAAGTGAGGAAAATCCCAAACCCAAACACCTACAAACCCCAAAGTGATTGAGCATCACTGAAGAAATTGATCCCGCGTGGATCCGACGCTTGTTACCTTTGAAGACTGTGCTTCTTCCAGACGGTTAGGCGTCAAGGTCTAGAGCATCCAAGAGGAATTGTGGATTGCCGAGTGACCAAGTCTGTGAAGGTTTGGAAGTCACCTGAAGACTTACCACGAGTGATTGGACGAGACCTGCGTGGTCTTAGTTCAAGGAGATTACAGTGAGGACTGGGTGTCCTGAGTTGCGGCTCAGTGACTGGGTGTCCGGGACTGCGTGTCCTCGAGTTTAAATACTCAGCCGCTCCAACCAGACGTACAACTGAGACAGCAGTTGGAACTGGTCTACCAAATCATTGTCTTCACCAACCTAACTGGTTCTATTTCCTCAACCCTTTCATTTCCTCATTACTGTGTTGATGTTTGTTCATATCTGTGTTTGAAGACTTTGATTGAAGACTTTCTCAATTTCCTCAGTTCAATTTCTTCAGTCTGTTTGTCTTCATCTTGTGTTATCCTGTGATTACGCTTTCTGTACTCTGTGCTAGTCTTCATTTCATCATGATGACCATGCGTGTATTCTGTTATGCTTACTTCTGAGTACTTATTCCGCTGCTAATAGTTCTTCGCTAAGGAATTTCCTCACCGGCAAATTCCTTAGTGAAGAATTCATAAAAATCACCTATTCACCCCCCCCCCTCTAGTTGGCATAACGCACTTTCAATTGGTATCAGAGAGAGGTACTCCCTTGTTCTGTGTGATTTTGGTTTAACCGCCTGGAGTTTTAGTTATGTCGACCGCAGGTATGTTCAAGGTCTCGGCTGGATGTCCTAACTTCGATGGAACGGACTACCCCTACTAGAAAAACAAGATGCGAATGCATCTCGAGGCAATTGACAACGATCTCTGGTATGTTGTGGAAAATGGTGTTCCCTCTGTTTCACCCTCACTGAACGCTACCGATGTGAAGAGATTCAAGCAACTCGATTCTCAAGCGAAGAATATCATATGTGGTCATCTGAGTAAAGGACAGTATGGAAGAGTGAGTGCTTTGGAAACTGCTAAGCTTATCTGGGATAGGCTGTCCAAAGTAAATGAAGGAGTCTCAACTCAGCGTGACTCTCGGGTTGATGTTCTTCGGAATCTCTTCAACCGCTTCAAGAGACTCGACAATGAAAATGTCCAACAAACCTTCGATCGCCTCACTGACATCTCAAATGAGCTTCAAGCCCTCGGTGCCACTGACATCACTGACCATGAGGTTGTGAAGAAACTGTTGAGATCGCTTGATTCCTCATTTGATACTCTGGGTCTGATGATACAAGAACGGGCTGACTACAAGTCTCTTGATCCTGCCGATATCCTCGAAAGGCTAAATACTCACGAGTTCCAGCTTGCTGAAAAGAGAGATCTCTATGGTTCGAGTTATGGCAAACCACGTGCCCTGAAGGCCAAGGTTGTGTCTGAGTCTGAATGTGAGGACTCTGGTAGTTGCCTTGGTGATCCTGAAGAATTGAGCCAGGATCTAGCACTGCTCGTGAAGAAATTCCAGAAGTTCTCAAGACGAGGTCGCTTTGGAAAATCCTCAAGAAGCAGTGATTCCTCATCAAGTGACTATAAGAGAAGGCTGTGTCACAAATGCAAGAAACCTGGTCATTATATTCAAGATTGTCCTCAGTGGGAAAAGGAATTGAAGAAGAAGAAATACAAGGATTACAGTTCTGATGATGCGAAGAAAAAGAAGAAATCGTCAAAATCTTCGTCATCAAAATCCTCGAAGTCTTCATCTCACAAGAAGAGCAGCTCCAAGAAGGCTCGGGCATTCATTGGCAAGGAAATGGACTCTGATGCTGAATTTGAGGAAAATGAGGAAGAGGAGGCGTCTGAAGAATCCGAATCTGGTGTGGTGAGTCTGGCCTTCGCTATTGCTTTCGTTAGCAAGTCCATCTTCAACACTGAAGAAACTAACCCCACCGACAAGCCTAATGAAGATGATGATGACTACGCTCCCACCTATTGCTTCATGGCAAAAGGTGCAAAGGTACTCAAATACACCTCCTCTGAATCTAGTGAAAATGAATCTGATGAGAATCTCAAGCCCAGCTACTCTAAACTTGCTAAGATTGCTGTACAGCAACAAAGGGCTTTTGAAAAGGTTCAAAACATGCTAGACAAAAGTGATGACATGCTGGGTGAAGAAATGGATCGCACTAAAGCCCTGACTGAAAATCTTCAGAGAGTTCAGTCTAGGCTTGATAACCTTCAAAGTCATCATAACACTCTCTTATCTGATCATGAGAAACTTTCTTATGAATTTCTTCAAAGAAAGCAAGATCTTGAGAAGCTAAGAGTGAGTTATGAAGATCTTCAGAAGGAGCGTGATTCATTACTTGCTCAACAAATCAGCACTTCTCAGGAAGAATTTGTTCCTCCATGCTTAAAGTGCATTGAACGTGAATCTGCTAATTCTTCACCTGAATGTTCAAATGCTTCAACTGTTACAAATTCATCACTTGCCTTTGCTATCACTAATTCCTCATCTGAGGACACTGCTAGTATCACTGATGATGCAGGGCTGAAGGAACTGTACACGACAGGCATGTACAAAAGCCTCAAAGGGCATCAGATTCTTTGTGATGTGCTCAAAAAGCAGATCCTCAACAGAAACCCTAGGAAAGAGGGTATTGCCTTTGAGAGGAAACTTAATGCTTATGGAACATATTGGAAACCTGAGCAGTACCCCAAAACCTCATGGGTTGCTGCAAAGGGACCTCCAGTTGATCCATCCATGTTATCTGGCTTTACATGTGAATCTCTTCATTCTTCTGATGAGTCATTTGACTCCAACTATAAACTGTTCAAAAATCAGAATGGTGAAGTATTTGCTAGATATGTTGGGACTAACTGCAGGAACGGTTCCCCTATGAAGAAAATCTGGGTTCCCAAAAGTTATGTTGAAAGTCTTCAGGTGAATGTCCTCATGACACCACCTGTGAAGAATAGGAACCCCAGAACAAATTCTTCATATGGACCTAATTCTTCGTATGGATCCAAGTCCTCATATGGACCAAATTTCTCACATGGTTCAAATTCCTCAAATGGATCAAAGTCCTCATATGACTATCATCGTGCTAACAACTCTGTTTCGCAGGGTAGAGCTAAGGGCTACGAATATGCACTTTATTCTTCAAATCATTATGTTCATAAGTCCTTGAAGAATTTCTCTGCTTATTCATATGCTTACCCTAACCCCTCTTATGTGAAACGAAATGGTTTGGCTTCTATGCCACCATTCTCGTATGGTGCTCGCAGAATGATGAACTCTTTGCCACCCCTTCAGATGTGGGTGGTGAAGAAAAAGAACTAATCTCTTTTGCAGGGTCAGGTCTCCAGACGTGTCTTAACATCTGAAGAATTTGCTGGGGACCTGACAAAATTGCCTGACAGGACGCAGGCTAACCATGATGAAATGAACTTTCATTTCACACGTCCTCCTACTGCTATATATGTTTACCGCTTGATGAAATTCATCTGATGAACTTAATATCATATTCTTCACTGATGAAGCATATGAGATTGTAAGTTACACTAATTCATCTGCAGGATGATCAACCCAAAACCACTGAATGGGTCCTCGATAGCGGATGTACAAATCACATGACTGGTGACAAGAATCTTTTGATGGATGCTTCTTTAACACCGTCACATCTGAAGCATATCATCTTTGCTGACAAAGGCAAAAGTCAGGTATTGGGTCTTGGTAAGGTTGCGATCTCTAAGGATAAACACATGGACAAAGTCATGCTTGTTGAGTCCTTAGGATACAACCTCATGTCAGTCTCAATGCTTTGTGATCTTGATATGGTTGTTGTCTTTGGCAAGTATCGCTGTGTTGTGATTATGGAAGCTGACAATTCCAAAGTCTTCGAAGGCTTTAGGAGAGGAGATTTTTATATTGTTGATTTCTCTACAGGACCACAACCAGCCGTGTGCCTACTTGCAAAAGCTTCAGAAGGCTGGCTATGGCATCGACGACTTGGTCACGCAGGCATGAGGAATTTGCACACGCTTGCGAAGAAGAAGCATGTCATTGGCATTGAGAATGTCAAATTCCTCAAGGATCACTTATGCGGAGCCTATGAAGATGGAAAAATGACCAAGGCCAAGCATCCAGCGAAGACTATCATGACCACTACTCGTCCATTCGAATTGCTTCACATGGACCTCTTCGGACCTAATCATTACTCTGCAGTCACTAATGCTGCCTCTCTATATGGTTTTGTTATTGTTGATGATTACTCTCGATATACATGGGTACACATTGTTACTTACAAACATGAAGTGCAGGAAGTCTTCAAACGATTTTCCTCGAGGGCTTCAACCAACTTTGGTGTGAAGATCAAGCACATCAGAAGTGACAATGGAACTGAGTTCAAGAATTCTGGTCTTGATGACTATCTTGATGAACTTGGTATTACTCATGAATTATCTGATCCTTATACTCCTCAGCAAAATGGTGTCGTGGAGCGCAAGAACAGAACTCTTGTTGAAATGGCTCGCACTATGCTTGATGAATACAAAACGCCTGATCGTTTTTGGATTGATGCAATTGATACTGCGTGCCACATCATCAACAGAGTATATCTTCACAAATTCTTCAAGAAGACGGCCTATGAACTCCTAACTGACAAGAAACCCAATGTGAGTTATTTCAAAGTCTTCGGTGCTAGATGTTGGATTAGAGATCCTCACCACAATTCTAAATTTGCATCGAAAGCACATGAAGGTTTTATGCTACGAAAAGGACTCGCACACCTACAGAGTCTTCAACATCGCTCTTCACAAGATTGTTGAAACTGTAGATGTGCAGTTCGATGAAACTAATGGCTCGCAAAGAGAGCACCTACCTTCTGTGTTAGATGAACCAGCACCTGAGGATTCTATCAAGTTCAAGGTAACTGAGGATGTCATTCCTACTGAAGAACTTGCTGAAGAATTCATTCCAGTACGTGAAGAACGTCGAGCTGACGCACCTGAAGATAATCATGAAGACAATGGTGCTGAGGAAAATGATCAAATACCTCGATGTCAACCAGCTCATCCTCGCGTTGCAAAAGAAGTACAAGTTGACAAGATCATCGATGCCATTGAAGCGCCAGGTCCTCTCACACACTCAAAAGCTTCACATTTATCTAACTTTTGTGGGCACTATGCTTTTGTCTCTATCACAGAGCCCACTAAGGTAGATGAAGCATTTTTGGAGCCGGAGTGGATTCAGGCTATGCAAGAAGAATTACATCAGTTCGAGCTCAACAATGTCTGGGAACTGGTCAAACGCCCAGATCCTCACAAGCACAATATCATTGGCACAAAGTGGATCTACCGCAACAAGCAAGATGAAAATGGCCTTGTGGTAAGGAATAAGGCACGACTAGTAGCTCAAGGCTACACACAGGTTGAAGGAATTGATTTCAATGAAACTTTTGCACCTGTTGCTAGACTTGAGGCTATTCGCATATTACTTGCTTACGCTAATCATCATGACATCATCTTATATCAAATGGATGTGAAAAGTGCATTCCTCAATGGTAAGCTTGAGGAAGAAGTATATGTTGCTCAACCCCCAGGTTTTGAAGATCCAAAGAATCCTGACAAAGTCTTCAAACTGAATAAGGCCCTCTATGGCCTCAAGCAAGCCCCTCGGGCGAGGTATGATACATTGAAGGAATTCTTCGTGAAGAATGGCTTCACACCCGGTTCACTCGACCCTACTCTCTTTACTAAATCTTATGATGGTGAACTGTTTGTGTGCCAAATATATGTTGATGATATTATCTTTGGCTGTACTGACCAACGTTATAGTGATGAATTTGCCTATATGATGAGTGAAGAATATCAAATGTCTATGATGAGAGAGTTGAAATTCTTTTTAGGTCTTCAAATTCGTCAACAGCGCAATGGCATATTCATATCTCAGGAGAAATGCCTCAAAGATGTACTGAGGAAATTCGGCATGCAAGATTGCAAAGGCGTCAAAATTCCTATGCCCACAAAAGGCCAACTATGCACTGATGAAAATGGTATTGACTTCGACCACAAGGTATACCGCTCCATGATTGGTTCTTTATTGTACTTATGTGCATCTAGGCCAGATATAATGCTTAGTGTTTGCATGTGTGCCCGATTTCAAGCTGCACCGAAGGAATCACACCATAAGGTTGTAAAGCATATTCTTCGATATCTAGCTCACACACCAACACTAGGATTATGGTACCCCAAGGGCTCTGTCTTTGATCTCATTGGATATTCTGACTCTGTCTATGCTGGTGATCGTGTGGACCGCAAGTCAACTTCCGGCACTTGTCATTTCCTCGGACGATCTTTGGTCTGTTGGTCCTCGAAGAAACAGAACTGCGTATCACTGTCTACTGCGGAAGCTGAATACATTGTTGCTGGATTGTGCTGTGCTCAACTGCTTTGGATGAAGCAAACGCTCAAGGATTATGGCGTCAACGTGAAGAATGTGCCTCTCCTCTGCGATAATGAGAGTGCCATCAAGATTGCTCACAACCCAGTTCAGCACTCGAAGACAAAGCACATTCAAATCCGTCATCATTTTCTTCGTGATCATGTGTTGAAGGGCGACATCTCAATCGAGCACGTGAAGACTGAAGAACAGCTAGCTGATATCTTCACTAAGCCCTTGGATGAGAAGAGATTTAGCAAGTTGCGGTGTGAGCTAAATATCCTAGAATCTTCGAATGTTCTTTGAAAAGGACACACATCCTAACACTTATGCAGAATTGATGACTTAGATGTGCAACACATGAAGAAACGTTTTTCTTCAATCAATAAAGAATAACACTCTAAGTGTGAAGAAATTAATGAAGAATTTGATTCTCAGAACCCTACGACAATTGTACGCGGTGTCTGAAATCATCATTCTTATACGGTGGGTCTCGCCACCACAAAAAGTTGAAAATCTTCAATTTGAGTTTTTCCTCAGTTTTGAAATTCTTCAGTTTTTCAAATTCTTCAACTTTGCAAAATCTTCACTGTTTCCTTCGTTTTTCTTCGTTGGCTATATATATATATATGAGTTTATGTCCGCTACAACATTCACTTATAGCTATTTCTTCAAGTTGCTTTTTCTGCTAAGTGAATGTGATCGGACCCTTCCCCTCTATGCTATACTCAACCCAATCTATTCACAAATTCTTCATGTGCGTTCTATTTGAAACTCGTTCAAAGTCTTCACTGTGTCCTTGGCAGCTGAAGAAGTTGTGAACGAAACTTTAAAACAAATCTTATCCAAATTTTTAGTTTTGCCGCACAAAATGTTCCGCATCCCTCGATGCATTACTCTATTCACCCACGATCGTACACGATCTGTACGTGGGTGACACATGTCGCGTGAAGGAGAAAGGGCAGGGGCACGTTCGTCCTAAATCTTCGGGCGAACAGTTTTTCACCGTGTCTATAAATACCCCCGTCTCCTTCCTCACTTCATTTACTCCGCTCGATCTCTCTCTCCCGCTCGAGCTCCTCAAACCCTAGCGCCACCGCTACTCCATCGTCGCCGGTGAAGAAGAGCTTCGCTGCCTCGACCTCATCGCCGTCGTACTCACGCCGACCGCGGAAATCTTCACTCCGCCGCCGCCATAGCTGTCTTCCTCCGCCGAGTTAGGGCAAGGAAGATCTAACCTGACGAACTTCCCGTCTGGTCTTCTCAGTTCATCGTGTTCTTCATTTCGGGTAATTAAAACTTGCTTTTATTACTCGTTTTGATTCTCAAGCTTTCCTGAAAATCTTCAAAGGTGTTTATTCCTAAAATCTTCACACATATGAACACCACACACTTCATATGATCCTGAACTGTTTCTCTAAGCAACCATTTTCTTCAAGATTCCCTAATTGTGTGGATCCTCGATCTGTACAACTCTGGAACCTAAGACAAGAACGCTTAGTGAAATTCCTCAAGGTTCATCTGGTCAAATTCCTCAAAACTTGTTCTTTTCAAAAACCTTCTCAGAACGCATATGACCTCTCCAAATTCCTCGCATCTGTACTCTGTTCACAGGTACTCATGTCTGCTGCTGAATCACTAGGTTCTCATCAACTTAACTCATTTGCAGCGTTCCTCGAAGAAAAACTACATACTTCTTCAGAGAACTCAATTGTTCAAATTCCTCAACTGAAGAATATGGCAGACGGTAAGAAGCCACAAAAAGGAGGAAAGAAACCTGAAGTTATGACTGCGTTTGAAATACCTGAGGAAATTTATGATGACTATTGCACACCTGATGAAGCAAAATATGGCAAAGAAAACAAAAATCAGCGCAAGGTGCGCATTCAGAAGATTGAACGGAGATGGGCAAGGGAATGGAGGGAATACATATATGTAACTCCAAAGTACATGAAGAAATTCGCTCTCAATCCTCCGTGCCCAAGAGCTCCATTGGCACCTGGCCAAGTAGCTGATCCCACAAGCATCAAACGTGGTGAGGACTTTCCTGAAGAATGGGCTAAGCACCAAGCCAAATTGGCAAGACAAGCCAAGGAGGCAGTGAAGAAATTCAATAAGGATTCTGCCACTCCTACTGCTACTGAGGCCTCGGTCCAACCGAGGAAATCCATGCCAAAGAAGCCTGCTCGTAAGCCAAGTGCTTCACCATCAGCGCCCTCACGGCCAAGTTCCTCAGCAGCGCCCTCACGGCAAATTCCTCACACTGCTCCTGCTCCTCCCAAGTCCTCAGCAGTTCCGACAAAGTCCTCAGCTCCTGTGCATTTGACTACATGTCAAAGGACTGCTGGTTTCTCGATTGCCTCTGGTGTCTCAGCAAGTTCCTCAGCTGCACCAATTTCATCATCTGGCCCGACTCTACTGAAGACCAAAACAACAGCTGGACGAGGTCCTCGGCCAAGCCCAAAGAAGAAACATGTTGCATTCCATGTGCCCTCTGATGATGAAGCTTCTGATGATGAACTCACAGAAATCATCAGAGACAGACAGGTGAAGGCCGCTAGTGCCAAAGGCACATCTGTGCCACTGCTGTTGGACCCGAGGAAAATCCTCGATTATATTGATCTCTGGCACAAGGATCCAAACACCCCCATACCTGATTTTCATCTGACCGCTGGTCAAAATCACATGCTGACCCATTTCATCACTGAAGAGAAATGGAAGTTTGAAAAGGCAAGAGAGATCAAGAAAGCTCAATACAGAAAGGAGAAGTTCCTGAAGAAAAACATTGTCAAAATGACACCTGAAGAACTTCTCAAGGTCCAGACTAAAATTCAAGACCTCAGTAAAAACTTCAATGCTTATTATGCTGATTGGCAAGGGGCCAAGGTCAGATCCGTCAACCTGACGAAGAAATTCACCAATGTTGCAGCCTCAACGCAACATGAAATTCCTCAGGCTGAAGCCTCAGCTCAGCCGACTGAAGAACATGCCAGCACCGCTGATGAAGTTCAGGCTGCTGATGAAAATGCCAGTTCCAGGGCTGATGATCCCATTCCAGCCGCTGAAGAAATTGCTAGGGCATCCACTAGTGGTGCGCCTGAAGAAACTGAAGAAGTCAGGGCAACTGCACCAGTTGCGCCTGAAGAAATTCAACCAGATCCCTCAGCTCCTCCTGCACCTACACCAACTCCAATTCTTCCATGTGCATTTGATGTGAAGAAAACCAAGGCTGCAGAGCGAGCTGCAGTGAAGAAAAGGAAGGCATCAGCTGTGTCAAATTCTTCGGCAGTGAAGAAAATGAAGCCAATGACCAGCTCACTTGCAAATCCAATTGATGTTGTTCCAATTTCCTCCATGCCGTCAAAGGACCTTGTTCCTTTTGGAGAAGATTATGAGATCCCCATCGGATCTGATGAAGAACATCATTCTGCTGCTTCGTCAGAGCAGATTGATGAAGAAATTGAAGTGGACAATATCCCTTCAACGCCAGTCATTTCCTCACCTATGCCTCAGTTCACAGCTGAAGAGGCTGGTGTTGAGGAACTTGAAGATGAAGATGTGGATATAGGATGCACCACACCTGTGATGAATGATGACTTTTGGAAAAGTTAGCATCCCAATACTCCTCTCTTCACCCCGCTACAATAGATTCCTCAGTCCCCTGCACCAACAGTTCAAATGGGCTCTGAAGAAACTCAACCCACTCTCTCTGTGCATGAAGAAATTCCAGCCACTAGTGTTGATGAACCTGCTGCTGCTGATCCTCAGACTGCACCTGTTGAGGAACAAGAAATTCCTCAGCCTGAAGAACCTGAGCTCGCGATTCCTGAGGTGGTGATGCAACTCACTGACACCCCTCTACCAAAGCAAAAGAATCCGTTCTCAAGCAAACAGAAGTTCAAGGCTGAAGATTTCTTTGCCGAGCATGTATTCTTCACTGATTACAATCCATATGATTCTGCTCGCTTAAGGAAGAGGCGTTTCTGGACTGCCAGCCAAGCCAATTTCTATTCCTCAGTGCTCTTCAATAAAGACAAAGTCTTCGATCATGCACATATTCCTCATGTGGACATGGAGTCTCTGCCCGGCTTTGAGCCAGTCCTCAGTGTTCTTCACGACGTAGGACTTCTAAATTTCTGCACTGATATCTGTGACTAGAATGAAGAACTCATTCTTCAATTTTATGCAACCCTGCACATCACCGGAAACGCTGAAGACGTGAACACATGGGTATTCGACTGGATGTCTGAAAATACTCACTACAAGGCACCAGCAACTGAATTGCTTCGTGCTCTACCACTCAGTCCTCCAGTTGATGATGCTCGTTGTATCTACAATGAACCAGAACTTTCCAATCACTATATGCAAGTGCTGATGAAGCCTTTGAAGCCAAGGCAGGCCCCAAGAACCAAATTCCTCGTCAAGGAATTATTGTATGTGCCTCGGACTGTCTATCGAATTCTGACAAAGACAATGAGTCCTATCAAAGGCCATGACTCAAATGATGAAGAAGTCGTTGGCATCATGAAGAATATGCTTTTCAACATCATTCATGGCGTTCCCATAAACTTTCATGATTTCTTCATGAGGACTCTGGCCAATATTGCTACGTCACCATTTGAGCTGAAGCCCTATGCTCCTTGGATTATGAGATTCATCAGGGCAAGATCTTCACTGAATTACAAAGCTGATACTCTGAACCACGGTAGCTACTTGCCTCTCATTGAAGTCCTCAAACAGACAGTTTCATCAGCTGATGATAAAGGCAAGGCCGCTGCTGTGATCGATGAAGGCATTCGTCCATTGGATGGTCAATTTCGCAAGGCTGCATCTTACTCTACCAATGACGATTCTGCCACACATGACTCTGCCGCCAATACCTCAGCCAAGCAAAATCCTCAAGCCACAGCACCCAGGGTGATGACTGATCGTGAGTTACTCCTTAGTGTTCATCAGAAGGTTGATCGCAATCATAAATGGGTCAAGCGTCAGTTTGGTTCAATTCTTCACAACATGACTTCAACACACAATGCAGTGAAGAAGAACCACTACTACCTCCATGAAACCCTCAACCGCACCTGGGCTGTTCTCTCTCATGTCTACAGCGCTGCAGATCTGAAGAATATGGGTCTCAAGGAAGACTTTGACTGGTCTGCACCTCCACCGAAGAAATTCAAGAAGGTCAAAGTTCCTTCCTTGGTGGCCAGCTCTTATTCTTCATCGCATGACACTGATGAGTATGAAGATTTGGACGACACAACGGCATGCCCTGCTCCAACAAACAACCCCGACAACGCTGGCGCTCCTCCATCAACTTGAAATTCTTCAGGGGCGTTAGTCCTCAGTTTCAATCCTTTTGGTCATTTGATGACAAAGGGGGAGAAATCTGAGTTAGTCTTCAAGCGGGTTTATATTAAGGGCATTTTGTTAAGTTACAACTCTCGCTCTTCTGAAACTTCTATTTGGATCGAGTTGTAATCTTAAACCCGATGGTGCGCTGATACTTTTGTTGCACTATGCTTTGCATACTTATTCCTCGTTAATGACTTTGCACGCATGCTGATTCTCATCAGGCACCATATTTCATCATGCATTTCAAATTCTTCATATTATATATCAAATGCGTGTATGAATTACAAGATATAGGGGGCGATCTCCATGATTTAACTCTTAAAATGTGCATTGCCTCAAAAGCAAATTCCTCACTATGCACATCTTCAGGGGGAGTTCTTCTATATCTTGTAATAAAATTCCTCAATATCAGTGTAAACACTTCATATATTTATCCCCGTTGAAAACTTAACCTATGTTGTCATCAATCACCAAAAAGGGGGAGATTGTAAGTGCATCTAGTGCCCCTTAGTGATTTTGGTGTATTGAAGACTTATAGGTTAAGGGACTAATGCGTTTGTGAGTGTACACAGGTCTATAAGTCTATGAGGAGTTTGATATTTACAGAGAAAGTTGGCCCCTAAAAATGAAGTTCTTCAACTGAAGACTTTGATATTCTGAAGACTTTCTGAAGACTTTGAAAGTGAAGAAATTGGTGTGACCTTGAAGACTTGGTACCCATTAGTGGAACATGAAGCGTGAAGACTTTTGTTTTCGTAGCTTCATTTTCTCCTTCTTGAGTCATAGGAAACACCGTACTGTTAAAGGGGGTCGAGGAAATACTAAGGAAAAATTTCCATGTGATGCTCAACTCAAAATCCTACACCTACCAATCCCTTCGAGTGAAGCCTTTGGAAATCTCATACAGTTCAGTCACTTTCTTCAGTGACAGAGACGAAGTTCTTCTGGTCGCTGATGAATTTGTTCTGACTGAGGAGTTAGGAATTCGCCAGTGCGAATTTCCTACACAGTGAGGAACATGATAGCCCTGAGGAATTTGAGAGTCAAATTTCCGACCGTTGCTGTGCTGCTCACCAGCTGTCCCAAAATATCTTATCCACCTAACGGTCATATCATTGAAGGGCATTTATGTCTTATCATGTCGGGCTGATCCCTAGGCTATAAATAGCCGCCCCCTACAACCACTAGCTGGTTGGCTGCTCCAAGAGAACTTGACACTTGTCATTTGAGAGCAACCCATCCTCCGAGGACTTTGAGTGAAAATCATCAAGTGAGGAAAATCCCAAACCCAAACACCTACAAACCCCAAAGTGATTGAGCATCACTGAAGAAATTGATCCTGCGTGGATCCGACGCTTGTTACCTTTGAAGACTGTGCTTCTTCCAGACGGTTAGGCGTCAAGGTCTAGAGCATCCAAGAGGAATTGTGGATTGCCGAATGACCAAGTCTGTGAAGGTTTGGAAGTCACCTGAAGACTTACCACGAGTGATTGGACGAGACCTGCGTGGTCTTAGTTCAAGGAGAATACGGTGAGGACTGGGTGTCCTGAGTTGCGGCTCAGTGACTGGGTGTCCGGGACTGCGTGTCCTCGAGTTTAAATACTCAGCCGCTCCAACCAGATGTACAACTGAGACAGCAGTTGGAACTGGTCTACCAAATCATTGTCTTCACCAACCTAATTGGTTCTATTTCCTCAACCCTTTCATTTCCTCATTACTGTGTTGATGTTTGTTCATATCTGTGTTTGAAGACTTTGACTGAAGACTTTCTCAATTTCCTCAGTTCAATTTCTTCAGTCTGTTTGTCTTCATCTTGTGTTATCCTGTGATTACGCTTTCTGTACTCTGTGCTAGTCTTCATTTCATCATGATGACCATGCGTGTATTCTGTTATGCTTACTTCTGAGTACTTATTCCGCTGCTAATAGTTCTTCGCTAAGGAATTTCCTCACCGGCAAATTCCTCAGTGAAGAATTCATAAAAATCGCCTATTCACCCCCCCTCTAGTCGACATAACGCACTTTCAATGACTTGTGCTAGAATATGTACAAGTTTAATCTTTGAATTATGAACGTAGGAAATGTCGTACTCGGACGACGACAGTCTCCCGGGGGAGTGTAGCTGGTGCCACGACGATCGAGGTATGTGCGACAGGTTCGTTCGGCTGGACGAAGATCGGCGCTTCAGCATTAAGCTCAAGGAGACCTTCGATTGTGAAACGGTACGCAACAATGACAAGTGTTTTTTTGTAATTAAGCATGACTTCAACTATTTCAACGTCTAATTTTCATATTTTACAATTCGACTAGCTTATCCCATGCCATGCAAGACGCTATGTCTTGGAGAGGATGGGTTTTGAAGACCATGAAAATTTCGAAACAAAGAAAATACACCTAAGGACCCATCATGATATGGATTTTGAAGTAAATCTGTGCAATGCTCAGAGCGCAACCCATTTTGGTTGCCAAAATTGGGAAGCACTTTGCAAAATGTATGGTTTTTATGAGGGTATGATTGTCACCATGGATCTTGGTGATCCTGACATCGAGCAAGACAATATGGACATTTGGGTCCTTGTTGATACGCTTCTGATTGTACCGCTATGTGAGTTTCTCAAACATAGTTATTAACTAATTTATAGTGTTTATTTCAAAATAGTTGATAGCTTATTTCCATTGACAGCTTATTTTGATTCTTCAAAGACTGTGCGGAAGATGGTAGATAAAACCCACTACACCGATGGCACCGAGTTAACGTATAAGGAAAAAAATCATCTGATCGTATTTTGTACTCTTCTTGAGAATTACAATAACTATTATCGAACTCCTCCAAATTATGGTGAATACGTGCCACTAGTGCATGTGTTGAACCACGGTAACTTCTCTGGAGATACCCTGGTAAGATTTTTTACTATTACGACATCCGTGCATCTTTTGCATACTTCTAAAACTAGTACATCATTGCTAACTACGAAGTTATTATTATGTTTTTCAACAGAAACTCCCGATGGATTGTGTGCCTCATCTGATGTCTCTGCATGGTCGCCTCTCAGTTCTGAACATACTGCCAGGTAAATCTACGGAGCTCACCTGTGTATATCGGATTTCTAAAACCCGTGAACACATGTTCATCAAAGAATGGAAGAAATGTATGGACATTCGCAAGGAGGTTCTTGGAAGTAACATTCAGCGAAAGGCAAGAATTGGAGACATGCTAATCTCCATTCTCCATAATGGAGAGTCAGGGGCTATCTTGTTTTTTGCTATTTTACCTTAGAAAATGTAGTAGGTCTTAATCGAATGTAATAGGTCCTATGAGGTACAATATGTTTATTATGTGGTAATGTGTTAGAGTTGATAATGATGATCTTGAGGAGGTGTTATGTGATGTCAATGATGAAAACGATGATCTTGAGGAGGTGTTATATGACAATGATGTATTATGATGATAAGTTGTTAATGATATGATGATGATGATGATATTATTATATCATTGGGTGAAAGAACCGCGGATTAGTTTCAAGTGGATGTCCATCCACTTGAAACTAATCTGCGGTTCTTTGTAAAAACAATCTCTAAATTCCTGTTGTATGAAAACTTGTGTAAAGGTGTATGAATACAACATGAAATAAAAAAGAAAGAAAATACTAAATAATAGTAGTAGCGCGGGAAAGGAGAAGCGCTACTACTAATTACCAGTAGCGCGGTTCTGAAGAAGCGCTACCACTAAGTCAATTTATCAGTAGCGTGGGCCCAGGCGCGCTATTGCTAAGCATTACTTGTAGCGCCTTATCAGTAGCGCTCCTGCCCGTGCTACTGATAGGCCTAAAACCCGCGCTGCTGCTAGGCTTTTCCCTAGTAGTGCAAGGGGGGCGCCGGCCCCCTGGAGATGGGATCTCAAGGGGGGGCGGCCAAAGGGGGGTGGCTTGCCCCACACCCCTAGGGTTTCCAACCCTAGGCGCAGGGGGGGCCCAAGGGGGGCGCACCAGCCCACCAGGGGCTGGTTCCCCTCTCAATTCAGCCCATGGGGCCCTCCTGGATAGGTGGCCCCACCCGATGGACCCCCGGGACCCTTCCGGTGGTCCCGGTACAATACCGGTGACCCCCGAAACTTTCCCGATGGCCGAAACTGGACTTCCCATATATAATTCTTCACCTCCGGACCATTCCGGAACTCCTCGTGACGTCCGGGATCTCATCCGGGACTCCGAACAACTTTCGGGTTACCGCATACTAGCATCTCTACAACCCTAGCATCACCGAACCTTAAGTGTGTAGACCCTACGGGTTCGGGAGACATGCAGACATGACCGAGACGACTCTCCGGCCAATAACCAACAGCGGGATCTGGATACCCATGTTGGCTCCCACATGTTCCACGATGATCTCATCGAATGAACCACGATGTCGAGGATTCACGTAATCCCGTATACAATTCCCTTTGTCAATCAGTATGTTACTTGCCCAAGATTCGATCGTCGGTATCCTAATACCTTGTTCAATCTCGTTACCGGCAAGTCACTTTACTCGTACCGTAATGCATGATCCCGTGACCAACCACTTAGTCACTTTGAGCTCATTATGATGATGCATTACCGAGTGGGCCCAGAGATACCTCTCCGTCATACGGAGTGACAAATCCCAGTCTTGATCCGTGTCAACCCAACAGACACTTTCGGAGATACCTATAGTATACCTTTATAGTCACCCAGTTACGTTGTGACATTTGGTACACCCAAAGCACTCCTACGGCATCCGGGAGTTACACGATTTCATGGTCTAAGGAAATGATACTTGACATTGGAAAAGCTCTAGCAAACGAACTACACGATCTTGTGCTATGCTTAGGATTGGGTCTTGTCCATCACATCATTCTCCCAATGATGTGATCCCGTTATCAATGACATCCAATGTCCATGGTCAGGAAACCGTGACCATCTATTGATAAACGAGCTAGTCAACTAGAGGCTTACTAGGGACATGTTGTGGTCTATGTATTCACACATGTATTACGATTTCCAGATAACACAATTATAGCATGAATAAAAGACAATTATCATGAACGAGGAAATATAATAATAACCATTTTATTATTGCCTCTAGGGCATATTTCCAACAGTGTAGAGGATCTATCATAGTCCTTTCAATAAGTAAGAGTGTCGAACCCAACGAGGAGCAGAAGGAAATGATAAGCGGTTTTTAGTAAGGTTTTCTCTGCAAGCACTGAAATTGTAGGTAACAGATAGTTTTGTGATAAGATAAATAGTAACGAGCAACAAGTAAATAAAATAAATAAAGTGCAGCAAGGTGGCCCAATCCTTTATGTTGCCAAGGATAAGCCTGGACAATTTCTTATAATGAGAAAAGAGCTCCCGAGGACACATGGGAATTATCGTCAAGCTAGTTTTCATCACGCTCATATGATTCGCATTCGGTACTTTGATAATTTGATATGTGGGTGGACCGGTGCTTGGGTACTACCCTTACTTGGACAAGCATCGCACTTATGATTAACCCCTATTGCAAGTGTCCGCAACTACAAAAGAAGTATTAAGGTAAACCTAACCACAACATTAAACATATGGATCCAAATCAGCCCCTAACGAAGCAACACATAAACTAGGGTTTAAGATTATGTCACTCTAGCAACCCATCATCTACTTATTACTTCCCAATGCCTTCCCCTAGGCCTAAATAATGGTGAAGTGTCATGTAGTCGACGTTCACATAACACCACTAGAGGAAAGACAACATACATCTCATCAAAATATCGAACGAATACCAAGTTCACATGGCTACTAATAGCAAGACTTCACCCATTTCCTCAGGAATAAACGTAACTACTCACAAAGCATATTCATGTTCATAATCAGAGGAGTAATAATATGCATTAAGAATCTTAACATATGATCTTCCACCAAGTAAACCAATTAGCATCAACTACAAGGAGTAATCAACACTACTAGCAACCCACAGGTACCAATTTGTGGTTTTGATACAAGATTGGATACAAGAGATGAACTAGGGTTTTGAGAGGAGATGGTGATGGTGAAGATGTTGATGGAGATTGACCCCCTCCCGATGAGAGGATCATTGGTGATGACGATGGTGATGATTTCCCCCTCCCGGAGGGAAGTGTCCCCGGCAGAACAGCTCCGCCGGAGCCCTAGATTGGTTCCGCCAAGGTTCCGCCTCGTGGCGGCGTAGTTTCGTCCCGTAAGCTTGCCCATGATTTTTTCCAGGGTAAAAGCCCTCATGTAGCAGAAGATGGACACCGGGGGGCCACCAGGGGGCCCAGGAGACAGGGGGCGCGCCCAGCCCTACTGGGCGCGCCCCCACCATCCTGGCCAGGGTGTGGGCCCCCTGATGTATTTCTTCCGCTTAATAATTCTTATTAATTCCAAAAACAGATTTCGTGGAGTTTCAGGATTTTTGGAGCAGTGCAGAATAGGTTTCCAATGTTTGCTCCTTTTCCAGCCAGAATTCCAGCTGTCGGCATTCCCCCTCTTCATGGTAAACCTTGTAAAATAAGAGAATAGCCATAAGTATTGAGATATAATGTGTAATAACAGCCCATAATGCAATAAATATTGATATAAAAGCATGATAAAAAATTGACGTATCAGTCATGCACTCAGCTGTGCCGTTGGAGTTGATGTTTATCTTTGAAGTTTCCGCGGTTATTTCGTTTAGATGGCCTTCAACCATATTATTTGTGTAATAATACTCTTTATGAGGATCTCGATGTAATAAATGTGTGGTTGAAACTCTGTTATAATTCCTCGACTACTGTGTGTGTCAGCATACCAATCCAGGGATGACATTTAAGCACAGAGACTTCGATCCATTAGGATCATGGTCGCTACAACATTACGCTCAGCATCATCAGCACACTCCTTGGAGATCCATCTAAACCTCTAATGGCGGACAGACGGTGGATGCATTGGGACGGAAGCTTCGGCCGTCAGAAGGGTTACTGTTGTAAATAGCAGAGTTGGAGGAGTAATTCTTCTCCAAAAGTGTAACGAATGCCTCACTAAAAATGTTCAATTGAGCAGCACTGAGAAACTGAGATGTAGCTTCACTAATTCGTATGTTGTATTATTTATTTGAGGTTTGCTTCGGTACCCCTCAAAAACCTTACAAGGGTATTTTTCGTCCATCAGTATCAATTAGTGGATTAATCCTCTCCAAACTCAACTACTCCCAGAAAAAGGGTAATGACATCAGGTGATCACGGAGCGTATTGTGTGTGGATCTAACAGAAATTATTTTCACCCTCAAATCCTCAAATCAAAGCAAGCGGTGATAGCATCAGGTGAACGGGTCCCTCTCGCGTTGCCTCCCCCGCGGGCGACTCGGGAGGGCTCAGCCGCCGCCGCCGCCTAGTCCCTTCAGCGCCCTTCTCCCCCTCCGCCGTTGTCGATGGTCCGCGCCGGGCAAAGCCCGTGCGTGCGACGGTGGTGGCGGAGGGTCTCTCCTCCCGTTCCCGGATCCGCGGTGGCGCGGGCGTCCTGACGCAGGGTGCGTCCCTTCCGGCGGTGTGGCGGATCCCGGAGGCGGCGAACTCGCGGCGTTGCACGGATGCCTAGACCCATGGGTGTGGGACTCCTGGTAGCGTGCGGGCTCCCGGTGGCGGCGGGCTTGGGCGATGGCGTCGGCCGCGCGGTGCCGGATCTCGTCGCTCGTGGCGGATCTCGCCACTCCGGCCTTCGTGGAGGAACCTGGACTTGGGAAGGCGGCCTCGTTAGGCATGGCGACGGCGCCCTCGGCTGGCGACGTTCGCGGGGGGTGGATGGACGGCGTCTTGACCGCGTGGGCGGTGAGTCGCCGGTGGATCTCCTCCGCGCTGCAGGCTCTCTCTCGCGGTCGCGGTCGTCGGCCTTGGTGCGTTCGTGGGGGCTGGTAGAGGTGACATCGGACCGGAGGAAACTCTAGATGACTCGTTCATCCTGACGGTGGCGACGACCAGGGTCGCCGTTCTCCTCCTTGCAGGCGTCGTAGAGGTCCCTGCCCTCCACCCCGAACCCATGCCCGGGTGAAAACCCTAAATCTCCTTAGATTGGGTGGCGGCACTACATGTGTCGTACCTTCTTGGAGGCGCCACCTGGGGCGTTTGGGTGCTCGGTTTGAGGAACTGCAGGCGGAGGGGATGGGACCAGTGGCAACAGGTGGTGTTTCGCGTCGGAGGAGCGGCGTGGCATCTGGCACGTCGACAACGGCGGGTCTCAGCGACATGGAGCAGCGAGGTCTCGCCGGTGGGCGTGTGATGATGGACTAGCACAGGATGGTGGCGTTGTCTGGCATTGTGGTGGCGTCGATGGCAGCTAGACCGGGTAAGGTAGATGCAGCAGTACAATACTGAAGATGGATTGGTGGCAGATGACTGCGGCGGCCTCATACCCGGCAGGCGTCCTGGTTGAGGAGTGCGCCAGACTGGTGTGTGCCCCATACCCGGCAAGCGTCCTGGTTGGGACCTCAGGTCTTAGATGTTAGGCTTGGCTGCGAGGTTTGTTTGCTATTAGATCCAGACTATCAACATCCCTACATTAACTGGATAGGAGTAGCGACAGATGTTGCCTACGTGATGGTTTTAGTCTTATTAGTCTTGTGTGAATAATTAATAAAGTGGTTGTATGCATCGTTCAGATGCAGAGGCCGAGGGTCCTCCTCCTTTTCTAAAAAAAAATCCTTGAAGCAACGCTTGAAACGCCTTAAGCACGGGCAATTCTTCGACACCGCAGCCTCCTGTTGTACATAGTGCAGTGCATAGTAACTCAAGGTCAGGTGCAAGCATCCGGTGATTCAAATTAAGCGTCCGGTCCTTGTTTTTCAACCAGCACAGAAAATTTCAATCCCATTGAGTTTTGGCATATACGGCACAAAAAATCAAATACGCTGTCAAATGCACTGACCGCGCGGATCCCAATTGTGTCAATTTGCTAAAGAAATTTGGGAGGAAATCAAGAGCACTTATGGCATGAGTCTGAATATGCAGGGTTTCTGCAATATCAAACAGTTGGTTCTTGGATGGCTGTGTACGGCTAAACCTGAAAAATCTACGGGTTTCGCTGTTACCATCTGGCACATTTAGGAAGTCAGGAATGATGTGCATAATGGTGAACCTATTGCCCATCCTAAACGAACTGTGGAAAAAATCAAAGCTTATGTGGAGATGATCATGCAACATTTTTTTAAACTGAAATCTGCTCCAACTACAAATTGGTCTCCACCGCCTGTGGATTCGGTCATGCTTAATGTGGATGCTGCCATTTTCTCTGACACTGGTAGGATGGGCGCAGGTGTTGTTATTCAGAATTACCTAGGGAAGGTGCTACTAGCTAAAGCGACGCCGTTTGAGTTTGTTTCTGACGCTGAGCTCGCGGAGGCCACAGCTGCACGTTGGGCATTGCTAACGGTGCATCAAGCTGGGCACTCTCGTGTTGTTATTGCTTCTGACTGTCTAAATCTGGTGAAGAAAGTCAATTGTGCTCGACATGATCGTTCTTTTTTTTACGGCCAACGTGATCGTTCTTCAATTGGGGCACTGGTCCATGATATTAAAGCTTTAGCTGCTTCTTTTATCTCTTTTATTAATTGTTGTCATGTCAGTAGATTATGTAATAGGGCATCCCATATCTTGGCAAAACCAGTCGAATATGGTGTTGGTGATGTGTGGGTCAATGCGCTCACGGAGGAACTGGTCCGCTTCCTCCTACGCCATGCAGAGGGCCGTCGCGGCCAATAATTCAGACCCAGCCGCGATGCTCTTCCCCCGCCGGTACTGACGAAGGTGTCGCTTAGCGACAATTTCTCTCCAATGGTGACCCTTGTTATGAAAGAACAATTATGTGGTTTGTATAATGAAGGTGTTGTTGCACATTTAAATAATTTTGTTGAGCTTTGTGATATGCAACAATATAAGAAAATAGAGAGTGGTTTAACAAAATTGAAATTGTTTTCTTTTTCTTTAAGGGGTAAGGCTAAGAAATGGTTGCTATCTTTGCCTATAAATAGCATTGTTTTTGGACTAAATGCAAAGATGCATTCATTGAAAAATATTATCCTCATGCTAAGATCACACAACAAAGGAATCAAATGATGAATTTGAAACAACTTGATCAAGAACATGTAGCCCACGCTTTGGAAAGAATGAAATCTATGATAAAACATTGTCCTACTCATGGTTTAAGTACTTGGATGGTAGTGCAATTTTTCTATGCATGACTAAACTTTATGTATATGAATCTTTTAGATTCAGTTGCAGGTGGAAGCTTCTTGGGAATCACCCTTGGAGAAACAACTAAGCTACTGGATAACATCGCATCAAATTATTCTCAATGGCATACTGAAAGAGTATCAACTGGTAAGAAGGTAAACTCTGTTTAGGAGATCTCTTTGTTAAATGAAAAGTTGATATGATTATGTATTTGCTTACTTCCAAACAAGTTCCTGTAGATCCTAATGATGTTTATTTTTCCTCTCTAATTGAACAAAATAATGATCAGATTGATGTCAATTTTTATTTTTAGGAATTATTTTAACAACAATGCTTATAGGGGTAACTTTGGGAACTATCCTAGATCATATCCATCCAATCCTTCAAACCCTATGGTAATTCTTATAATAATAATAATGAAATACCTACTAAACTTGAGAGTGTTACTAAATATTTTACTGATTCACAAAAATCCTTCAATATTATAGTAAGCGGAAAATTCTTGAAACTTGATTCTATTGCTCCTATGTTTGATGATCTAGTCCACGTATTTGATTTTCTTAAGGTAAAAAATCCTCCTTGTAAAGAAGACATGTTTGAAACCTCTAAAAGTTATCCAAGTTTCCATAGACTACAATGCTAAGATGATTGTTGTGTTGAGAGCTAGACGAGAAAGAGAAGACAGAGAAGCTGGAATTTCTTCTACCTCTAATAACAAATATATTAAAACTTTGGGAAGTTCACCTTGCATATAAATTTTATTTAGGAATAATTAACATGATGAAAAGGATGATAATGATGGGATTCTAGAGGTCACAACTTTATTTAGAAGGCATCCCATATGTTCGGAGGGTGAAAATCTTGGTGATAAAAAATATAAAAGTGAGATTGGAGAGGTCAAAACTTTAGGTAGTATTACTTCCATTGTTCTGGATTACAAAGACCTTAATTATGAAAAATCCTCTATTACTGAATGTATTACACTTTTGCAATCTATGATGAACTCTCCTAATGCCTATGAGCATAACAAGGCTTTTACTAAACACATTGCTAAAGCACTGATCAAACTACTGGGGAAAGATTGAAACTAGAAGTTTCTATTCCTAGAAAATTATAAGATGGTTGGAAACCCACAACCAAAATTAAAATTAGTAATTATGAGTGTAATGTTTTATGTGATTTGGGTGCTAGTGTTTTCACCATACCAAAGGCTTTGTACGATGTGCTTGGTTTGGATCCAATGATTGAATGCTCTTTAAATTTACATTTTACGGATTCCACCATTAAGAAAACCTTACGAAGAATTGATAATGTTCTCACTATAGAAATTAAGAACTATGTTCCCCTAGATTTTATTGTTATGGATAATAAATGCAATCCTTAATGCCCAATAATACTCGGTAAGTCTTTCATGAGAATTGCAGATGCTATAATTGATATGAAAGAAGACAACATAATATTCAGTTTCCATTAAAGAAAGGCATGGAACATTTCCCTAGGAAAAGAGTTAAACCATCATATGAATCTATCATGAGAGCTGCCACCGCACACGACAAATATTGTGAACGATGCATGCAGACTCAGACAGCGTCCGTTGCTCATCCACTAAGTCCAGGTATCCGTGACCATGTCCGCAAAGGCCTGCTCGTTCGCCTGCTCATTGATGATCTGCTCCTCCACAAGCCAATGGTGGTCGAGGAGCTGCAGGTTGTACCACTCTTCCTCTGCCTACATCATCCAGAACACGGAGACCGGCGGTGCCTGATCTTGCTCGTCTGCCTACACCTCCGCCATGACGGCATTGTAGTGCTCCTCTGCCTGCTGCAGGGTGAACCCGGTAGCCTGCGCGAGCTCCTGCTCCTCCATTGTTGTGTCCACCTCGTCTGAGTTATGTTCCTGTGGAGAGCACGGAGGCTCTCTCGCCGCAAAGCGAGGTGAGCATCTGGGCACGTCATGTGTCCAGCTCGGCTGCGATTTCGTGGTGGTGCCACGGCAAAAGGGTCTTCACCACCCACGGCGGTGCTGGCCATTGGTTGTGGACGTCAAAGAAGGGAAGATGTGGTTGCGGACTCGGGCGGAGGAAGATGTGGCTCAGAGGTGGTACGGGTTTGTGTTGTGCCCGACGATAAATAGCGGGCGCCCGGGCGGGGGGGGGGGTGATGGCATTAGCCCGCTTGAATGCGGTAGGAAGGTCGTCCCATCGCTCCATCCGGTCATGTCCATTTTGTACTGGCATTAACATGGCGCAGAGAGCGAGCGCAGGCAGCGCGAGCAGCGGGCCGGATCAGGCGTCTTGATCGCCTCACCTGTGTGAATGTCGTGCCGGCGTTGCCAGTGACCGGTCACATCCGCTCTGGATCGACATGAATGCGGCATGTAGAGCAGGGTGGTAGTTGTAGCGGAACGTGAGAGATAGGGTTTTATGTGGGCTGTGGGTGTAAGAGCCTATGTGGCGAAGGTCCGGAAGCCTGCAAACCTTCTTACTTTACTTCCGTTTTATAAGAATTTGAAGGTCCGAATCGGTGTGTGGATGGCGTTGTTGAATGACCCAAAGTGTCTGAACCGCACTGTCCGAACGGTGGCATTGGGTTGTGAAGGAAATATGCCCTAGAGGCAATAATAAAGTTATTATTTATTTCCTCATATCATGATAAATGTTTATTATTCATGCTAGAATTGTATTAACCGGAAACATGATACACGTGTGAATACATAGACAAACATAAAGTCACTAGTATGCCTCTACTTGACTAGCTCATTAATCAAAGATGGTTATGTTTCCTAACCATAGACATGTGTTGTCATTCGATTAATGGGATCACATCATTAGGAGAATGATGTGATTGACATGACCCATTCCGTTAGCCTAGCACTTGATCTTTAGTATGTTGCTATTGCTTTCTTCATGACTTATACAAAGTTCCTGCAACTATGAGATTGTGCAACTCACGTTTACCGGAAGAACACTTTGTGTGCTACCAAACGTCACAACGTAACTGGGTGATTATAAAGGTGCTCTACAGGTGTTTCCGAAGGTACATGTTGGGTTGGCATAATTCGAGATTAGGTTTTGTCACTCCGATTATCGGAGAGGTATCTCTGGGCCCTCTCGGTAATACTCATCGCCTAAGCCTTGCAAGCATTGTAACTAATAAGTTAGTTATAAGATGATGTGTTACAGAACGAGTAAAGAGACTTGCCGGTAACGAGATTGAACTAGGTATTGGATAACGACGATCAAATCTCGGGCAAGTAACATACCGATGACAAAGGGAACAACGTATGTTGTTATGCGGTTTGACCGATTAAGATCTTCGTAGAATATGTAGGAACCAATATGGGCATCCAGGTTCCGCTATTGGTTATTGACCGAGAATAGTTCTAGGTCATGTCTACATAGTTCTCGAACCCGAAGGGTCCGCACGCTTAACGTTACGATGACAGTTTTATTATGAGTTTACAAGTTTTGATGTACCGAAGTTTGTTCGGAGTCCCGGATGTGATCACGGACATGACGAGGAGTCTCGAAATGGTCGAGACATAAAGATTGATATATTGGACGACTATATTCGGACACCGGAAGTGTTCCGGGTGATTTCGGAGAAAACCGGAGTGTCGGAGGGTTACCGGAACCCCCCCTCCCCCCCCCCCGGAGAGTTAATGGGCCACATGGGCCTTGGTGGGAAGAGAGAGGGGCGGCCAGGA